>NC_080048.1:24084308-24174166 GCF_026212465.1 Amaranthus tricolor
GAATAGCCAAGAGTAAGCCCTTTACTTATGATGGGAAAGGACAACCTTCTGCGCTGGAAAACTGGCTTTGAGAGTTTGACAAACTCTTTAGTGTAGTTCGATGTCCCGCGGAATTTATGGTCGACCAGGCTGCATTTTATCTGGTCGAAGATGATGACTACTGGTGGACACATAGTAAGGCGAGGCTAATAGAGGAGAATGATGGTGAATTAAGCTGGGAACGTTTTAAGGGAGCGTTAAGGGATCAATTCTACCCCCCCCCCCCCCCCCCCTCACGTGAGGACAGATAAGTCAAACGAGTTTGCTAGGTTTGAAATGGGGAATTTAACAGTGCATGAGTATTATCAGAAATTTATGGAATTTCTGAAGTTTTGCCCCGAGGACGTCCCGACTAAAACAAAGAAAATGCAACGCTTCGAATTGGGTTTATCGTACGAGATTCAAAAACACATTGAGATCGATAGGTACGATACTTTAGACCGGTTATATAAGAGGGCAGCCCAGATAGGAAATGTTATTAGGAAGGAGCAGGAGAAGTTGGCCCATAGTGGGGACAAAAGGAGGGAACCTATGTTCTAGAATGCAGAGAGCAGGAGTAATCATGCACAAAATCACTTTAAGAAACACAAAACCTATGGGGTTATTAAGAAAAAGTGTACTAGCCAGGACAGTCAAGTAAAGGTGGGAGAGGTTCGATATTTGAGGCCAGGGTACAGAAACCATTTTATGACCGCAATGGAAAGGAAAGAATTTATAACTGTAAGAGATGCCAGAAAAATCATCCAGGGAGAGATTGTCGGGGAGCATTAGTGGACTGTTCATACTGTGGTAAATCGGGTCATAGAATGTATGAGTGTTATGCTCGATTGGGACAACAAGAACCTCAAGGGGGGAATCACAGAGGTTTTCCACAACAACGCTTCGGTAATGGTCGGAGTGGCAATGACACGGGAAATGGAAATCAAAACGGTGTTTGTTTTGGTAGAAACCCTGGGGGTGTCTCAAACCTTAGGTTTTAAAGAAATCATTCCGGAATTCAGCAACCTCAAGGGAATGCTAGGAATGAGAACCTTCCTGGACAAGAGGTAGTCAAGAAGGCGCTACCCCAGTCTTTCAAAATAATGGCAGACTATCAGCAGTTAACGCTAGGGAAGCAGCACAAGTGTCCGATGTGGTCACAGGTACTTTTTGCATCAATTCAAAGTCTGTTAAAGTTCTTTTTGATTCTGGTGCATCGTACTCGTTTATTTCTAAGTCTAGAATTAAAGACTTAGGATTAGAAAATCCCGAGAAAACATCTTTCTCAGTCGCTATCCCTTCCGGAGAGACCTTTCATTGTAGTATATTATTTCGTGGGGTGTTAGTCAATATAGGAAAGACAAAATTCTCGAGTGATTTGTTTCTTTGGAAATGGAAGGTCTAGATGTAATCCTTGGGATGGATTGGTTGGGTAGATATAAGACAGTAATAGATTGTGAGGGGCAATCTATAACGCTAAGCGGACCCCGAGGAGAGAAAGTTAAATATAGAAAGCTTCCCAAGGACCCAAGGTAAAAATCGTATCGTCATTGAAGGTCAGGAAGTTAATCAAGCAAGGGCAACCGTGGTTTCTATGTAGTATAAGTAAGGTGAAGGAGCGGGAGGTGCGACTTGAGAACATTCCGGTGGTCTGTGATTTTAAGAATGTTTTTCCAGAAGAACTTCCTGATATGCCGCCAAGAAGGGACGTGGACTTGTTGATTGACTTAATCCCTGGGACAGGGCCAATTTCAAAAGCTCCTTACCGAATGGCCCAAAGGGAGATGGAAGAATTGAAAGTCCAATTGGAGGAGTTGTTGGAGAAGGGTTATATAAGACCCATTGTGTCGCCCTAGGGAGCTCCGGTGTTGTTTGTAAGGAAAAAGGACGGAACGATGCGTCTCTGCATTGATTACAGAGAACTTAATAAGGTCACTGTTAAGAATAAGTACCCATTACCATGGATCGATTTTGATCAGTTACAAGGAGCAGGAGTCTTTTCCAAGATTGATCTGCGGTCAGGGTATCATCAGTTACGTATTAAGGAGGAGGATATTAGTAAATCAGCTTTTAGAACCAGATATGGACACTTCGAATTCACCGTAATGCCTTTTGGGTTGACCAACGCACCGGCGAAGTTTATGGGATTGATGAATTGGGTTTTCAACGCGTATCTCGATAAATGTGTGGTGGTGTTCATTGATGATATCTTGGTGTATTCTAAGAGCCCAGAAGAACATCGAGAACATTTAAGGATAGTCTTGCAGATTCTGCGAGAGAATCAGTTGTATGCTAAGTTTTCGAAGTGTGAATTTTGGTTAGAGCAAGTGGCTTTTCTAGGTCACATTGTTTCTAAGGAAGGAATTTCCGTTGATCCAGCAAAAGTAGCAGCTGTTCGGGACTAGTCTACACCCCGAAATGTTACGGATATTCGAAGTTTCTTAGGTTTGGTAGGGTATTATCGTCGTTTTGAGATGGATTTTTTTTTCATGTCGGTCGTCCGCTAACATCCTTGATGAAGAAGGAGAAAAAGTTCGAATGGACCGAGGAGTGTGAGAAGGCATTTCAGTTGTTGAAGGAGAAATTAACTACAGCTCCAGTGTTGACCTTACCTGATCCATCTTTGGAATATTCCGTCTACAGTGATGTTTCCAAACATGGATTAGGTTGTGTTTTAATGCAAGATAGAAAAGTAGTGGCATATGCTTCGCATCAGCTGAAGACTCATGAGGTGAATTATCCAACACATGACTTGGAATTAGCGGCTGTAGTTTTTGCATTAAAAATCTGGCGTTATTATCTCTATGGTGTCAAATGTAAGATCTTCACGGACCATAAAAGTTTGCAATTTTTGTTCACTCAATCCGAGTTGAATTTGCGCCAACGACGTTGGTTAGAACTTATCAGTGATTATGACTTGGAGATTACTTATCATGAAGGCCGTGCGAATGTGGTCGCTGATGCTTTGAGCAGAAAATCGTGGCACTCAGTCTCAGCATTAATAACCTCTGAGGAATTGTGTAAGGAGTTTGAGAGAATGAGCTTAGAGATAATCCAAGAAGGGGGATTGGAAGCCAAGTTGAGTGCATTGTCCATTCAACCTACATTTTTCGAAGAGATTATGGCTAAGCAACTGGAAGACCCCAAGTTCATTAAACTTCGGGAGCAGATCAGTGAAGGGAGAGCTGACGGTTTTACAATTCATGAGGATGGTAGTCTTCGTTTTAAAGGACGGTGGTGTGTACCGGATGGGTGTGACTCTTTGAAGGAAAAATTATTGAACGAAGCTCATAATTCTAGATACTCAGTTCATCCTGGTGGAGACAAGATGTATCAAGATTTAAAATGCATGTTTTGGTGGTCGGGTATGAAAAAGAATATTGCAGAATTTGTTGTTAAGTGCTTAACGTGTCAAAAGGTCAAGAGTGAGCATAAGAGACCTGCCGGATTATTACAACCTCTAGAAATTCTGGTATGGAAGTGGGACGACATTTCCATGGACTTTGTGTTGGGTTTGCCTCGAACAAGAGCCGGTAATGATACTCTTTGGGTTATCGTGGACAGACTTACTAAGTCGGCAAGGTTTATTCCAATGAATTGTAAGTGGGATATGGAACAACTTGCTTGTGCTTATATTAAGTACGTGATTCACTATCATGGAATACCTCGTACTATTGTTTCTGATCGGGATACTCAATATTTGTCACATTTCTGGAAATCACTACAACAAGCGTTGGGGACCACCCTTCTTCATAGTACGTCCTTCCACCCAATGACCGATGGTCAGACGAAACGCGTCAATCAAAACTGGAGGACATGTTGAGAGCGATAGCCATGGAATGGCAAGGTTCATGGGATGAACATTTGGATCTGGTAGAGTTCTCTTATAATAACAGTTACCAAGCTACGATTCAAATGGCTCCGTTTGAAGGACTTTATGGTCGTAAGTGCCGTAGTCCTGTATACTGGGATGATTTTACTGAATCTATCACCTTAGGACCTGATATGCTTGTTCAAATGACTGAACAAGTAAAGTTAATTCGCGAGAAAATGAAAGCAGCCCAAGATAGACAAAAATCGTACGCCAATCTCCGACGTCGGCCTGATGAATTTGAAGCGGGTGACAAGGTTCTACTTCGTGTGTCTCCAATGAAAGGAGTAGTTCGCTTTGGTGCTCATGGAAAGTTAAGCCCACGTTTCATAGGTCCTTATGACATTGTGGAGAAAGTAGGGAAGTTAGCCTATCGGTTAGCATTGCCTAATGCTCTGGGTAAGGTGCACGACATTTTTCACATTTCTCAGTTGAAACATTACGTCGCAGCCTCTTCTCATGTATTAGATCCAGAGCCGTTAGAACTTGATGAGAGCCTAACCTATGAGGAACAGCCTGTCCGGATATTGGATAAGAAGGTCCGTAGTACTCGTCGGAGGGATATCACTATGGTTAAAGTATTATGGTCCAATCACCGCTCACAAGAAGCAACCTGGGAGACGGAAGACTCCATGCGAGAGCAGTATCCTCACCTTTTCTCTCAGGTTAGTAAGTTACGGGGACGTAACTTCGTTAAGGGGGGTAGAAGGCGATAGGATTTTCGCGCGATTTATGTTTTGGGTTGCTTTGTGTATGTGTGTATAGTGATTAAGTTCGTTTTACTTGTTTTGTGGTTATGCGTTATGATAAGTGTGGTTTTGGGGTCAAAACCTTTTTAAGGGGGGTAGTCTGTAACACCCCGTTATTTTCCCAATTTTTTTTTCCCGATATATTTAATAATTTACTAGTAATATTATATGTATATATATATATATATATATATATATATATATATATATATATATATATATATATATATATATATAGATACATATATATATATATATATATATATATATATAGATACATATATATATATATATATATATATATATATATATATATATATATATATATATATATATATATATATATATATATATATATATATATACATATATATATATATATATATACATATATATATATATATAGATACATATATATATATATATAGATACATATATATATATATATATATATATATATATATATATATATATATATATATATATATATATATATATATATATATATATATATATATATTATTGGGCTTTGTCATGAGATTTGCAATCCTTTTGGGCAATTAGAATTATTTGGGCCCAAACTTTTCCTTAGCCCATCTTTTATTTTCAAAAAAAAAAAGAAAATAGGAGGGACTCTTGGTGGAGCTTGTAACTCCCTTAGGGTAATGAAGGATCAAGGCATTAATCCCATATAATTAACCCTTCTTAATTCCTTAATCATTTTGATTTTGACATCCTTTCATTTCTAAAGTTTCCAAGGACAAAAAAAAAACATATCCTTTCAAAATTCCCCCTAATCCACATTCCTAACTCTATTACACTTGATCATTAAGTGTTTTCCTTTACAATTGTAAGTGTAATTCTTAATCTATGTTGATTCTTAAGTTTTAATATAAAATTCTATGATTATTATATGTTTTATCTTATAATTCATGTTTAATTTAAGAATTTAAAATTTCATGTATGATTTTGCGATGTATTTTTCTATCTAAATTGATGAAGAATGTTTCTTTTTAGAGTTTTTAGATATGCATATATGTGAAGAATATGATTGGTTTGTGTGATGGGTAATTTTGAAATTTATATATAAAAATGAATGTTCATGTAAAAAAAAGTGTGTGGTTAAAGAAATTATTGTTGAACAATGAATTTAATCTCAAAGATGGTTCATAAGAATTATATAAATTTGGTCATTGATATTTAATAGGCAATGCACCATTTGGAATTCATTTGTTGATGAAATTTTGGTGAATCCCGTAGGGTTATAAAAATGTTAAAAAAATCTGTTTTTGGGACACTTTTTGGCTTGAAAATAGGTTAAAAATACTTAGAGTACATTATGAATTATGAAAATTGGTGCTCGGGGGTTTTTTCGCCTTCCGGACACAACGGTGAAGTCGGATTTGCAATTTGACAGTTTTAAATTGCGTTTCTGGACAGATTATGTATGCTTTCCTGTTTTGTGCGTTTACCATGTTATAGTATGTGATGGATGTTCATTATGTGTGTGGTATTCTAGGTGTGGCTGTAATTGTATGTGTGTGTTATGCTTGATTTGAGGAAAGTGTGTATGTGTGCTTATTTGCCGAATACGATTGAACCTTGTAGGAAGTCGATTCGTGACCGGGAATTGAATAGGACGCTTAAGAGTTGGTTATCTTGCTTACGGTATGTACACACAGCGAAGTTCGCATTTAGTCTGATGTATCATATAATAATGGTAAACAAAAGTAAAGTATGGATATATAGTATGAATATTGTTATCTTTCCGAATAAATAATTTTGATACATTGTTTTGATAAGCAGAGGTAGTATGACCTCACTAACCTTAAAGTGGACGTAGTATGACGTCAATTGGCGGAAATGAATTACTCGCGGTATATGGGGCATTATGAGCCACCGCGGGGGTATGCATACTTAACCATAGGCACCGAAGTAAGGCGAGCGTCTATGGTAGAGACTTGCTTAGGGGTTAGCTTCCCCTAATGTAATGTCCGCTGCTAAGAATTTCTTATATCTAGTAGTTTATAATAACACTAATAGAACTCGATCCGCAAGCTATCCTTGATTTCAAATCCGTTTTATAACTGCCTTCTAACATCCTGGTTTGACTCGGACTATATTTACCATTTTTTTAAAAAGTCGTCTTCTCTTTTCAAACGATCCGAGTTATTCCGAGATGTTACACATACATATATATAAATATATATATATATATATATATATATATATATATATATATATATATATATATATATATATATATATATATATATATATATATATATATATATATATATATATATATATATATATATATGTATATATGTATATATATATGTATATATATATGTATATATATATATATATATATATATATATGTATATATATATATATATATATATATATATATATATATATATATATATATATGTATATATATATATATATATGTATATATATATATATATATGTATATATATATATATATATATATATATATATATATATATATATATATATATATGTATATATATATGTATATATATATATATATATATATATATATGTATATATATATATATATATATGTATATATATATATATATATATGTATATATATATATATATATGTATATATATATATATATATATATATATATATATATATATATATGTATATATATGTGTATATATATATATATATATATATATATATATATATATATATATATATATATATATATATATATATATATATATATATATACATACACATACACATACACATACACATACACATACGAATATATATATATATATATATATATATATATATATATATATATATATATATATATATATATATATATATATATATATATATATATATATATATACACATATACATACACATACACATACACATACACATACACATACACATACACATACACATACGAATACATTAATATATATATATATATATATATATATATATATATATATATATATATATATATATATATATATATATATATACATATATATATATATATATATATATATATATATATATATATATATGTATTACAAAGATTCTCTCAAAAACCCTTACACAAGGATAAAAATTCTCCATAAATAAAATCAATGAGTTGCACAAGAAAATATTATAAATTAATTGGCATTTTTAAAACAAAATTTTCTTGTAAAAATTCTCCCAAAATTACGTATGATTTAATGGCTCATACTAAGGCAAGTTTTGAAGAATAACCGAGTCCACTATTTATAGAGCTAAAATCGCTAAGAAAATGGAATAATCTAATCCATTATTCCTTTATCAAAAAGATCATGGGAGTAATGTGGATTAAACTACCAAACGGTTATTTCCACAATGACTTGAATTAATCAATCATACGTTTAAAACAACAATAACCGTTGTTCCCATTTTCTAAAAATAGGTTATGTTCCTTTTAAGCAGCAGTTTCACAAACAGCAGTTCCTGTTCCAGTACTAACTGTTGGAACGTTTTTGCTATTTATAGAAACGGTTATACTTAATAAAAATAGACATGATAACCTATTATCTAAGATAAAGACCGGTTAAAAATAATAGCAAAGACTTTTTCAACAACAGCTATTCCTATATTTAGCAAATCCAATATTTACTAAATATAGATCCTAAAATAAAGGATCTTTATTTAGAGACTCATACGTAAAGTAATTTTTAGAAAACCTTTTGCCAATTAACTATAATAATTAATAAATGCAACAAATTAATTTTATTAATACATCAACTAAAAATAATAATTAAAATAATAACCAGAATTTTCAATGGACGTAAGCTGACTCTAGTTCAGGAACAGTGCGCTGTCTCCAATTTCCAGTTTTGCTAGAACATCCAACTTAGGAACAGTAGACCTGCTGTCTCCATTTTACATCCCAATCGATATACTTCTTCTAACATCTTTTGGATCCTTTTGACACGTACATTTCCATGAACCAAGTCATAGGTACTATCAACGATCATAATCACGACTGGATATCGACCTACACACAATTTCTAAAAACATATTTGTTTAAATAAAGTGTAGTCATCATCAAAACTCAAGAGGTCCAACAATATATATATATATATATATATATATATATATATATATATATATATATATATATATATATATATATATATATATATATATATATATATATATATATATATATATATATATATATATATAATATCGGTGAAATTCAATGAGAAGAATGTTTGAAAAAGCCAAAAATTAGTAAAACGAATCCAAATCCTAACTTGACAATCGAGAAAATTGAAAAATAAAACAAAATCTAAATCGAAATGAAAAAAAGTGGATTTCACCACAGTATTTTATCTTTTCACCCATTTTACACACTAATCTGTTGTGAATATCTTTCTTTTGGGGTGAAAGTAGGAGGGTTTTACCATTTCTTTCTCTTGTCTAAAAGGTAAAAATTATATCACTTTTTGATCTCCTATATTCAACTTAATTTATGGTTCTCTTTAGTATGTATCTCCTAACTTTAAGATAACAAATATTTATCTCCCCAAAATTTGTCATACCACTAAACTGTTCTTATGATGTAAAGGTACAATTTTTATTATTTTTTAAAAAAAGGTCTAGTAAATTTTTCGTTGAGAATCAAATTTTGTCTCTGTATGTAGAAGAGTATAAGCTCTCTTTAATTCACTTGGTCATTATGGATTCAACTGATTTTTATTGAGTGAAACTGATTTTATTGAGTGAAACTGATTTTACTGTTCAAAACTGATTTTTATTGGTTCTAACTCATTTTTATTGTCTGTAATTAATCTTTACCTACTGTAATTGATTTTACTGATTGTAATTAGTTTTTGCTAATTGAAATTATTTTTTTACTAATTAAAACTGATTTATACTGATTATTTATTTTTAAGGTGAACTAAGCAGGGCCTAAAGTTCGATTTTAATGAACAAAAAAAATTTCTAAATTCAATTATGACCTATCTCTTTCCATTAGACTACCCTCTAGTAAAAACTCGAAAAATTTCATATGATAACCCTAAATTATTGTGTTTTCCATGAGCTAGACAAATTTTTTTTTTTTATAATTTATGTTGTAATCCTGAGGTTTACCAAGTAAACTGTGACCCTTTATCATAAAAAAACATTGGACATCCGTTGATTAAGAAAGAATGCCCAAGTCAAGTGACTGACCCTTCCCTCTTAATTGCTTAAAGTTCTTCGAAGGTTTTCTCTTAATTTCTCAAATTTTAAATTTTTACAAAATTTCTCCAATTATCATCCCCAAATCATCAAACTAACCTTAATTTTGCGTTAATTTCGCAATTTTAATCAAGGATGTCCAAGTTCAACCCAAAATTTTTACATTGGTAGGTGTAAATTTGGAAAAAAAATAGCTATGATTTGTATTGGGGAAAAAGATGAAATTGAATCTTACCATGAATTTAAAGGGATGACCAACATTTTTATAGCCCATGAATTAAACCAATAAATATAAAACGTTTTTTTTAAATAAAGGTCATGAAGTTTTTATTTGGTAAACCTTAAGATTATCATAACGTTTTTTGAAAAACTAGTTGTGGGGCCACGTGCTACGTATGTGGTCCTCCAAGTTTCACTATTGATTTTGAAGATAATAGTTGTGTATTTCAATTTCATGAAAATGATACCGAAAACTGTATGAGGCCCAGAGATCAAAGTATCTCATAACCCAGCAAATCTAGGAAAACATGTTAGAGACTGCTCTAGCATTCAATACCACCTTGTACTCCACTGAGATACCAAAAACTGTAAAAGAGGCCCTGAAAAATGAACACTAGAAGTTTGCTATAAAAGCTGAAATTGAGGCTCTAAAAACGAAACCAAACATGGGATAAATGTGTTCTTCCAAAAGGAAAGAATGTAGTAGGATATAAGTGGGTATTCACAGTCAAATACAGGTCTGACGACACCATTGAAAGGTATAAGGCTCGACTGGTGGTGAAAGGTTATACTCAAACCTACGGAATTGATTATTCGAAAGCTTTTTCCCCTGTTGCAAAGACTAATACTATCAGAAAAAGAGACAAAATATTCTCAGATAATTTAGAAAATATAATATTTAGTGTAATTAAATCCCTCAATTACAGGGATATTTTTTTCCTTTGTTTGTATCATATATGCACAGAATATATAATGTAAGAAACATAATTAAAACCCTAAATCAATTAGCTATATAGCCGTTTTTATTAACTCTGTTGAACAGACGTTTCTCTGACTTGATTGACGTTTAAATCAAGTTATTAGCACTGGTGCAGGAACCAAAAAAGTAAAAATTGAAACTTTTTGACGACTTTAAGTAGCCATACATATATTTTCATTGGACTTAGAAGGAATATAAACAGTAGAAAATTTCTTTGAGTTGAAAAAATGATTTGTCTTGACATTACTTTAAATACGAGGGAAAGCTGGTGAGCAACACTCATCACTCATAGGTCAGGTCATAAGCCATTATCCTTTACCTGTAGCAATATACTACACAAAATCCCACCCGTAATAGCACCCATAAACGAAAGTACATGGCTAGAATGTACATATTCGAGCCATAAAAAATTTCTTCTAGCGTGGTGTGTTCTCTCTTTGTACTTAAACTCCCTCTCCATCTAGAAGTTTCCATATTCCGAACAGAATATCTCAGGTAGAATTTCCTTAGGACATAAACTTACTTGTACACTACAATTATTTAATCAACCAACTTGGTGATCTCATCAATCATCACATCATTTGAAAAACTGCTTCAATGGTGATGGTAGCATGAATTCTAATATAGACCGACATTTTTTAGGGAAATTATTAATGGTATTTCTAAATTTTTGCAATTTATCAATAGTACTTTTAAATTTTTTCAATCATCAATGGTGTCCTCATGTTATTGAGCGTCTTATAACCGTAACATAATTTAATTTTTCCGTCTAAAATCATCCAAAACTGTTAACTTATTTCTTTTTCTTTTATTTTTTTATGATTTAAATTGAAAAATGAAAGGAAAAAAAAAAGTTAACGATTTTAGACGATTTTGAACGGAAAAAAATTAGAAAAAGTTATGGTTATAAGATGCTCAATAACAAAAGGGTACCATTGATAATCGAAAAAACTTAAGATTAAAATTGATATAATCCGAAAACTTAAAAGTATCATTAATAATATCCCTATCCCTATTTTTTTTATTGTATCTATTTTCATTAGAGCTTGTTTTGTCTTCGGAGTATAAAATTAGATCATTCATTTATATAATTCCGACATCCTTGATTTCAACAAATTAGTGACACCAGGATTACAGTGTAACAGGAAGAACTATTTTGAAATCGAGTATAGTTTGAACAAATATACTTCCAGTACAAAGGTTGTTTTCTTCATACAAGGAAAATCGAACAGATAAAATATGTAGATATATAAAACATAAGATGAACAGAATTAGAGAATAAAACACACATAGAAAGCTCCAGACACAATGAGAGACAATCAGACATAGAATTAGGCGTGAAAAGAGAGAAAAGAAGTTCAAATATTATAAAGAATGTCTGGAAAGAGATTTTAGCTATGCGATGCGATAAAAGACATAAGGAGCAGCCAAAGATTTCGCACACAGGACATCAAAGATAAAACTCAAGCATTGTTATGTTCCGAGTCGAACAAAAACATCTGAACTTGGTCATCTAAAGCCTCATAAAATCAACTACAGTTGTAAGCTAGAAAAACTACCTACGATATTGTGATCGAACAGAAGATTAACGGTCCGTTTGGTCAATAGTGCGTGAACTGGTAATAGGAATAATTTATAGTATAAAATTTCATCAAAAGTTCTATATTATTCCCATGGTAATAAAACTTTGATCACAAAAAAGGTTTTTGTTTATAAATTTCTATTACCACATAATACCATCTCTCCCAATAATAATGCATTGGAATGAATATTATAAAGAAAATAAGATGATTGAAGTTGAACAAGCATAGCCATCAAGGTAATCAAACAATTTTTCAACTAAAATTACACTAATTTTTCATTCTTATTACCACCATTTACTAATATCTACCAAACAGGTGATAAAGATAATTGCATAAAGAAAGAATTTATAGACATAAAAAAATATGCAACTCCTTGTGGTGTTTCAAGTTTCTACCATCATTGAAAAGCATAGCAAAGTGAAAACGAATTAAACTAGCAGTTTATATTTTTCCCTCGGCAAAACCTTAGTTGTACAACCACATTTTACTGGACCACTACATATCTCAAGAAACGGAAGAAAAATTAGTTAAGATCAGAACAAGGATATGAGTGATAACCAAAACTGTTTTTAACAGAGGTTTTAAATATATGGAGTTATGCAAAATATGATAAAATGTTTTAAAAAAAATGATTGTAGTAAAAAACGAAAACAACTCCAAAAACACTTATAGATGACCATAAAACTAACAGACATTTCAACACAGACCAAATGTATTCATTCAATATACTAAAGAATGAATCCTGTAAACTTTTTAACATCCTCTATTTTTTTTATTAATCAATAATCACTAAACAAGTTTCTAACTATATATCTAACTCACGGCGTAAGAAAAACTAATAAACCTACAAATTAAACTATATATTCCTAGGAGATCCTAGAAGCAGCAGTGCTACCTAAACAAGTATATCACTTGCTCACCTTCATCTGTAGGAAGTTCTAATATTTCTGCATCAACTTGGTGATATTCCTCAATTTTTCGCCGGGCACCCTTGATGATTACATACTCGCAATTTTTAGTATCTGTTTGTATCACAATCTCATGTCTGCAGCAGGCTGACTTCATTGTCAAACTCACAAAAAATTAAAAAGTTCATAGAAAAGCCACAATCATGGGAAAAAGAAGCTTCACATATAAACAATTGAAGGTTTAAAAAATTGTTTAATCAACAGAAGAAGCAACTGTAAATACTAAAAATCCCACCCAATTTACAAAAAACTTAGCTGAAGCTCACAAATATGAAAAGAATATCCCATAAGAGACAAATAAGTGACAATATATAAGAATATAGATTTGCACTTGAAATAAAACGTTCAAAATACATGTCATGATTTAATAATTTGAAAAAATTACATGCCCTTTCTACGTGTATAATATAGTTCCTACAACTGTACCTCCTTGCGCAAGCTGCAAAGTATAGAATTTTACAGTAACTGATATCATAAGTTGAGAAAAGGGAAAGCATAGTTGAGTGCTTCTACAGTCGTACCCGATACATCTGCGGCAAAGTGCATCAGACTATCAATTCCAAATTTGACCTGCAATGGGAGCACAAAATTAGAGGGCAAGAGAAACTTTTAATCATACAACTTTTCATAACACATATATCCAATATTCACAGAGTCCCATTTTGAGACTCCCTTACATACTTCTATAAAAAGTGATAGTAGATATTAATTACATACCCAAAATTGACTACATACCACATAGAGGGCAACCTATATATTCATTAAAGGACCCAAGTTAATATTCAATGTAGCAAATTGACTCCTTATAAACCCAATAAGTATAGAATATTCAAATGAATATCACATTAGAGTTAGTTACAATGAACTCTCAAAAAGAAGGGTGAGTATTCTGAGAACATAAGGATTATAATCTGTACCAAAGTCACACATCTATCTTGCCTTCCATCGCCAACAACAAACCTGATTTAGCTTTATATCAGCACCATATTTAACGTCAGATCTAATAGCAGTAGCAAACTTTAGAGGGTAACAAAAATATACATGCTTCTATAAGCATCAAAGATTCAGGGTTTATATAAGATCCAACAAAATTAGATACCAAGTATGATTAAAATAAAGAAAAAATGCTTACTGAAAATAAAGAAAAAATGCTTAATGTGTGCACAATGTCTTGCTAATTATGTTGTAGAATTGGACACACCATTGAAAGGGAAAGAAAAGAGAAACAACAAATTCTGTCATCAACTCATCTGACATTCAAACCCTAAAAACACTAATCAAAAAGCAAACCCTAAAATGAATTAATCAAACCATAAAAACATTAATCAAAAACTACATTTGTGAAAAATATATGAATTAATAAACCCTATAAAAGCTAAACCCTAATTTTCACCTAAAAGAACCAAAACCAAACCCAAAATTGACAAAAGAAAAACTTAAAAACAAAAAAAAAAACTAACCTTAGTCTTCATCACCACTTTCCCTCGCCATCATCGAAAGAGAGAGTGAGAGAGTGAGAGAGTGAGGAGACGGTAGAAGAAGGCAGAAGAGGAGAGATACAGGTGAAGAACCAAACTAAAATCATATATATATATATATATATATATATATATATATATATGATTAAATAAGAAAAATTTTAAAATAAGAAATATGAGAAGGATTTTTGTTTAATTTTATTTTATTACTATATATACAAAAAAAATACTATGTTATAGATTAAGAACATTTTAAAAATTATTTCATAATTACCTTTCTACGTAACATAATTACTTTTACAATTATGTGTTTTTGGCTCAATAGTGATTATAAATTTTTTTTATTTTAGTGAAATCAAAGGTGTAAAGTCCTTCTTACCCTTTTCATTTTAAACCCTTCTCACTGGGTCCCTCCCTTATATATATATATATATATATATATATATATATATATATGAGTTTGGCAAAAAAAAAAAAAATAAATGAAGTTGCTGCTCCTGATTTTGTCAAATTAAACAAAGTTTGGGTCCTGATTTTGTGACCCAGCAAATAAGTAATGCGAACCAAGGAAATTCAACAAATTTAGGCACCTATATTAATTCCTACAAAAGTTTGGAACGTCTTGAAGTTGTTGCTGCTGATTTTGTCAAATTCAGGTCGAATTACATCCCAACTTCGTGCGAATTGACAATTGGCTATTTGGCTGCAGCTTCTGTTTAGGTCGAATCTCCAATCTCGACCGAATCAATCCTCAACAATTTGACCGAAGCCCTGTACAGCCGCATCCCTTGTTTTGTGCGGTCCATTTATTCAAGTCATATTAGGTTGAGTCCGAGTCGGTATAAGATCAGAGTCGGATTCACAGTCGGGTCAGAGTACCAGTATTTTAATGAGGTCCAACTCTTGTCCTTCTCCAAATTGGAAGCGGACTATAAAATCGATTTCAGAGCCAACTATTTTTTTGGATTCAAATTGGGTAAGATTAGAGGCAGATTGTGATTTAATTGGCATCACTATGCCAGATAACTATAAATTATAAGGGCAACATCAGTACATATTTGTAGCCCATTACATTTTTGTAGCCCAAATACCTACATTGAGCAACAAGCAAGTCCAAATGTTGAAGTTTGGGGACAAATAATTATTTTGTAACCCAAGTGTCAAGTTATGGGCAACAAAACTACCATGTAGCCCAAATGTGTAGTTTTTAGACAACAAAAATTACTTTGCACCTAAATGTTACGTATTGGGCAACAAAAATTAACTTCGTATCCCAAATGTTGCGTATTGGGCAACAAAAATTCTTTATAGCCCATATGTTCTGTATTGTGCAACAAAAATTACTTTGTTGCCCAAGAGCTGACTTTGCGTCCATTAATAATTTGTAGCCCATGATCCCTACGTCAAGTGATAATTGTAGCCCATATTTTAGTATGTGCCACAATTTTTTTAGCCAAAAGTGGAAAAGTTTGTCGCCCAATAACCATTTTCTTGTAGTGCTACCAACGTACATCCAAATATTATGCAGCGAAGATATGAACTATATAAGGAGTCACATGTTGCATATAAAAGGAATCATACATCCGAAACTTCACAAGTAATATAAGAGCTACAAAGCAATTGGCTACTTGTATAACAATTGCTACGATCGTACTCCACTATTTCCCCCAATGCAATGCAAAAGAAGCTCCTATACCTGTTATGCCAACTATGATCCTCCTGCTCCTCAAAATAATAACCATAGTCAAATGTATCATAGCAGGTGTAACAGACTCAATTTCGTAACCTCAATTATCCAATTAATTATCCTTTTTCTCCGATTTAAAATTTATTAATTACCCGATTACCAAAATCAAACCGCCAAAATTCCTTAAACCTTATTATCATTTTCAAATAACCCAAAAAGCTTAGTTATTATTTATATTACGAGAATTGTTACATTTTAAAATCTTTTTACGATTTAATTAACGTCTACGTTTTAAACTCGTTTTCCACAACAATTTGCATAACGATTTTTTTTAATAACTTTACAACTTTAATTTTCGTCAAAATCTATTTTATACTTCTAAGAAATTATTTATTATTTCATGTTACAAAAAAAAGTTCTTTATTTATTTTACGATTCGTCAAAACATAATATTGCGTTTTAAGTTATTTTTCTTAACCGAACTTTTTTAAATTATTTTTTTCGACTTTATAACTTTGATTTATATGTTTTGACACAAATTATATTTATGAATATTATCATCAACTTTAAAGTGTATTTTTAGCAATTTTGAATACAAACTAAGTTAAATTTCAATACCAAACCTCAAGCAAACCTATCCATTATTTTGATGTACACCTACTAGCACCAAAATAAGATAAATTTAAACTAAAAAACAGCTCCAAATAGCCCCTACAACCAGCCCTCTCTTCCCCTAAGAAAACATCATCATTTCACTATATCTTCACTTATACAAGCCACCTAAAGGTTCTTACACATATCCTAGCCTACCTAGACTTGCATGCACCACCATTAGTCCATTTTTAAGCATGATAAACCCCCCAAATCAGCCCCTACAAGCTGATTATATTCCCTCCCCATGTCTCTTTGATTTTTACTCATCCTTCCTCCTTAATACACACTTAAACACATTCCTAACTTTCCTTTATTTTTTTTTTCCTTATGTTCTTTATGTTTTAGTTGAAGAATCCCTTGAGGAACAAGCTTAACATCATCCATTTTCAAGTCAAGTTCATCAAATTTTCTCTCTTAAGGTAAGGTTTGTCCATTTAAAAATAAAGGGGATGAATGTTTACACATCACCTTACTAACTTGAGTTTTGTTTAAATAGGTTGAGAAGTATTTTTTGTTCTCTTTCAAGCTTGGATTATTATTTTTCAAGAACTATTTTGAGAGATTATCATTCTTGGAGCTTCTTGAAGAATATATTATTTTGGGAGCATTTTCTTATTTTATTCTCTATTTTGGTCTTAGTACCACTTGATAGCTAAAATGGTACACACTCTTAACTTTTTTACTACGTGACTTTTATATTATATCTACTTGGATATGTGAAAGATATGACAATATGTTAGATTAATTTAATTTTAGCGTGCATGTTCACTCAAAGTAAGAATATCACAATTTTTTTGTGTTAAAAGAAGTGTTTATTATAAGTTTAAGTATATGCATGTTATAAATTGAAAATTTATGATGTTTTTATATATAATAATGTTAGAAATGTTATTTACATGTTTATATTATAAATATTCAAGTATTGTGATTCTTACCCGAAATCGATATTAAATTAAAGTCACGAAATAAAAATACATAAATCTGAAAAATTTTCATTTATATAATGTTATTGATGGATATATATTTTATTATGTGTATTTTTACTTTAATGTTCATGCATGTAAATTTTATGAATTTCTATTATGTAAAAATACGTAAAAGCGGTGTTTTGTGATGTTTTTGTGAAGTTCTTGTTATGAATAAATTTTTTGTGGGCTTAGAAACTTTAGGAGTATATTTAATATGAAATTTACAGTAGTTAAAAATTAGAAAATCATTTAGGTTCATTATCGTAAAATAATTTCATTAAAATGGTCAATTATGGAATTTCAAGTAATAAAATATGTTCTAATATATTAAAATGGGTTAAATGTATTATTAATGGATAAATTAGTTAATAAAATCATATTATTATGTCTCCTACAAGTTTGAACCAGAATATAAATTTTTGGCATTTTTTTATGAATTTTTACTAAGTATTGGCTACTTATTGAAAAAACGCAAAAATGTTAAAATATGAAATAAATACTAAATGGACTATTTTTTAGTTGAAATTTTTATGAGGCTCTTATATGGACATTAGGTTTGGAATTTGATCATTGGATAAGCTTATACCACCATCTATTGACCCTTGTGAATTTTAAATAAAAAGGTAAATCCAAAATCGATAAAATATAATTTATATGGACTATTTTGGACTTGAAAATTTTATGAGACACTCTCAACACAGTAGGATTATATGAGAACCCTTGGACAAACTTTCGTGGACATTTAAGGACATTAATAATTTTATATCAGTTTATCGGTAAATTGGCAAAACAATTTAGTTGAAATGCATTGGCTTGTTTTTATTGAACTTTTTGGTCCAAAACTAACTTCATTTAGCTTCTGGACATCTAATATATTTTTTTAGAATATTTTTATTGGTTGTTATGGATTTTTAATTAATTTATATGTTTAATCGATAAAAATTTCTTATTAAATATTACGAAAATTTTTCCTTAAGTTTTATAAGTTTATATAGTCTTGTAAAGAACTTATATAGCCCCTAGAACCTTGTCATAATTTGTGAATTTTTTTTATGGTAGTCTTTTAATTATCGAATTAGCAAATATGTTGACTTTTCCTTTAAAGGATGTTGACTTGGAGTTTGACTAGACTAGGTTTGACTTATAGCAATGTGAAATAAATAACATAGAGTCTTGTTTGAAATTATGTGTACTTGGATGAATGACTCTAATAGTAAGGAAATGTCGAACCACGGACCGACGTGTAATATGACGCCCGTGTTTCCCGGTACGTAAAAATGTGGGGTTAGACAGAGGGTCTGAGAGAGTCCCATCCTGTAGAAGCTCGAGCATAAAAATTGGTGGAGTGACGTCTCCTATCACAGTTAGAGTGTAGAACATGTTCCTTCTCTAGCCAAACCCTTACATATATCAGATAGTCATTATTATGTGTTTTGTGCAAATGTGATTTTTGGGTCTAAGTAGAACCATTGGATGAACCCTATAGTTACCAGGTGTAGGTGACTGTAACCAATACGTTATTTACATTCGTGTGATGAATGTGAAAAATTGTTGAAAATATTCCAGAATTGAAAATGAGAAATGAGAACTGATGAACTTAAAATCAAGGCTTGTAATGTACTTTTGCATATCTCGTGAATATATTATGATTGTCATATTATTATATTGTTGAGGAGTTTGTACTCGGCGTTAGGTGCTGATTCCGTATCAAAAGGCTGGCATCCATATCATGGATGGCCGTATTTTGCAGGAAGGTTTAGCTTCAGGTTTCAATCCAAGCCGCAACATTTACTATATATCGAGAACTTAGCTGCTTTTTGTACCTTTCATGATGACTTGATTATGATGTATCTTTTTTTGTATTTTGAACAAACAATATTTCTTATCAGATGAAATATTTTACTATTTTATTTTAAAGAATTTGAGTTTGTATGATTTGAAGTTTTTTTAACAGTTCGCCATTATTATTATTATTATTATTATTATTATTATTATTATTATTATTATTATTATTATTATTATTATTATTATTATTTTAGTAATCATAAATTTATTTTTTTTATTATAAATATGTTAGGGTCCGTTTGGTTCAGTGAGCAGGATTGGAATGGTATAGAACCCCATACCAGGATGGTATGGATTCAGAACCCCATACCAGACTAAAACTGTTTGGTTCAATCCTGTAATAGATATTCAATCCATTCACACTGTTTGGTTCAATTATGGAATGGATTAAAGTAGTACATACTATCTTTATTTTCATCTCTAATACAAAATCTAACTTATTCATATTCAATTCACCATTCTAACACTTATCCATACCAATATCAAGATTTAAATTATATTAAACTAAAATTTATGTATTTATCTAAAACTTAATTATTAAAGCATTAATTTAACAAGGAGGAGCTCATACAAATGGGGAAAAGATAGAAGAGGCGCGCGTAGAGAGGCCCCTGCGGCTGCTGGGCACTGCTGCTGCTTGCGGTGGAAGGGTAGCGGTATGCTGAGCTGGCTGGTGGCGTTCAGCTGGTGGTCGGCAGCCGCAGTTGACTATGGTGGCTGGTTCTTTGTGTGGGTGGAAGGAAAGATGAAGAGAGCAAGAGGGGGTTTAACCGTTTAATGAAGAAGGAAAAACAAACAAAGGGAAAGCGAAGAACAGCGGGAGCAGGAGGCCACCGGTGAGAACAGAGAACCGAAGAACCGAAGAACCGAAGGTTGAAGGAGAAGTGAATTTCAGAGGAGGCGGAGGAAGATTGAAGAACAGGGAAGTGAATTTCAGGGATTTTGAATTAGGGTTTGTATATGGGGGGAATGGAGTTTGAAACTTTGGGGGGTAGGAGGGTATGAGATTTTAGGGAATGGAATGGTATGAGAATCCATTTCGGTATGAGATCCCAATGTAAAATTACAAAACCAAACATTGGAATGGGTTGTCATACCATTCCATACCAATAAAAATCACCAACCAAACACACCCTTAGTGTTTGAATTTGTATATGAAAGAAATTTATTAAAACTAATTCATAAATAATTTAATGTAATTATAAAATCTTCAAATATTATTAAAATAATTAAACGAATTATGTCGTAAAATAACAAGGTGTTACAATAGGTTAGAAGAAGGCAGAGAAAGATGAGGGACAAAGAAGCAAAAGAGGGAAAGAAGAAATGAAAAAAGAAATGGCGTGCAATCTCAGCTCTTCCAAAGTGACACGCAGGAAAATCTGAGCAAAAGAAGAAAACACTGTTCATTTGATCGAAAATGAACAGTATTCCAAAGTTGTTCACATTTTATAGGTAACTAGATAGATTCACGTGTAAAGCACGATACTATATTATTTATTAATATAATTATACTAATATTATTTTATACTATTAATTCATGTAGAATATAAGCTTAATCACTAATTTTTTATATTCGTTATAATAATAAAATTATCAAAGCGAAGAAATAATTTGTTATACAATTATATTAAAACATACATGTGAAAAAAAGATTCCATCAATCAATAAAAATTTATCAAATTAATTATTGTTAAGCTACATTGATGAAATCATAAAATCCAAGTAAGTCAAGAAATGTCCGTTAATAATTTTTATTAAATTTTAATTATTGCAATTTTAACATGCAATAGAATACTCTATTTAATATAAAAAAAATATCAATATTAATATTAATATCAATAGAAATGTCCGTTAATATTTTTTATTATTGTAATATCAATATTTTTTTATGATTCCATCATTGAAAGATTTTATATGTTCCATCAATATATTATATTTTAATTCAATTTGTAGATTTTTATCATGTATGATTAATTATAAAATAATTAAATTGACTATAACATACTACTATAATATAATTTTTGAGCTTAAGACTTAAGATTTTGTATATGAAAATAGAAAATTAATATTTTATTTTTGTCTTTTAGAGGTTGGATCACTTTAATTTTGGTGACGGTTTAATGAATCAAGTTTTAATTTTCTTTATGATATGGGATAAAAAAATTATAGGTTTATATAAAGAAATATATTATATCAATAGATCATATATACTTATAGTTTATCAACAAATATTACGTGTTTTAATGTGTCAATTATTTTCGTAAATATGAAGTCAAGTATCAAAAGCTTTCATGTCAATAATAGAATACAGGAGTGAAATTTTTTATGAGAGTGTGACACGTATTCCAAATTGTATCTTCATTAGTATATTTTATTTATTATTTATATATTTATAGCCAATCAACAAATTTTATATTAATAAATTGTTTCTCCAAATACCAAGTCAAATATCAAAAGTTTTCTTGTCAATAGTAGAAAAAAGATGGGAAAATTTTAATTTATAGTGTGACATGTGTCTTTAATTGTTTCTTCTTTAGTATATTTTATTGATCAACAAATTTTACATTAATAAATTGTTTCCCTAAATACCAAGTCAAATATCAAAAGTTTTCTTATCAATAGTAGAAAAAAAGACGGGTAAATTTTAATTTACAGTGTGACATGTGTCTTTAATTGTTTCTTCATTAGTATATTTTATTGATTATTGATGATTATTGATGGATAATGAATTTGTCTTTGCGTGGAAAAACAAATACTACCTCCTATTCACCATAAGTATCCCATTTGCTTTATGCACTCTATCCAATGCACTTATTCAATCTTTAATATCTCTAATTGTGCATAGTTAAAAATCATGAAAAGTTAATATGAATAATCCTTGCATTGAGACGAATCAAACTAGATCTTACTTGACTATATTTTAACTTATAGATTAATAATAAAATACAAATTAACAATAAAAAATAAATAGTATCCAACAAATAAATGGGACACATGTGTTGAGTACTATTTTCCAAAAACAAGCCCCTTTCCACGTCAGCACCTCTACTACTCACTCTTCTTAAGTGTTCACATGTCAGCAAATTCTCAACTCTCCGTCATCTATCACACAGTTGATAATGGAGAGTTTAGCCCTCCATTCCCTTTCTCTTGCCGTGAAACCCGCAACCTTTTTTCTTTCCACCGTCAAAACCACCTCATTTTTACTCCCCGCTACCAAAGCCACCTTCCTCCCCCGTCGTCATTCCCATTCAATTTCTCTTACCTCCACCCCAAACCCATTTCCTCTCTCTCCAAACCCAAAATCAAAACCAATCCCTCTCAAACCCTTAAATTCCGCCGCAACACCCGCTGCAATCCCCGTCGAAAAACGACCTCCAAAAGGCGCTAAACCAATCCCACTAATCATCTCAATCTCAGTAGGCCTAATCCTTCGTTTTGCAGTCCCCAAACCGCCCGAACTTACCCCCCAATCATGGCAACTCCTCGCCATTTTTATCTCCACCATTTCAGGTCTAGTTCTCAGCCCACTTCCAGTCGGAGCTTGGGCATTTCTGGGTGTTACCGCTTCAATTGTAACCAAAACGTTGCCGTTTCCAACAGCGTTTGATGCCTTCACTAATGAAGTGATTTGGTTGATTGTGATCTCATTCTTTTTTGCTCGTGGGTTTGTGAAAACTGGGCTTGGTGATCGGATTGCTACTTATTTTGTTAAGTGGTTAGGGAAAAGTACCTTGGGTTTGTCTTATGGACTTACTTTTTCTGAAGCTCTTGTTGCTCCTGCTATGCCTTCTACTACTGCTAGAGCTGGCGGTATCTTTTTGCCTATTATTAAATCGCTTTCTACTGCTTCTGGGAGTATTCCGGGTGATGATTCTAGGAAGAAGCTTGGTTCCTATCTTATGCTGACACAATTGCAGGTTTGATTTTCTCTCTTCGATCCCCAAACTCTATCCAAGTGGGACCCACTTAAGGGCGTTTGCCAAATGAAATGTTGTTTCATATTGTTTATTAAACTTAATTGGATGCTAATTTTGATGTAAAAGAAATTTGATACCGGGGTACTACTTTAGTACTATTACATGACTTATTATGATTCTTAGCATTGATTGAATTTTTTTGGGCTTAAATGGATATTTAACATAAGATCAAAATGGATTTGATTTTTTTGGCACATTTTGTATGGTGTTTGTTGTGCTATTTTGATTGAGGTAATGTTTAGAGGATGAGGGTTTTTACTATATAGGATTCCCTTTTATATGGATTAAAAGAATGCTAGGATTAGGAGGTGACTTGGGGTGATGATCGGAAGGAACCTTTCCATGGTTGTGTACTCTATCACTTATATCTAGTTGTGGTTTAGACTTGATTAGGGCGCCAGTCATGGCCTTATGAGCACTCCACCCTGACTTTTTTGACTATTTAGTTGGCATCGTGTCTGGGGTTAGCTCATAGCAGTTTGTGGTTTGAGTTCGGTTGGTTGTTATGTTTGGGCTTGGATGGATATCTAACCTGATGAACAAATATAGAGATTTGTGTTTTGACAACTTTTTTTACGATACAGTTTGGGGCATTGTGTAGTACACTTGCGGTCATTGTTTTCTGAATGATGTTTTTGAACTTGAATTTAGTTGTTCTGCATGTTTGAGGAATTTCTAGACCAAGATAGCTTTATAGAGAAACAGGATACTTATTGGGGTAAGGAAAGGGCAAAATTTTGGTTTTGGCTCTTGTTTGACAGCCATAAGGGACTCAAGTTTTGAGATTTATGTTTACTTGTGCTTAAGCTCACTATCTGGTGGACTCGCACAATTGCTACTGTGATATTTGTGCATTAGCTGTTGATGAACTAAGGAATTATGCGATCTTGAAAAAATCCGTTGCTTGTTTGGGTATCATGAAATGAGATATTGGAAATGGTGCAGCTTTTGGTAACTGGCTGAATCTTTATGCAAGGGGTATAGATATAGATAGATAGTGACATTTTTGCTTATTAACTTGCGTTGGGTGTTCTTGAAGCTATAAGCTTTGCTCTGACGAGCGGAAATCTTAGAATGGTGCAATCTCAATAATCTAATGCAATTAGTTGGCTTTCATGTCGATGGTGTTTGTGGAAGTCAAATGTATGCATTACCCTTGTTGCCTTGCGATAACAAAATTTTTAAATCTGATTGACCCTTCATATCAAATATCATATCTAGTTTCAAATAAATAAGAAGTGTACATAGTAGCATCTATTTTTGTTTAAGTATATTAATTGAAATATATTTGGATACTTATCTTTTTTCTTCACTCGTAAATGTGAAGGTTGTAGAGAATTTTCTCACTAAATTTTGTTAATTTGTTTAACTCCTGCGATTATTTTCTTTTAAAATTTTGCTAGAGGTTTACTCACTTAGTCACTTCTAATCAATATTAATGGTAATATTTGGGATTTTCCTAATAAGATTTTAAAGACACTAGGCTTGGGAAATAATAGGGGTTACGAAAGAAAAAAAAAATGATTTTAGCTCTTATTTGACACACATGGTCAGTGTATCATAATTCGCTAGCTAATTCGTTTTTTAAATTCGCGATTTTCTTAAATTTTCCTAAGAATAGCTCAAAACTGATCATTATTCGCTGTTTTCGATTTGCGTTTTGCAAGGAGATTAATGAACATGTGACACTGCACATGATGGAAGAAAAGTTTAAGATTTGTGTTTGAATTGCAGTTACAATTATTATCTGGCACATTTTCCTGTGATTTAAGTATGTTTTTTGTCTTTGGAGTCTGGGTGAAGCTTGAGGATTTGTGTTATTTTGATAAAAATTTTGAGCTATTCTGCCAGTTGTTTGGGACCTTAGGTATTATAATATGAGATTGGTAATATGGTTAAAATGGTGTTGCTTTGGGACCGTCTGAGTTTTTATTCAATGTGTATTAATATGAAAGCGATGTTTATTTGAGAGAAATGGTTGGCTGATTTCGGAAATTTGGTTTTCTTGAAGCTAGAAGCCTAGAACTTAATGCGCTCAAATTTCTAGACTTGAGTAAATTGAAAATTTTGGGCAGCTTGTCCTTTGTTTTTATGCTGGACTAAAAAATATGGAGTTGTATAGGTTATAAAGAATTTGTATTTAGAATTTGATAGAGCAGAACCCACCTTTGATCTAACAATTAAAGCTTAATCTCTGTAATAGGGATAAGAGATGGTAGATAGATCTAACTTCTGAAGTTGAGACTACTTTTTAAATCTTCCATAGGTATTTTTTTGGTTCAATTGAGCGACTTGTGTTTTGCATTTTCTTTTTTTATAATACTTCATTTAAGGATAAATAGTTGCTATTTTAAGGTCCTTGAGTCATCTTCTCTTCTCATATTTCTGTGTTTGCTTCTTTCCTTTCTACATGTTCATTCCAATTTTTCTGGAGATCTAATTAGCTATAAAAAGGTTGGCAATGTTGCTCACATATTGACTCTTGTATTCTACAAAATTCTCAAATTTCGCCTCGAATAGAAGTGTGTAATATGGAACTCTTTGAGGATGTCTAGAGAATTTGTTTATTTCAACATCGTTGAAGATTACATTATCCACTTTGGTTATCTAATGAACCGATATGATGTGTTAGGGTTTGAGCCGAACAAATCAAGCCACAACGGGATTTGAATGTGCTCATAAAAGTAGTAGCTTGCAAGATTTGAAAACCTTGATTATGTAGTCGAATAAATTGGGCTATTCTCACAAATTGAATGACTTTGCTCTGAATTTTGGGAACTCAATAGATTAAATTGCTCATTCGATCGCTCATAAATAAACACAATGAGCTTTCTTTGACAACTCAAGTTTTTTTAAATTTTCAACCTGTATTGGAATGTGGGCATCGGTGCCCTCATACAGTCATACGTCAAATCCTAATGCTTTGAGCCCAGCTTTCTTCTGTCTGTCCCTCTTTACGGATGGCTTTTGCATGGATATTGTGATGCCTAGACATGACCAAGAGGGTGGCATTGCTAACAAGAGGCTCAACCAAAAAGCGAGGGCACCAGCTTGAAGGAAAAAGCAAGGGGGCCTGAATGGAGTTGGTTTTAATTTTGTTAGTGGTGTAAGAAAATATTTAATGATGTATCTAGAAAGGAATTGTTGGGAATGTTGAGTCAGCAGTTTATCAGGCTGATATTGTAAATACAATATGTAAATAATGATGGGATATATCTGGAATGAAATAGATGACCTTCTTGGAGCCTAAAGTTACTCCAAAACTGTAATTCTTCTTAAGGTTCTTTCATGAATTTTTGATCAATCATAGATACACGACTCATCATGCCATTTTACCTATGCATGGCGTTCATTTTGTATGGCCACTTCATCCTCCTATGCATTTTCATTGTGAAACTACGTCTGTATCCATGCAAATGTATCAATAAGATAACAAATGCCAATTTTAGTGTTAAGTAGGTCACACCCAATATTACAGAGTTTGACTAAATACTTTACCTTCACCTTTTTTCTATGCACCCAAACTTATGGGTGCAAACTCTCCTACATAGAGGAAATTCAACCTCAAAGTTCGCTAAGCTAGAAAACTTGGCCTCGATGATAAGTCCTATTGCCACAAATTGTTTATGCTTGAGGGTTCACAAACAAGCTGAAAATCTTTAAATACAGGCATCTCCGCTAAAATCTTATGCTTGAGTCTAAAGTGTAATTTACTTCTTATAAGAAACTGTTTCTGTTTTTGTTTTGGAATATACGTGGCAAAAGATATTATTGTTGACAATTGAAAACCTATGATGTTTCCAGTTTCCAACATACTGAGATGTGGGCATGGGTGCCTATCTTGATGCCATTTTCCGAATTGGGGAGAACTTTCTTCTTACGTACAAACTTCTTCTAAGGGTAATATTTATGGACTGAATTTTAGCTTTTGTTAGTAACATACAAGTGTAATACTTAGCTAGTAGGGAGAATTTGATCTATGTTCAAGGTAATATGTTAGCATAATCTAAAAGGAATAAGATAAATAAAAAGAGAATATTGGCACCAACGCTTTTGAATTGTCATAGTTTTATAGTTGATCCTACTGAATTTAGACAGAACTTTTGTAATTTTGCTTTGGATTTTGTAGGGATCCTATTTATAGAGACCTGTTTTCATATGTGTGCTATTAACAATGTCTTCTGTTACTATTGATCACTCCTCTGTTATAATAACTATCGTTTTCTTTTTCGCTGAATCATTCTGGAAAGTGTTAACTTAGTTTTAGCATTTGGAAGGCTATCTCATGAGTTACATGGATATTGGCCCCTTGGAACCATGGTGTGGTATCTATTTTTGAATGAAAAATTCTCTTTTATGATGAAACCACTCTTCAGTGCGCTTCGTACATTCTACACCTAAGAGAGTTAATATAACATGGCGTCTGGTTTTTGGCATTAGATGATGGTATTGGGAATGTGTTTTAAATTTAATTATTATAAAACGTGATATGCCGTTCCCATGGAAATGGCACTCTCACCTTTAAACATGTTTTTTTTTCCTATTTTTATTTATTTTTTATTTTTTTTATTACTATATTTTCCCATATCTCTGCTAATGGATGGTATGGATAAAAGAATGACTAGTGTAGGACAAGCATGATGATAATTCTTTTCAAGCAGTTTTTCGAGCTAATTTACATTAAATTTTCATTACTATTTCCATGATTTAATACTAACAATGTAATGAGTCTCAAGTACTTTCTCTTACCACTTGAAAAGAATGTTTTGTATAGTCTATTTGGAAGTCTTACAGTAGTTAGCAATAAGATTGCTGCTTCATCACTTGTTATGCAATCTTTGATGTTTCTATGTGAATGCTCAAGAGTCTATTTGGAAACCCTTACCCATAAGACTAAACATTTTCATCACTTGTTATGATCTTGTTAGATATTGATTTTCCAAAGCAATTGCAAAATGTTGGCTACATCCACCATCTTAGACTAGTATATTTCATTATGTGTTTAAATAATAGGAGAGCTTGAAAGCTCAAACAAAAGACTAAGGGATACATTTTGGAACTATCTGAGTGTGAGAATTTAAGTAAACATTGGAGTAGAGAATTACATAATTTTAATAAGAGGGATATGAAGGTTCAAGCTCTTGGCTTGGATTACAAAGGAAAATTTAGGGTTGTATACGAAATTACAAAGCATCATTACAAACGAATCAAAAAGGGGTGCTTGAAGGATCTGACGAGTTCTGAGTAGTTTGTTAGTTTGTTGCTCCTTCCATGTATTATCTATGCCCCCCCGCACCCCCCCCCCCCTCCTCGCCCTCCGCTTCTAAAGAATCTTCACAGTTTTCCCATTTTACTAACTTTCCTTGTTCATAGAGGATTAGTCCCATACTAATTTAACTAATCCATCCACACTTGTTTAATGTATTTGCTGCCAAGTCATGGGAGGTTCATTACCAACTACCAAGTAACACATGCCCAAGGTTTGGTACAAAGTTATTAGTTATTACACCAATATGTCATATAACACCATAACCAACAAACTCAAGTCACACTCCTTTCAATCTTCACCTTAAGTTGAGTCCACCCAAGTTAAACTCAAATAAAAATCACCTTCAACAAAAACAAATCCAACAACACTAAAAGAACACTTAACCAAAGTAGTAAAGCACACTAACCAAACACGTATGTATCTAGTAGACCATATGCAAGATGTCTCAGAAGGACCCAAATAGAGTACACACCAAAACGCTTACTAAGTCTTGCAAAATGAATCAAGAACACGATGAACTTATTGATCGGAAATAACATTAAAAGGAATCACATTTGTTCAAATAAAATTTCCTCAAATAATGGTTCTCAACAAACAAGACAATTGGTTGAAGTTTGTGGAAGAGAGCATAAATGCCAACAAACATGTGCATGGTGCCAAACAAAATATTTTAACAATTGGTTCCATACAAGATCTAAAACGAATCGATCACCACTATTATTATAACTTCACCTTCACCAATGTATCTTCAAACCCCACTCAAGCACGAGTACCCAGTGACGTTATGTAACTTTAAATTGGGGACACAAATGACGGTAGAATCTAATGACCAAAATATAACAATCTTTGTATTCGCAATGACAAATATAGCTAAATTTCATCACAAAATCATCAATATGATTAATAAAAGCATATTCAATATACTTATCCAACAACATCACTACCTTGGCATAACTAGTCCTAGACTTGTAATTAAACGTCAAAATATTGCCATCAACAACAAAACAAGTTATGAATCCTGTTAAATTTTTACCCCAAAAGCCTTTATCTATTAGTCTTACTTCTTACAAGCACACCTTAGCTAGTCAACGAAAAAATAGGGAACTTATGTGGTAGTAATAAAATCAAATGCTTTACACAAGATTCACCAAAAAACTTACTTAACAACCTATCTTAACCAAATAGCAAGAGTTTTAACCCAAAACTTATACGACAAAATTTGCCAAAGAACAATATAAGAATATTCAACAAAATATCTTCGACGCACTTTTGAAACCATTGAAGCAAACAAATTAATTGATTAGGGAATGTGAAAAATTTGAGGTGAGGCAAAAATAAATAAATATTATCATCTTAATATAGTATGAACAACAAGTTTCTCTTCGGCCATCAAGAGCAATCCAACTAACCCTTTCACTCTTTTTCTTTAACCCAACCATGTCTCAATACCACTTTTAAGAACTAAAGTTTGAGTCTTTAAATTACATAAACTCACTTGCAGTTTCCATTTACCATTAATGATCTTTTAATCATCAAACAAAAGCTCACCTTATTTCACTCGCATAGAATTAACTTCACCAAAGTCTTCGTTCGCTATAGATGATTGTACATAACCCAATACACCAATTGAAACCACAATAATATTAACCAAACATTTGCCTTTGATACCAATTGTTAGCAAAGCCTAACGGGAGCAGAAACGTAGCCTAAGGGGCCCTAGAACGATTGAAATCATGGCTTGAAGGTGCACCAATGAACATGATTATTTTGCAAGCAATGAGATGCCCGAGTATGAAATAAATGCAAAAAATGATGCTAAGTTTAAGTTGTTTACCTAATGTTGACTTCATCCACTATCTTAGGCTATTGTATATCAGTAATGTATTAAAAGGGTAGGAGAGCTTTAAAGGTTTATCAAAACATGAAGGGATTACATTCTTAGAGCTATTTTAGTATGAGGAACTAAATAAACATTTTGGAGTAGAGAATTACATTAGCTTTGGTAAGAAAGATATGGGGGCTTAAGCTCTTGGCTTGGCTCTCAATACTGCAAAGGTCATGCAATATATTAATCGGCAAAGTTAGGGTTGTATACAAAATTACAAAGCAGCATCACAAGCAAATCAAAAGCGCTCTAGTGCTCGTAGGGGAAGGTTAGTTCTGGGAGTTTGTTGCTCCTCCACCTATCATCTTTGGTCCCCCCTTGCTTCCAAGGAATCTTCACAGCTGCCCCATTGTACCATCTTTCCTTGCTTCTCGAGGATTAGTCCCATACTAATCCTTCCAAACTTTTTTCATGTATGTGCCAAGTCATGGAAGTTCTTTACCTAGCAACGCATGCCCAAGCTTCGGTACAAAGTTGTTACACTTACCTTTGGGGCCCAAAATTCATTTACCATGATATGTCATGTAACATCAAGACCAATAAACTGAAGTCACACTCCTTTCACCCTCTATTTTCTAACCGGAGCGGTCCTTGTCTTTTGAAGTACAGCAGTATTTAGGCTGTAGTCGTAGGCTTTAAAGGGTATCAGTTACACAATATTATATGGCACCATGAGGCAAAAATACGGTAATGTTCGCAGATGGTGACATCGGTAATGCAATTATTGTATTGCCAAATTTCGGACCAAACCATGAAATATTGCTTGAAACGGACTAAAACGCGATTTTTTCACCCCTTTACCATACAAGTTATATCGGTCTGATAAATTTGAAATCTTTAGATACAACCGATACGATACGATACAACCTTGTTATTGCACTATGTATGGCACAAGTCTGGTTGTAAATTTACTGTTTGTTTTAATTTCCATCGTTGCTGAGCTGGAGCATTTTCTATGACATGAAATTATTAAAATTGAATCAAAGATATAATGTCATTTGTAATCATTCTTCTTCATTAGGTACTATAACTTACAATTTATCTTTACCACATAAATTACATGGATACAATACAATCATAACTTTGGACTCCCTGTGTGCATGACAGTCTGCCGGTAACTCTAGTGCTCTTTTCCTAACTGCTGCAGCTCAAAATCTGCTGTGCCTCAAATTAGCTGAGGAGCTCGGTGTAAAGATTGCTTCTCCATGGGTTTTCTGGCTCAAGACTGCTAGTCTACCAGCAGCTGTTGCACTCATGCTTACTCCGCTGATAATGTACAAGCTCTATCCCCCTCAGCTCAAAGATACCCCAGATGCCCCTGCTATAGCTTCTGAAAAACTGAAGAATATGGGGCCTGTCACTAGAAATGAATGGGTGATGGTTAGTACCATGCTCCTGGCAGTCTCACTTTGGGTATTTGGGTGAGTAGAGCAATCTTTTCATCTTCTATTTATGAATTCTATAGTGTTTTATGTGTGTGGGATCTGGTGCTCAGTTTCACTGACCATGTTGACTTTTTTTTCTGTCGTTTTAATATCATAGTCCCTGAAGTGGTCAATTATTTTATCACTTTCTTCCTGCAGGGAGCGAATTGGTGTTTCGAGTGTTGTTGCTGCCATGCTTGGGCTATCAGTGCTCTTGTTGTTAGGAGTATTGGATTGGAATGATTGTCTGAATGAAAAGTCAGCTTGGGATACTCTTGCCTGGTTTGCTGTGCTTGTGGGTATGGCCGGCCAATTGACAAACCTTGGTATCGTATCCTGGATGTCTTGTAGTGTCGCCAACGGTTTGAAATCAATGAACTTGAATTGGCCTGCTGCATTTGGCATTCTTCAAGCTGCTTACTTTTTTGTCCACTACCTATTCGCTAGCCAGACCGGCCATGTTGGAGCTCTGTACTCTGCCTTCTTGGCTATGCATATAGCTTCTGGGGTTCCTGGAGTTTTAGCTGCATTGGCCTTAGCTTACAATACTAATTTATTTGGAGCACTTACACATTACAGTAGTGGCCAAGCCGCAGTTTATTATGGAGGTACGCCTTCTCTTATTTTCTTTAAAACTTCATTCATTAAGTTTCAATGGGTTTGGCTAATTCTGTTGCATCATTAACAGCTGGTTATGTAGACCTTCCTGATGTATTCAAATATGGTTTTATCATGGCGGCCATCAACGCTACAATCTGGACCGTTGTAGGAGGTTTTTGGTGGAAGATATTAGGCCTCTATTGATTTTGTAGTTTTGCTACAAAATTTTTTCATAGTTGTATGATTCCTCAAATTAACATAATACAAATAACATTTGCTGGAATTCCCAGCGACATTCTTTTTCAAAAAGATAAAACACAAACAATTCTGATATACCGTTGAATTTTCAAAATTTTGTCAGTTCGGCAGTTGTAATTGAAAAATACTGCCTTTTATTCGCTCAGCATTGTTATGTTTGCTTATTTGGATTTGATGGTGTATCTCAGGTTGTTTCCATGTTTTGGTCATGAAATGCTCAACATCCATCTTAATATGTATTGCCTTAACCTCAACTGTGGTATGGGAAATTATCAACCTTTGATCTCAGTTCGGCAGTTCTTACATGTTGAAATTAGGTTGAAAAAGAAGAAATTGTGCTATTAAAAATAGCATAAATGGAATAAGATTCCACGATAGAAGGTTTTCCAAACAAGCCCTGAAAAATATTGTTGGAGAGTATACAATAGAAACTTGTATTCTTCAAGATAATATAAAGGTCAGATACATTTAGGTTTCATAGAGGCTTGCCATAGATATGATCCTAGGTATTGCTAGGGAAGCATATCAATGCTAAATGTTTACTCTTGGAGGGATTGAAATGGTTCGTGAGAGAAGTGGAAACTTTTTGTGTACGACATTGAACAAATGATGAGACAAAAGTTTTAGAGAAATTAGGTTTTTGTCTTTGTTTCTTAATGAATTATATTAGGGTTACATAGTTGTTGATCATATAGTAATAAAGCTAATATATTTAGGATATGTAATCAAGCCTAAAACTATTCTAATTTTATTATGTTTCTATACTTATGATATTTGCAGATTATTATTATTTCCTATATTTTCCCTCAAGTTGAGTCGTAGAACTTCCTATGTTTAAATTACCTAATGCTTTTGCAAAGGGTTTACCACTACCTTCGCTAATATATTTGCCAATTGATCTTCAAAACGGACAAACGACAAACCTCTGCCTCTAGTTTATTTTTTGATGAAATGTTTATCAACTTCTATATGATTTGTTTAGTCATGTTGCACTGGATTATGTGGAATACTTATGGTCGCTTTATTGTCGCGAATGAACTTGTAGGTCTCCTTTGGTGCAAATCTTGATTCAGTTAGCAATAACCTGATATAATTCACATATTCCATGAACAATACCTTGAAATTCAGCTTTGACACTAGTGAAGGATACAATCTTTTGTTTCTTGCTCCTCCAAGTGACAAGGTTACCAACCAAATCTGCATCTGTGTATGCTTCTATTTTTAGATTAACACCCCTTTTAAATAAGACCCCGATCCCATTAGATCCTTTTTGGTACCTGATAATTCAAAGGGTTAAATTCATATGGTATCCTTGAGGATTATGCGTGAGCTGGCTTACAACCCCAACTACATAAGCAATATTTGGTCATAGTATGAGCCAAGTAGATAAGTTTCCTAACTAGTCTTCTATATTGCTCCTTGTTTGTATTAGTTCTTGTAACGGACAGTCCTTTTCTAAATATAGGTTTAATATAATATAATAGTAAGTAATGCTAAACGGAAGTCTATTGAACCGTGATTATTGCGAAAAAGAAACAAATAAAAGAGTATTTTAAAAAAAACAAAGAAAACTTAAATCATTAAAATATAATTTTACGTATTACTTCTTTCTTTAATAAATAATTATCGTTTTTACATACCCGTAATATAAACTACATACATATTATATCCTAATCTCACATAAAAAATACAATAGCTTCTTAATAACTTCATGTAAAGTTACCTGCAGCATCTGCTCCCGAAATATGGGAACAGCCGATGGAAATCGATCAGTTTTAAAAAAAATCGAGTATAAAAACTTACCACAATTATACAAGTATAGAGAGTATATGCATTGCAACAAGTAATATGCAAAAATAAGTGCATCACAATAAATAATATGCAAGGTATCTTATGTATTATAGAGAATTCATTTTTATATTAGATTCATTTATATATATTAAACTTTTGGTCCCTCTTCTTGAGTACCAGGGCATGATTTACTAACACTTCTGCTAGAGTGTTAGGGCGTGGAATCCGATTACTTATTTAATGAATGCAACACATATGATCTTTGTTTGATATATGTAACGGCCTGTTAGGGTGAGGTAAACCAAAACCCCTAACTTAGTGGGAGTCGTCACTCCTCCAGTACAATGTTGCTCGAGCCACATGTTAGGTTAAACAACCTTACTGTGTTCGCCGTATTTTAAGTGCCGGAAAACACGTCCCACGTTTTTACAAGCCGAAAGCATGGTTCGACATTTCCTTACTATCAAGCCTTTTAATTATCATGTTACTATTTTCATATAAATGCAACATTACAATAACATACAATAGAAATAAATTTATAACAACTTATATATATTTCATTTATTGAAAAAACTAAAATGGGTCTTTAGTATTTATTTATAGCTAAATTTTCAATTAAGCTTTGTTAATTTCTTAATAATCAATTTCTTAAATGTCTATTTATTATAAATGATAAAATAAATAGTTCCATCATAAATAAATACTAAAAATGTCTTAAAAAGGACATATTGGGTTTATTATAGATCCTAGCCCATTTATCCAAATTTTTAGAAAATAAAATTTTATTTTATTTAATTAATTTCTTAATCGCTTATTTTTAGATTTAGTACATGAATAATTAATTTCCTTAAGATCAAAATCTACACGAAATATTTTAAAATAAATAGCTCATTATTAAATGAGTTTGTGTATATTCTTATTCTCCAAAATAAATTAATTTTAATTATTATTTTTATTTTTCTTTCTTTTCGCCTATAAAAACAATTTAGATTATTAATTTATTTCTTTAAAATTTAAATATCAAAAAATTTCACAAAATAATTTAAATGAAAAGAAAATACGGTAACACTAAAATAAATTATTTTTTTCCAGAATTAATTATTTTTAACCCAATTTATGAATTTTCTTATTTTTTACATTTTTTAGCAAAAATTAATAATAATATTTATACTCAACTATAATTCACGAAATTAATACACAATTTATATCTCATATATATATATATATATATATATATATATATATATATATATATATATATATACATATATATACATATACATATATATATATATACATATATATATATATATATATATATATATATATATATATATATATATATATATATATATATACATATATATATATATATATATATATATATATATATATATATATATATATATATATATATATATATATACACATATTTATATATATGTGTATATATATATATATATATACATATGTGTATATCTATATCTATATATATATATATATATATATATATATATATATATATATATATATATATATATATATATATATATATATATATATATATATATATATATATATGTACAGAAAAATTTTCGTTTAAAAATATTAATATTTACTATTTTAATTAAAATAATTTCGGATTATGCGGTTTTTGGCAATTTAAATGAATAAATCATATAAATTAAATTATAACGAATTAATTCACCAAAATTTGCAGAAAATTTAATTTATATATACTAAACACATATAAATTTATGGGCATAATTTTATGTAAATAAATATATGTAAGAATTATACCTTTAATAATTTTATTATTAATCAATTTCCTTTGTTGTAGAATTTCTACCCACAAAATCAGCTTCCTCCCCTTTAATTTCTATAATTAACACTAAATACTATTATTTGGAAATTTTTGAGGATTTTTAGGAATTTTTCTATGGTTTTTTAAATTTTTTTTTAGGAATTAGTTAATATTTGTTAATTAATTTTGTGATTTTTCCTTCTCTTTTTTTCTTTTTTTCTTTATTTTTATCCCACAGTTTGCTTGGTCTTAAATAGGCCAAGATTGCAAAATTATATATTGTTTTAATTTCCTTCATAGGGAAGTAAATAAAGTGATAATTACTCCAAGATTTTTTTCTTATTGGTTTTATCCTAAAGATAAGACTAAATTAAATTTTTTTGGCACCTAGCCACCTTGCCGCCGCTCCCAGATTTTTTTTACATATATATATATATATATATATATATATATATATATATATATATATATATATATATATATATATATATATTAATTTTATTATTATTATATATATATTTTTATATTTAATCATAAATTAATATAGAAAATAAAAAAAATTAAGTTATTGTAGGTAATTTAGCTAGACTTAATATTTAGGTAATTTATTTTAAGAGATATATAAAAGAAAATCAAAAACTTAAGAACGATTGAAATAAAATTCGAAACGGCATTAAAAAGAAAATAATAAAACGAAACGATTATTGAATTTGTCAAAATATTTAAGATTAAGAAAAAAAGGTATGTTGTAACTCTTCCCCCCTTAACATAGTTTCGTCCCGAAACTTGAACCTAAATGAACAACTGGGGATAGCGTTCTCTCATATCAGTTTCGCTTTCCCAAGTTGCTTCTTCGACATGATGTTTCGACCATAGCACTTTAACTTGAGGTATTCTTTTATTCCTCAATTCTTTCACTTGACGATCCAAAATTCTAATTGGTTTTTCTTCATAAGCCAAGTTTTCATTAATTTGGAGGGGTTCGTGAATTAACACATGTGAGGGGTCGTGGATATACTTTTTCAACTGAGAAACATCGAATACATTATGAACTCTAGCTAAACTCGGGGGTAAAGCTAGTTCATATGCCACTTCCCCTACTCTTTTCAAAATTTCAAAAGGTCCGATAAATTTAGGGCTTAATTTCCCTTTTATCCAGAAGCGTTGGACTCCTTTCGTTGGCGAAATCTTTAGAAATACTTTGTCACCTTCATCAAATTGCAAAACTCTGCGACGGTTGTCTGCATAACTCTTCTGTCTACTTTGTGCTGCCTTTATGTTCTCTTACACCACCCTCAAGCTATCAATAGAGTCTTGGATAAGATCTGGTCCTTCAGGACATTTCGGTCCATCTGATCCCAACACAACGACACTCGACATTTTTTCCCGTATAAGGCTTTGTTTGGTGCCATCTTGATGCTGGTTTGATAGCTGTTGTTGTACGAAAACTCTATCAAAGGCAATTTCTGCTCCCATGAACCACCAAATTCAAGAATACAACATCTCAAAAGATCCTCTAATGTCTGGATGGTTCTTTCGGTTTGGCCATCAGTAGCCGGATGAAATGCAGTACTTAAACATAAATTCGATCCGAATGCTTCTTGCAACTTTTCCCAAAATCGTGACAAAAATTTTGGGTCTCTGTCAGACACAATGGTTCTCGGTACTCTATGTAATCTTATAATTTCTCGAACATAAGTGTCAGCCAATTGTTTTACTGACCATGTTTCCTTCATTGGCAGGAATCTTGCAACTTTGGTCAATCTATCAACTATTACCCAAATTGTGTCATTTCCTCGTTACGTTCTTGGTAATCCAACTACAAAATCCATGGATATGGAATCCCATTTTCATTCAGGAATTTCTAGTGGTTGAAGTAGTCCAGAACTTTTCTGCCTTTCAAATTTCACCTTCTAGAAAATCAAACACCAAGATACAAATTCTACTACATCTTTTCACATACCTTTCCACCAAAATAGTTTTCTTAATTCTTCAATCATCTTATCTCTACCAGGGTGCAAGTGAAACATTCCTTGGTGTCCTTCTTTCAAAATCTCTTCTTTTAGCTTTGTGTTTTCTGGTACACACAATCTCCCGTTCATTCTTAGTTCACCTTTCTCACCCACTTCGAACGCTTCTGTCTCTTCTCTTTGAACTTGAATGATTAACTCGATTATCTCGGGATCTTCTTGTTGTGCTTCTATAATTCTTTCAAACAAAGTCGGTTGTATACTCATTGCTCCCAAATACTCAGCAACTTGATAGTGATGAACAATTTCTAGATCTAACTTCTGGATTTCTGGGTATAGTTCCCAAGGTACCGTCATTATAACATTTACAGATATCCTCGGCCTTCTACTCAATGCATCTGCCACTTTGTTTGCTTTTCCAGGCTGATAATTTATGTCAACTTCAAAGTCTTCAATGATTTCCAGCCACCGCCTTTGTCGCATATTCAGCTCCTTCTGAGTGAAGGCATATTTCAAATTTTTATGATCAGTGAAGATCTTGCATGGTACTCCATAGAGATAATGTCTCCATAACTCCAGGGAAAAAATTACGGCTGCTAGTTCAATGTCGTGTACTGGATAATTCAATTCGTGTGGCCTTAATTGCCTGGACGCATAAGCTACTACTTTGCCTTCTGGCATTAGCACACATCCCAAACCTTCCTTCGATGCATCACAATATACCTCTAATGCTTTTCCACAGTCGAGCATGATCAACACAGGTGCAGTCGTAAGTCTCCTCGTAAGCTCTTCTAGTGATTTACTATGCTTCTCGCCCCATTGAAACGGATTTCCCTTTTTAAGCAACTCAAACAACGGTCGGACAATTTTAGAAAAATTTTCCATAAACTTCTTGTAATAGCCTGCTAAGCCTAAGAAACTTCTTACTTCAGTAACACTCTTTGGATTCGGCCATTCCATCACTGCCCTAATCTTTTCAGGACCAACAGAAATTCCATCCTTCGAAACAACGTGCCCTAAGAAAGATATCTTTTCTAACCAAAATTCACATTTACTAAACTTGCCATAAAGTTTCTCCTTTCTCAATTTCTCCAAAACTATCCTTAAGTGTTTCTCATGTTGCTCTTCATTCTTCGAATACACCAATATATCATCAATAAACACAACTACAAACTTATCCAGGTAAGGATTGAAGTATCTTTGCATGAGATCCATGAATGTTGCTGGAGCATTCGTTAGACCAAATGGCATTACTAAAACTCATAGTGCCCGTATCTGGTTCTGAATGCAGTCTTAGGAATATCTTCTTCAGCAATCCTTAATTGATGATAACCAGACCTCAAATCAATCTTTGAAAAGACCCTTGCTCCCCCCAACTGATAAAAAAGGTCGTCTATCCTTGGCAAAGGATAACGATTCTTGATGGTAATCTTATTTATCTCCCTATAATCAATGCATAACCTCATACTCCCATCTTTCTACCTGACAAAGAGAACCGGAGCTCCCCATGGTGAAACACTAGGTCAAATGAAACCTTTTTCCAGCAATTCATCTAGCTGCATCTTCAGCTCAGCCAATTCAGCTGGAACAAAACGGTAAGGAGTTTTAGAAATAGGGGAGATATCAGGAATAAGGTCAATATGGAAGTCTACTTCTCTTTTGGAGGTATACCGGGTAATTCTTCAGGAAACACATCAAAATATTCTTGCACCATCAGGATTTCTTGCAAACTAGGTTTAGGTTTCACTTCTTCAGTAGTAACAAAACATAAGAACCCTTTATCTCCTTGTCTTATCATTTGTGATGCTTGAATTATAGAAATTGTCTCTATCTGAGATTTTGAGTTCTTTCGAATACACTTCATTCCCTCGAGAGTTTTATTCTAACAACCTTTTCCTTACACAAAATCTCCGCTGAATATCTCTCCAACCAATCCATGCCCAAAATGATACCAAATGTTCCCAAATCAAATTGAATTAAGTCAGCTGGTAAAAGATTCCCACAAATCTCCAATAAAAAATCATAAAAGATACGATCACACAAGTAAGGTGTACCATTAGGTAAATTGATACACAAGTGGGATTTTTGAGGTTTCAAAGAAATAGAAGATATGTGGAGAAAAGCACTAAAAATAAATTAAAGACCTATCCGCTCCACAATCAAACAAAACATTTGCTGTTAAATTACCAACAAGAAATTTTTCAGAAATTACTTTACCTTCAACTTCAAACTCCTGGTGTAAACCATCATAATGATCTCCAATTGCATGCAGTCCTACGGATGCTCTAGTCTCATTTCTCTGAGTGCCAAATGCTCTGTTTCCTGCAACTTCTGATGTTGTTTTGCTCTAATTGAACGTTTCCCCACAGTTATTAGCTAGATGTCCCTCCTTTTGACACTTGTAACATACAATCTTCCCATTACAGTTTCGCCCTCGATGATCTTTTCTACATAACCTACATTTCCTCTGTGTCGGCCTTGCTACAGTTTGAAACGGCTTCTTCCCCTCATTCCTGGCCTTCTTGTATCCATCGCCCCCACTAGATTCATTCTTTCTTTTATTAAACCCGTCTTCTTTTTCCAAAATACGTTCGTACTCCAAGGCTTGATTGTACAAATCATCAAAATCTTGGTATCTAGGAGTGCCTTTTTGGATCCTAAGGTTCAGGCCCTCGAAAAATGTAATCGCCTTGCCCCGATCAAAGATCACTATTTCGGTAGCGAATCTAGCCAACTCTTTGAACTTACTTGCATATTTGATCATTGACATAGTTCCCTGCCTCAGAAACAAGAATTCATTCTCTTTCTTTCTCTGAAGCGAGGGTGGGTAAAATTGATCACGAAGCTTCTTTATAAATTGTTCCCAAGTAGAATCTATGACAGTTTGTTTTACAGTCCTCCACCATAATTCAACAATGTCTGTTAAGTAGAATGCGGCTAATTTCACTTTCATCCTTGACGGGAAGTTTATAGCCTCCAATAGTTTCTCCATTTTCTGCAATCCAATCCTCAAAGCAAACTGGATCAGGTTCTCCATTATATTTTGGAGGTTGATGACTAGACAATCTCTTGTAGAATTTCCCTTCATCATCTTCATGGGAACGACTCATCTGCTTCTCCGTTAAATTCAACAGCCTCTCATTATTCCTTTCCATCATTCTTGACTGATTTTCCAGAGCCTGAACTCTTGCATCTTGCGTCGTATCTTCAGAAAAATCATTCCTCGTCTCCAAAGGTTCACCTCTTACCATACACCCTCTACCACCACCTCTTGGCATCTTTAAATTAAGGAGGAAAGTTTTGCGTTAGCTATATTTCAAATCGCAAATCACAATTTTCATAGAGAATAAAATATAGTTTTACGTATTACATCTTTCTTTAATACATAATTATCATTTTTACATACCCGTAATATAAACTACATACATATTATATCTTAATCTCACATAAACAATAAAATAGCTTCTTAATAACTTCATGTAAAGTTACTTGCAGCATCTGCTCCTCCCGAAATATGGGAACAGCCGATGGAAATCGGTCAGTTTTAAACAAAACCTATTACAAAAACTTACTGCAATTATACAAGTATAGAGAATATATTCATTGCAACAAGTAAGATGCAAAAATAAGTGCATCACAATAAATAATATGCAAGGTATCTTATGTATTATAGGGAATTCATTTTTATAGTAGATTCATTTATATATATTAAACTTCTGGTCTTTCTGCTTGAGTACCAGGGCGTGATTTACTAACACTTCTGCTTGAGTGTTAGGGCGTGGAATCCGATTACTTATTTAATGAATGCAACACATATGATCTTTATTTGATATATGTAAGGGCCTATTAGGGTGAGATAAATAAAAACACTAACTTAGTGGGAGTCGTCACTCCTCCAGTACAATGTTGCTCGAGCCACAGGTCGGGTTAAACAACCTTACTGTGTTCGCCGTATTTTACGTGTCGGAAAACACGTCCCACGTTTTTACATGCCGGAAACATGGTTCGGCATTTCCTTACTATCAAGCCTTTTTATTATCATGTTACTGTTTTCATATAAATGCAACATTGCAATAACATACAATAGAAAAAAAATTTATAACAACTTACATATAAATAATCATTTATTGAAAAAACTTAAATGGGTCTTTAGTATTTATTTATAGCTAAATTTTCAATTAAGCTTTATTAATTTCTTAATAATCAATTTCTTAAATGTCTATTTATCATAAATGATAAAATAAATAGTTCCATCATAAATAAATACTAAAAATGTCTTAAAAATGACATATTGGGTTTATTATAGATCCTAGCCCATTTATCCAAATTTTTAGAAAATAAAATTTTATTTTATTTAATTAATTTCTTAATAGCATATTTTTAGATTTAGTACATGAGTAATTAGTTTCCTTAAGATCAAAATCTACACGAAATATTTTAAAATAAACAACTTTTTATTAAATGAGTTGGAGTATATACTTATTTACCAAAATAAATTAATTTTAATTATTATTTATATTTTTCTTTCTTTTCGCCTATAATAACTATTTAAATTATTAATTTATTTCTTTAAAATTTAAATATCACAAAATTTCACAAAAATAATTTATATGAAAAGAAAATACAGTAAAACTAAAATAAATTATTTTTAACCCAATTTATGAATATCCTTATTTTATGCGTTTTTTAGCCAAAATTAATAATAATATTTATACTCAACTATAATTCACGAAATTAATACACAATTTATATATCATATATATATATATATATATATATATATATATATATATATATATGTATATATCTATGTATGTATATATATATATATATATATATATATATATATACATATATATATACATATATATATATATATATATATATATATATATATACAGAAAAATTTTCGTTTAAAAATATTAATTTTTACTATTTTAGTTAAATTTTTTTCGGATAATGCGGTTTTTGGCAATTTAAATGAATAAATCATATAAATTAAATTATAACGAATTAATACACTAAAATTTGTAGAAAATTTAATTTATATACAATCAACACATATATAATTTATGGGCATAATTTTATGTAAATAAATATATGTAAGAATTTATATCTTTAATAATTTTACAATTAATCAATTTCCTTTGTTGTAGAATTTCTAGCCACAAAATCAGCTTCCTTCCCCTGAATTTCTATAATTAACACTAAATACTATTATTAGGAAAATTTTGAGGATTTTTAGTAATTTTCTTGGGTTTTTAAAATTTTTTTTAGGAATTAGTTTATATTCGGGAATTAATTTTCTGAATTTTCTTTTTTTTTTTCTTTTTTTTCCCATTGTATGCTTGGTCTTAAATAGGCCAAGATTGCAAAATTATTTATTATTTTAATTTTCTTCATGGGCAAGTAAATAAAGTGATAATTACTCCAAGATTTTTATCTTCTTGGTTTTATCCTAAAGATAAGACTAAATTAAATTTTTTTGGTACCTAGCCACCTTGCCGCCACTCCCAGATTTTTACACACATATATATATATATATATATATATATATATATATATATATTAATTTTATTTTTATTATATATATTTTTCTATTTTATCATAAATTAATTTAGAAAATAAAAAAATTAAGTTATTGTAGGTAATTTAGCTAGACTTAATATTTAGGTAATTTATTTTTAGAGAAATAAATTATATATAAAAGAAAATCAAAAACTTAAGAACGATTGGAATAAAATTCGAAACGACATTAAAAAGAAAATAATAAAACGAAACGATTATTGAATTTGTGAAAATATTTAAGATTAAGTAAAAAAGGTCTGTTACAGTTCTGCTCCTTCAATCATCTGAAGATTATGGTTTACTACAATTGGAGTATCAACTGGTTTGTAGTTAACCATCCTTGTTTTTGCTAATAAGTCAAGCATCACTACTACAAATCATCACTTAGTGCCATTAATCATGCCTTGGAAGTTGAAAATTCGTGGAAAGTTTTGATCTTGTCACGGAAAAAATAGGTTGTAAGACAATATCAAAATGTTAGCTAAAATTTATGCCACAGGCAAATATATATCGTGGCAAATAAGCACTTGTGCCACGAATCATGCCACGGGTAATTATATATTGTGGCAAACAAACACTTGTGCCACGAATTATGCCATATGTAAATGTATATCGTGGTAAACAATCACTTGTGCCATGAATTATGCCACGGGTAAATATATATCATATATCATGAAAAATGTTGCTAAGAAATCGAGGGAAATTGTCTATTGTAGAAAGCTTACATCATGACCTCCGGGTGAAAAAATTGATAGTGGACTTTGATGAGGATGGAAATCCAATTGGTCGACACTCTTCATTATATTATTGTTTCTTAGTTTTCCATGTACAAAATCATTTGATTTGTCCTATACAAGTAAATGCTTTTGAAGATTTCAAATCAGAAATGCTAGACCATTTACGGTCTTGTATTTTGATAATATTTCTATCAAGTAATGTATAATCAATGTGTTTTGCAAATGTTTTTTTATTAAAAAAAAACTTTTTCATGATAATCAGGAGAGTTGCTCATTTGATGATCGAGAGTTAAGGAGGGAGTATGTCATTAAACATGCAAGGCGATTATTTGGAGATAGCATACGCAAAATAAAGGATCCAAAATTGACGACGAAAGAACAACACTTGAAAAATAAGCCTCCTAACATGTTAAAGCAAGATTGGAAATACTTAGTTGATTATTGGAGTGATCCTAACTTTATGGAAATCGAGATTATAATCAAACTTTATTTAATTTTACATTATATTTATTTTCACATGTTTCAGAAGAAGAGTGCTAAAGCAAGTAATAATAGATCTTGTCAGAAAATGCCTCATTAGAATAAAACCAAATTAAAGTTTTGCTCATACTTGGCCAGAAATTCTATGTACATCTTAATATCACATTTAAGAAATAATTATCTTTTTTTAGTGATATGATTTCACTTTGTTGTGAATGTAGATGAAAAACAAGGGGACATGTGTCATACCTCCTATAGTGAGGGGAGGTGATGGAGGTGATAAGGAGACAGTATTTAAAACATATTATAGGAAGAGAAGGAAAGCAACCGTAAATGACACATATAAAGAAATCTAATTAAGTTGTTTAGTGTCTTTGTAAGTGGCTCAGTAGTAGTTGGTTTTAGTATATTTCTCAATGTATAAACAAAGGCCATTTTATAATTGAAGAACACTATGAAGTATTGGGAATAAATTGAAATTGGCAGTACTCGAAACTTGCACCTTATATTTCATAAATTTCTCTCTCTCTTCTCTCTCTCTTTCTCTTTACTCTGTATCTGTCATTCTTTCTTGATTAAATTGATTCGATAAGTGAAGATAGCATACCTGGGTGTATCACAACTGGTATGAAAGTCGTCATGGATCCAGTTAGGAATCCTAAATCGCAAGATAAACTGGAAATGGTGGAGCAAGGGTTGGATCGTTTGAAGGATGAACTCGCAAATCAAATTCGAGATGAAGTAGCGGCTGTGGAGGCAGGATTCACCCAGAAACAAGATAAAACTGATCTGGTTCTTGCAATTTTGATGGAGGGCCAGGAGAAATTGTTGGAACGAGTCGGAGAAAAGGCTGACAAGCAAGAAACTGATTAGAATTGCCGAAATAAAGTCGAAACAATTGGCGAATGGCGTACAAGAAGGGAGTGGGAGGGCCGACGTCAACTGATTGACGGAAATCTTCAAGGTGGAGGAGCGAACTAGCAATATCGAAGGTTGGAACTACCAATCTTTAATGGGTATGACCCAGATGAATGGATACGAAAGGCGGAGAAATATTTTTTTTTACCGGATGTCGGAAGAGGAAAAGGTTGAGGCGACGGTGCTGAGTCTTGAGGAAGAAGCTTTTATGTGGTATCAATTTGAGGATGATAGATTACCACTAACTGATTGGCAGGAGATAAAGGCCTTAATCTTGAAGTATTTCCGGCCAGGTGAAGACGGAGACTTGTTTGAGCAGTGGATGGCCGACGAACAGAGGAGATCGGTGGTGGAATATCGTAAGGAGTTTGTTACGAAGTTGAAGCACTTGGGAAAGGTTGAAAAACCACTTATGTTGGGGACATTCTTGAGGGGATTGAAGGATGAGGTCAGAAATGAGCTGAAAGTATTTGGACCACTACTCTAGAGCAAACTATGGTCTGGGCTGAAAGAATTGACCAAAAAATTAAGAGCCCAAACTTGGCTAGGAAGAAGAATTGGTTAACCAAAAAATCCCTACCATAGAAATTACCAAACTAACCTTCACCCAAATAATTACCATTTAAACCCAAAACAACGCAGCCACAATACAGAAAACTTTCAACCAAAGAACCATAACCCAACCCCAATCCACTACCGTGGCGAACAAATCAGGAGATTGTCGGAAAAGGAGCTCAGAGAAAAGAGGGAAAAAGGATTGTGCTTCCAATGTGATGGCAAATGATTTACTAATCAAGTGTGTAGAAGAAAAGAAATGCAAATGGTCTGTTAATCATGTATGTAGAAGAAAAGAAATGACGGTGCTGATCGGAGCGAAAGTAGACGAGAAGGAAGAAGACGAAAAGGTTATTGTGGAGGAAATAGAGGAGGATGGGGAAATTAAAACAGTTAACATATCCTGGGATTTCGTGGTGGGGACCACCAATACGAAAACTATAAAGCTCATGGGAAAAATTGAGAATGAAGACTGGTAGTAATGATAGATTCTAGTGAAACGAATAATTTCATATCGAATCTGGTGGTGCAAAGGCTAAAGATTCCATGTGAGACATGTGAAAAATTTGGAGTAATTTTGGGAAATGGAACGGAGATTCATGGACAGGACATATGTCGACAGTTTTGTTTACAAATGCAAGGGATTGAGGTAATTCAAGAATTCCTTTCTTTAATATTGGGAAACACGGATTTGATTTTGGAGTACAGTGGCTTGAAACCTTGGGTTCCGGATGATAAATTGGAAAACACTAGTGATAAATTTCATACGGCAAAACAAGAAGGTGCAATTAGTGGGAAATCCAGCTTTACAAAGAGCCAAGATTTCATTGAAGGCCATGATAAAAACATTGACGAAAGAAGGAGGAATTCTAGTTGAGTCTAAGGGTATGGAAGAAACCTCCAAAAAACAATATAGACCATGCTTCCTTGTGCTAATATTAGAAAAATATGTAGATAACTTTCAAACCCACCTTGCCTTACCCTCACAAAGAATCCATGAACATGCTATAAACCTCAAAGCCGAAACTAACCCAATCAATGTCAGACCCTATCAATATCCCAATAACCAAAAGAACGAGATAAAAAGATTGGTGCAAGATATGATGAAGGCAGGAATCATACAAACCTCAATTAGCCCATATTCTCTAGTCCAATAATCTTGGTGAAAAAGAAGGACAGATCATGGCGATTTTGTGTTGATTATATAGCCTTGAATAAGGCTAAGGCTACGGTGCCCGACAAGTATCCAATACCCATGATAGACGAGTTGCATGATGAGCTTCATGGTGCTACAATTTTCACTAAGCTGGATCTTAAATCCGAATATCACCAAATTCGCATGAAGAAAGGGGATGTTCACAAGATTACTTTTCGTACCCACGAGGGGCATTATAAGTTTTTAGTTATGCCCTTTGGGTTAACTAATGCTCCCTCGACATTTCAATCCCTGATGAATCATATCATTCGGCCTTTCTTGAGAAAATTTGTGTTAGTATTTGATGACATTTGATATTCAGCAAGGGGAAGCAAGAACATGAAGAACATGTAGCATGAGTTTTTCAATGTTTAAAGGAGAACGAACTAGTAGTGGATGAAGGGAAATGCAATTTTGGGGTGGCTCAAGTATCTTCTTTGGGACATGTAGTATCCGCAAAAAGAATTTCTGTTGATTATGAGAAGGTAGCAGTCATGACTTCTTGGCTAGCTCCAAGAACTCTCAAAGAACTACGGGGATTCTTAGGACTCACAGGATACTACCGTCGGTTTGTAAAAGGGTATGCTCACATGGCTCAGCTGCTTACAAATCAATTAAAGAAGGATGCGTTTGCTTGGAATAATGAGGCAGAATTGGCATTCCAATCCATGAAGGCTGCCATGGTCACAGTTCCGGTCCTAGCCTTACCTAACTTCAAGAAACCCTTTGTCGTAGAGACAGACGCATCTAATTGTGGTATAGGAGCCGTGTTGATGCAGGAAAAGCATCCTTTAGCATTTTTTATCAAGGCACTTGGGCTGCTTGCTAGTAGTAAATCCATTTATGAGAAAGAGTTGATGGCTATGGTGTTGGCTATTTTGAAATGGAAACATTATTTTCTTGGAAGAAGATTCCCGGTGTGCACAAACCAAAAGAGTTTGAAAAATTTATTTGAATAGCGGGAAATTGATGGAGACTATTAAAGCGGGTAATCAAGCTAATGGGTTTTGACTTTGTCATTGAGTACAATCCAGGGAAATGTAATTTTGGTCTTAGATGCACTTTCCATATTACCCAAGGCAACCATTGAATGTAGGTCACTTTTGAGAACTTGTGGAAAAGAGTAGGACCAGTTGCAAAAGAAGGTTTAAAGGGAGGCTACTCTTATGCGAATCAGAGAAGCGGTTATAAAGGAGGAGCAAGTACCCTCGGGGTATACGAAGGTAAATGATATTTATATTATAAGGGGGGATATGTGTTGTTCAAAGCGTCACCTTTTAATGCTATTTTATTGAGGGAATACCACGATTCTCCAGTGGGAGGTCATACCGAAGAACTTAAAACATACCTAAGGTTGGCAACGATGTGGTTATGGGAAGGTAGGTGCTGAGATATGTGCGTGAATGCAAGGTTTGTCAACAGGCTAAAGCAAGTTACCAAAGTCCGACGGGGTTACTTCAAAATCTGCTCAATCCCTTTAATGTATGGGAACATATCACCATGGACTTCATCGAAGGTCTATCAAAATCTGAAGGGGTGGATACTTGTCGACCATCTCACAAAGTTTGGCCATTTCCTCGCTCTCAAGCATCCATTTACTAGTAGTAACAGTGGCTGCCAAGTTTGTCACTGAAGTAGTAAGATTACATAGGTTTCCTACTTCTATTTTTTCTAACAGGGACAAGATTTTTATAAGCTCTTTTTGGCGGGAGTTATTCCGTTTGCAACACACTCAATTGTTACGAAGCACCACTTTTGATCCTCAAATAGATTGACAATCTGAGATTGTCAATAAGGTTGTTGAAACATACTTAGATGTTTTGCAAATGAGAAACCAAGAAGTTAGCTTTGTATGGGCGTGTCCTTCCACATATCGTGAGAATGGGACATCGACCGACTCTGGTGTATGTTAGCTGCATTTTATTCATATTTTATCCCCATTATTTGGCTTTATTTTGTGTTGGGATTTTGCATAACTATGCTTGCTTCATTTGGGATTTTACGCTTGGATGGGTATTTTGATGTTTTTGTGCATTTTAGGTAATATTCAACAAAACTAATCACAAACCAAGTATATTTGGCGCATACAATACTCACTTAACTCCAAAAGCTCAAGTAATCAAAGCCTTGATGACCCAAGTCAACGAAACAAGGCCAAAAGGAGCTCAAGTAGACCTCTCTAAGCCTACTCGGCAAAAACTGGGTCGAGCCAAGCTTGCTCGAACAAAAAAAACACTTGTATTAGAGATAGAAGCGGAGTAGGACCATCATGAAGGCCGCTCGACCCGGTCGAGCAATGTTGTCTCGGGTCGAGCAATGGGTCGAGCGGAGCCTTTTTTAGTGACTGCTCTGTTTTTAAAGATTTTGACCTGTGTACCTGATGCTCGCTCGATAGGTTGAGCGGATTGGCTCGGGTCGAGCGATTTGGGCGGTCAGAAATAGTTACGCTTTGAAAAGCTGCTGATTGGATGCCCTACCCATTTCTTATGCCTCTCATACTCTACTGCTCCACCACCCCTATTTGCCACCCATCTATAGCCTACCTATCTCCCACATAGGGTGGGGGAGAAATCATGAAGCCACCACCCACCACTTGTCCTCCCTCCTATAAATAGAGAAGAAGAAGGCTCAAGAAAAGCATCCAATCCTTCAACTACACATTTTTCTGTACTTCAAGCTTTCTTTGATATTTGTTAGTTTTAAACTTATGTACTTTCCATGATTCTGGTCTTGTATTCTTAATTGAATTTTTCTACTCAAACACTTATTAGATAGTTCAAGCTTTTGATTTATCTATCATTGAAGATCATTTGATAATTAATGTAATTGAGATTAAGTTAATTCTATTGAAGCATTTCATCAAGCATTTGAATTGCAATTGAAGCTTTATGGAGTTTATCATTGGTATTCATTAATTCTTCATTTGGTTGTCTTCCTTGGATTAAAATCCAAGCTAGTAATTCCTATTCTCTACACTTTATTGCTTTTGATTTTGTTGTTATTTATCATGAATTCAATGTCTTTAGTTATTCAATATGAGTGAGTAGTTCAATTTAGCTTAGGCTAGGTATTATCACCATGTATGTAGTCTAATTTCTTTCTTTACCTTTGGCTTGGTCGTGTTGTTTATGGTTTGAGATGGATTTTGCAATTATTGTAGTGTCATTAGATTGAGGGCAAGAGTCGATTTCTAATGATAGTCTATGCTTGAAAATTGAATTATCTCCATGAGAATAGGTAGATGTTTTGATTGGAAATGATGAATGCGTGCTCCATGTCTTAAAATATGCTTAGCTCCATGAGAATAGGTAGCTGAGTATGTTTTAGGAAGTTTTTGTTGCTCGAGAGAGAACATTAGTATCCAAGATGCGTTCTTCCCCTTAACCCTTATCCATGACCTTAGGTTAAAGATTAGTAAACACTACTTTGATGAGAAAGCCTAACCTTTGCCTCTTCATCATCATATTACCTTTTGATGTTCTTGTATTGCGTTTGATCTTATTTTCTTGGTTAATTAGCATCTTTACTTGTTTTATACTTTGTTTTAGCTTTAGTCTTTATTTGCTTATTTTAGTTAATTACACCAACAAACATCTATATATACATTGTTGAACCAACTAATTGATTGAGAATCCCTTGATATACACCCCACTCCTTGTGGATTCGACCCGTACTTACTGACGTACTACTCTACGCCGTGCACTTGCGGTATTATTATTGAAGGACGTAAAGTCCCAGTGCAATCTTCAGAACATTTTCTACAGGAACGTGATGCTATCTTAGAAGAGTTACAATTTAATCTTATAAAAGCACACCATAGGATGCGCCAGTATGCTAATAGGAAGCGAAGGGAGGTGGAATATAAGGAAGGCAATTTGGTGTTTTCAAAAATTCATCCCTATAGATAGAAAACTCTTGCTAGACGGGTCAATGAGAAGCTGGGTTTACGATACTTTGGCCCCTATGAGGTTGTACAACGTATAGGGAAGGTCGCCTACAAGGGGGGGGGGGGTGTATTTTCATACCTCCTATAGTAAGGGGAGGTGATAATGAGATAGTGCGTAAAACATATTATAGGAAGAGATGGAAAGCAACAGTAAATGACACATGTAAAGAAATATAATTGAGTAGTTTAGTGTCTTGGTGACTAGCTTAGGCAGTAACTGGTTTTAGTATACTGCTCAATGTATAAATAAAGGCCATTTTGTAATTAAAAAACATTATGAAGTATTGGGAATAAACTGGAGTTGGCAGTACTCAAAACTCGCCCCTTATATTTCATAAATTTCTCTCTCTCTTCTCTCTCTTTCTCTTTAACTCTGTATCTTTCATTCTTTCTTGATTAAATTGATTCGAATAGTGAACATAGCATGCCTGGGTGTATCACAACATGTTCACGACTCGATGTACTAATAGAGTCTCGTAAGAGAAAATAGAAAAAACAAGTAAATGGTGACACCTTAGCTAACAACACACGTGCAATTGTAAGTTAAAACATTTTTAGCATCTATTGTTACATTGTGAGTACCTTAATACATTATTTAACTTGTTTACATTTGTATCATGGATAAGGTGAATAATTCAAAGGAGCAAAGAGAACAAGGAATTATTGAAAAATCAGATGAACAAATGTTTCAAGAGGTGCATGGTAAAGACACTCAAGGATATTTACGTGCTCATGGACCTAGTAGAAGTATAACCTAGCATTTTCATGTGAAGCCTTCTAAATTGAATCTTACTCAAGAGATTAATGGAGTAAAAAGCACAATTGAAAAAGCAATTAAAGAAGCTAACAAAAAGGTAGAAGACGCTATAAAAGAAGTTGAAAAGGCAAAGAAGGAAGCCAAGATCCTTAGGAATGAGGTTAATCAGAAAATTTTTTCAAACAATAAGGCTTTACAATTGATTTAACGAGCTTGTGGGATAAACTCTAAGATTAACTGGGCAGAAAGTGACAATTCATCAAATTAAACTACGTATTTGCATATTCTTTTTTTTCATGCACATGAAATTAATTTGTGATGAAGATAAACATTTGAATTGTTCAATATCAAACTTGTTTTTTTTTTTGAAACTTTCTCCGATGTTGCTTCATCCACTGTGTTATTTTTCTCCTTACATTCCTATGTCGAATATATTTTTATCAGCACATTATCATAAAAAGAACTGTAGGAGTTGTACAACTAACTATAACTATCTAATATCCCTGTGATAAAGTATTGTCCGTGTAGTGTCATCCTGTGTGATGTGTGAGGGTTATGTGATAGCAAGAGCATGAGGTTTGAGCTAGTGAAGTTTGATTAAGTTTTTTTTTCTTGAAATGCGTAGAAAAACGATATGGATTGATTGTCTTTAACTTGAATTCATAGAAATCAACTTCTATCTTTCCTTGATATTTATAGATTATTGAAATATTTTGGCTAATGGACATATGAATTATGATATGCTATTTTTCCTTTATAGGAGAATGAGTTTTGGATTTTAAAAACCGAAATTGTTATATCAATGCAGTAGAGTTAAGACAAATATACTCATGTTTTACTAGGAAGACGATGAATATATATTAGTTTTAAAATGTTGTGTTTAATTAGTGAATAGGTTTTTACTTAAAACTGTGTATATTTATGTTTACTTTTTGTTAAAGGATGTATTACAGATTCATTACCACTAAAACCACACTACTAGTTGAATTTTTCTGCAAATAATATACTATTTTATCCACGAGTTTAATTATATGAATGATTTGTAGCCATGTATTGTGAATGTGGTAGACGAATATAATTTGTTTTGGGTTATTATCCGCCACAAAAGAATATGATTAGCCACGGGTTAAATGATTAGCCGCGAGTAAATACCTGTAGCAGAATAATATGATTAGCCACGGGTAAATGCATGTGGTAGAAGAATACGATTAGCCACTAGTAAATGCGTGTGGCAGAATAAGATGATTAGCCATGGGTTATGCCTGTGGCAGAAGAAATAATTAGCCACAAGATCTCCCATGGTAAATAAAAGAGTTTATGCCGCAACCATGATTTTCCCGTGGCAACAATCTAGCCAGATCATGTTGGCACCATACTCTCATGTAACAAGCAATCATTTAATCCACCTTTCAAAGATCATCCGTAATCATGCTTCATCGCATGCAAATATGAATTTTAATATTTAGTTTCTAGTTTAAGTTTTATTTTATATTTATTAGGGTCGTCGATTTATGTTTTAGTGTTTAATTTTAATTAAGAAAACAAACAAAAATATGTCATGTATTTTGAGTATTGTCAAAAAGAAATCAAGGACGAAAATCAAGTCAAAGCACGGAAGTTACTTAAGTCAAGAAGAAATCAAAGACGGAAATCAAGTCAAAGCATGGAAGTTATTTTCAGCAAAACTTGAGCCAATCTAGGCGTGTGGAAGGTCATCATCTTTGAAGTCCTTTTAGTCCAAGTAGCTAGGTAATTATTCTCATGCAAGCAATCAAAAAATCAGAAACATTAGGGGAGTTATTTTCAGAAATATTAGAGTGGTTATTTTCGGTTTTAAGTCAAGTAATTAGGAGTTATTTTCAGAAATATTAGGTAGTTATTTGTCAGTTTTGTAATAAGCAATAATGAGTCGGGAGTTACGTGAAATTACTCACAGATGGACAGTTACCAAGAGGTGATAACCGGCGACAATGTGGTAACTACCACAAGTCACACACAGCTGGTTATGTGCACAGTTTTAGGAGTCGGTTTTTAAGTTAGTTTCTTTCATTTTGCTTTCTTTATAAAAAAGTTCAGCATATATTGTAATTTTCAGTAGATGATTAATGCTAAAGAAAACCCGAGACACTTTGTTTCAATTTCCGTTGTTTGTATGACTCTTGGATTTACTAGGAAGACGATGAATATATATTAGTTTTAAAATGTTGTGTTTAATTAGTGAATAGGTTTTTACTTAAAACTGTGTATATTTATGTTTACTTTTTGTTAAAGGATGTATTACAGATTCATTACCACTAAAACCACACTACTAGTTGAATTTTTCTGCAAATAATATACTATTTTATCCACGAGTTTAATTATATGAATGATTTGTAGCCATGTATTGTGAATGTGGTAGACGAATATAATTTGTTTTGGGTTATTATCCGCCACAAAAGAATATGATTAGCCACGGGTTAAATGATTAGCCGCGAGTAAATACCTGTAGCAGAATAATATGATTAGCCACGGGTAAATGCATGTGGTAGAAGAATACGATTAGCCACTAGTAAATGCGTGTGGCAGAATAAGATGATTAGCCATGGGTTATGCCTGTGGCAGAAGAAATAATTAGCCACAAGATCTCCCATGGTAAATAAAAGAGTTTATGCCGCAACCATGATTTTCCCGTGGCAACAATCTAGCCAGATCATGTTGGCACCATACTCTCATGTAACAAGCAATCATTTAATCCACCTTTCAAAGATCATCCGTAATCATGCTTCATCGCATGCAAATATGAATTTTAATATTTAGTTTCTAGTTTAAGTTTTATTTTATATTTATTAGGGTCGTCGATTTATGTTTTAGTGTTTAATTTTAATTAAGAAAACAAACAAAAATATGTCATGTATTTTGAGTATTGTCAAAAAGAAATCAAGGACGAAAATCAAGTCAAAGCACGGAAGTTACTTAAGTCAAGAAGAAATCAAAGACGGAAATCAAGTCAAAGCATGGAAGTTATTTTCAGCAAAACTTGAGCCAATCTAGGCGTGTGGAAGGTCATCATCTTTGAAGTCCTTTTAGTCCAAGTAGCTAGGTAATTATTCTCATGCAAGCAATCAAAAAATCAGAAACATTAGGGGAGTTATTTTCAGAAATATTAGAGTGGTTATTTTCGGTTTTAAGTCAAGTAATTAGGAGTTATTTTCAGAAATATTAGGTAGTTATTTGTCAGTTTTGTAATAAGCAATAATGAGTCGGGAGTTACGTGAAATTACTCACAGATGGACAGTTACCAAGAGGTGATAACCGGCGACAATGTGGTAACTACCACAAGTCACACACAGCTGGTTATGTGCACGGTTTTAGGAGTCGGTTTTTAAGTTAGTTTCTTTCATTTTGCTTTCTTTATAAAAAAGTTCAGCATATATTGTAATTTTCAGTAGATGATTAATGCTAAAGAAAACCCGAGACACTTTGTTTCAATTTCCGTTGTTTGTATGACTCTTGGATTTACTAGGAAGACGATGAATATATATTAGTTTTAAAATGTTGTGTTTAATTAGTGAATAGGTTTTTACTTAAAACTGTGTATATTTATGTTTACTTTTTGTTAAAGGATGTATTACAGATTCATTACCACTAAAACCACACTACTAGTTGAATTTTTCTGCAAATAATATACTATTTTATCCACGAGTTTAATTATATGAATGATTTGTAGCCATGTATTGTGAATGTGGTAGACGAATATAATTTGTTTTGGGTTATTATCCGCCACAAAAGAATATGATTAGCCACGGGTTAAATGATTAGCCGCGAGTAAATACCTGTAGCAGAATAATATGATTAGCCACGGGTAAATGCATGTGGTAGAAGAATACGATTAGCCACTAGTAAATGCGTGTGGCAGAATAAGATGATTAGCCATGGGTTATGCCTGTGGCAGAAGAAATAATTAGCCACAAGATCTCCCATGGTAAATAAAAGAGTTTATGCCGCAACCATGATTTTCCCGTGGCAACAATCTAGCCAGATCATGTTGGCACCATACTCTCATGTAACAAGCAATCATTTAATCCACCTTTCAAAGATCATCCGTAATCATGCTTCATCTCATGCAAATATGAATTTTAATGTTTAGTTTCTAGTTTAAGTTTTATTTTATATTTATTAGGGTCGTCGATTTATGTTTTAGTGTTTAATTTTAATTAAGAAAACAAACAAAAATATGTCATGTATTTTGAGTATTGTCAAAAAGAAATCAAGGACGAAAATCAAGTCAAAGCACGGAAGTTACTTAAGTCAAGAAGAAATCAAAGACGGAAATCAAGTCAAAGCATGGAAGTTATTTTCAGCAAAACTTGAGCCAATCTAGGCGTGTGGAAGGTCATCATCTTTGAAGTCCTTTTAGTCCAAGTAGCTAGGTAGTTATTCTCATGCAAGCAATCAAAAAATCAGAAACATTAGGGGAGTTATTTTCAGAAATATTAGAGTGGTTATTTTCGGTTTTAAGTCAAGTAATTAGGAGTTATTTTCAGAAATATTAGGTAGTTATTTGTCAGTTTTGTAATAAGCAATAATGAGTCGGGAGTTACGTGAAATTACTCACAGATGGACAGTTACCAAGAGGTGATAACCGGCGACAATGTGGTAACTACCACAAGTCACACACAGCTTGTTATGTGCACGGTTTTAGGAGTCGGTTTTTAAGTTAGTTTCTTTCATTTTGCTTTCTTTATAAAAAAGTTCAGCATATATTGTAATTTTCAGTAGATGATTAATGCTAAAGAAAACCCGAGACACTTTGTTTCAATTTCCGTTGTTTGTATGACTCTTGGATTTACTAGGAAGACGATGAATATATATTAGTTTTAAAATGTTGTGTTTAATTAGTGAATAGGTTTTTACTTAAAACTGTGTATATTTATGTTTACTTTTTGTTAAAGGATGTATTACAGATTCATTACCACTAAAACCACACTACTAGTTGAATTTTTCTGCAAATAATATACTATTTTATCCACGAGTTTAATTATATGAATGATTTGTAGCCATGTATTGTGAATGTGGTAGACGAATATAATTTGTTTTGGGTTATTATCCGCCACAAAAGAATATGATTAGCCACGGGTTAAATGATTAGCCGCGAGTAAATACCTGTAGCAGAATAATATGATTAGCCACGGGTAAATGCATGTGGTAGAAGAATACGATTAGCCACTAGTAAATGCGTGTGGCAGAATAAGATGATTAGCCATGGGTTATGCCTGTGGCAGAAGAAATAATTAGCCACAAGATCTCCCATGGTAAATAAAAGAGTTTATGCCGCAACCATGATTTTCCCGTGGCAACAATCTAGCCAGATCATGTTGGCACCATACTCTCATGTAACAAGCAATCATTTAATCCACCTTTCAAAGATCATCCGTAATCATGCTTCATCTCATGCAAATATGAATTTTAATGTTTAGTTTCTAGTTTAAGTTTTATTTTATATTTATTAGGGTCGTCGATTTATGTTTTAGTGTTTAATTTTAATTAAGAAAACAAACAAAAATATGTCATGTATTTTGAGTATTGTCAAAAAGAAATCAAGGACGAAAATCAAGTCAAAGCACGGAAGTTACTTAAGTCAAGAAGAAATCAAAGACGGAAATCAAGTCAAAGCATGGAAGTTATTTTCAGCAAAACTTGAGCCAATCTAGGCGTGTGGAAGGTCATCATCTTTGAAGTCCTTTTAGTCCAAGTAGCTAGGTAGTTATTCTCATGCAAGCAATCAAAAAATCAGAAACATTAGGGGAGTTATTTTCAGAAATATTAGAGTGGTTATTTTCGGTTTTAAGTCAAGTAATTAGGAGTTATTTTCAGAAATATTAGGTAGTTATTTGTCAGTTTTGTAATAAGCAATAATGAGTCGGGAGTTACGTGAAATTACTCACAGATGGACAGTTACCAAGAGGTGATAACCGGCGACAATGTGGTAACTACCACAAGTCACACACAGCTGGTTATGTGCACGGTTTTAGGAGTCGGTTTTTAAGTTAGTTTCTTTCATTTTGCTTTCTTTATAAAAAAGTTCAGCATATATTGTAATTTTCAGTAGATGATTAATGCTAAAGAAAACCCGAGACACTTTGTTTCAATTTCCGTTGTTTGTATGACTCTTGGATTTACTAGGAAGACGATGAATATATATTAGTTTTAAAATGTTGTGTTTAATTAGTGAATAGGTTTTTACTTAAAACTGTGTATATTTATGTTTACTTTTTGTTAAAGGATGTATTACAGATTCATTACCACTAAAACCACACTACTAGTTGAATTTTTCTGCAAATAATATACTATTTTATCCACGAGTTTAATTATATGAATGATTTGTAGCCATGTATTGTGAATGTGGTAGACGAATATAATTTGTTTTGGGTTATTATCCGCCACAAAAGAATATGATTAGCCACGGGTTAAATGATTAGCCGCGAGTAAATACCTGTAGCAGAATAATGTGATTAGCCACGGGTAAATGCATGTGGTAGAAGAATACGATTAGCCACTAGTAAATGCGTGTGGCAGAATAAGATGATTAGCCATGGGTTATGCCTGTGGCAGAAGAAATAATTAGCCACAAGATCTCCCATGGTAAATAAAAGAGTTTATGCCGCAACCATGATTTTCCCGTGGCAACAATCTAGCCAGATCATGTTGGCACCATACTCTCATGTAACAAGCAATCATTTAATCCACCTTTCAAAGATCATCCGTAATCATGCTTCATCGCATGCAAATATGAATTTTAATGTTTAGTTTCTAGTTTAAGTTTTATTTAATATTTATTAGGGTCGTCGATTTATGTTTTAGTGTTTAATTTTAATTAAGAAAACAAACAAAAATATGTCATGTATTTTGAGTATTGTCAAAAAGAAATCAAGGACGAAAATCAAGTCAAAGCACGGAAGTTACTTAAGTCAAGAAGAAATCAAAGACGGAAATCAAGTCAAAGCATGGAAGTTATTTTCAGCAAAACTTGAGCCAATCTAGGCGTGTGGAAGGTCATCATCTTTGAAGTCCTTTTAGTCCAAGTAGCTAGGTAGTTATTCTCATGCAAGCAATCAAAAAATCAGAAACATTAGGGGAGTTATTTTCAGAAATATTAGAGTGGTTATTTTCGGTTTTAAGTCAAGTAATTAGGAGTTATTTTCAGAAATATTAGGTAGTTATTTGTCAGTTTTGTAATAAGAAATAATGAGTCGGGAGTTACGTGAAATTACTCACAGATGGACAGTTACCAAGAGGTGATAACCGGCGACAATGTGGTAACTACCACAAGTCACACACAGCTGGTTATGTGCACGGTTATAGGAGTCGGTTTTTAAGTTAGTTTCTTTCATTTTGCTTTCTTTATAAAAAAGTTCAGCATATATTGTAATTTTCAGTAGATGATTAATGCTAAAGAAAACCCGAGACACTTTGTTTCAATTTCCGTTGTTTGTATGACTCTTGGATTTACTAGGAAGACGATGAATATATATTAGTTTTAAAATGTTGTGTTTAATTAGTGAATAGGTTTTTACTTAAAACTGTGTATATTTATGTTTACTTTTTGTTAAAGGATGTATTACAGATTCATTACCACTAAAACCACACTACTAGTTGAATTTTTCTGCAAATAATATACTATTTTATCCACGAGTTTAATTATATGAATGATTTGTAGCCATGTATTGTGAATGTGGTAGACGAATATAATTTGTTTTGGGTTATTATCCGCCACAAAAGAATATGATTAGCCACGGGTTAAATGATTAGCCGCGAGTAAATACCTGTAGCAGAATAATATGATTAGCCACGGGTAAATGCATGTGGTAGAAGAATACGATTAGCCACTAGTAAATGCGTGTGGCAGAATAAGATGATTAGCCATGGGTTATGCCTGTGGCAGAAGAAATAATTAGCCACAAGATCTCCCATGGTAAATAAAAGAGTTTATGCCGCAACCATGATTTTCCCGTGGCAACAATCTAGCCAGATCATGTTGGCACCATACTCTCATGTAACAAGCAATCATTTAATCCACCTTTCAAAGATCATCCGTAATCATGCTTCATCTCATGCAAATATGAATTTTAATGTTTAGTTTCTAGTTTAAGTTTTATTTTATATTTATTAGGGTCGTCGATTTATGTTTTAGTGTTTAATTTTAATTAAGAAAACAAACAAAAATATGTCATGTATTTTGAGTATTGTCAAAAAGAAATCAAGGACGAAAATCAAGTCAAAGCACGGAAGTTACTTAAGTCAAGAAGAAATCAAAGACGGAAATCAAGTCAAAGCATGGAAGTTATTTTCAGCAAAACTTGAGCCAATCTAGGCGTGTGGAAGGTCATCATCTTTGAAGTCCTTTTAGTCCAAGTAGCTAGGTAGTTATTCTCATGCAAGCAATCAAAAAATCAGAAACATTAGGGGAGTTATTTTCAGAAATATTAGAGTGGTTATTTTCGGTTTTAAGTCAAGTAATTAGGAGTTATTTTCAGAAATATTAGGTAGTTATTTGTCAGTTTTGTAATAAGCAATAATGAGTCGGGAGTTACGTGAAATTACTCACAGATGGACAGTTACCAAGAGGTGATAACCGGCGACAATGTGGTAACTACCACAAGTCACACACAGCTGGTTATGTGCACGGTTTTAGGAGTCGGTTTTTAAGTTAGTTTCTTTCATTTTGCTTTCTTTATAAAAAAGTTCAGCATATATTGTAATTTTCAGTAGATGATTAATGCTAAAGAAAACCCGAGACACTTTGTTTCAATTTCCGTTGTTTGTATGACTCTTGGATTTACTAGGAAGACGATGAATATATATTAGTTTTAAAATGTTGTGTTTAATTAGTGAATAGGTTTTTACTTAAAACTGTGTATATTTATGTTTACTTTTTGTTAAAGGATGTATTACAGATTCATTACCACTAAAACCACACTACTAGTTGAATTTTTCTGCAAATAATATACTATTTTATCCACGAGTTTAATTATATGAATGATTTGTAGCCATGTATTGTGAATGTGGTAGACGAATATAATTTGTTTTGGGTTATTATCCGCCACAAAAGAATATGATTAGCCACGGGTTAAATGATTAGCCGCGAGTAAATACCTGTAGCAGAATAATATGATTAGCCACGGGTAAATGCATGTGGTAGAAGAATACGATTAGCCACTAGTAAATGCGTGTGGCAGAATAAGATGATTAGCCATGGGTTATGCCTGTGGCAGAAGAAATAATTAGCCACAAGATCTCCCATGGTAAATAAAAGAGTTTATGCCGCAACCATGATTTTCCCGTGGCAACAATCTAGCCAGATCATGTTGGCACCATACTCTCATGTAACAAGCAATCATTTAATCCACCTTTCAAAGATCATCCGTAATCATGCTTCATCGCATGCAAATATGAATTTTAATGTTTAGTTTCTAGTTTAAGTTTTATTTTATATTTATTAGGGTCGTCGATTTATGTTTTAGTGTTTAATTTTAATTAAGAAAACAAACAAAAATATGTCATGTATTTTGAGTATTGTCAAAAAGAAATCAAGGACGAAAATCAAGTCAAAGCACGGAAGTTACTTAAGTCAAGAAGAAATCAAAGACGGAAATCAAGTCAAAGCATGGAAGTTATTTTCAGCAAAACTTGAGCCAATCTAGGCGTGTGGAAGGTCATCATCTTTGAAGTCCTTTTAGTCCAAGTAGCTAGGTAGTTATTCTCATGCAAGCAATCAAAAAATCAGAAACATTAGGGGAGTTATTTTCAGAAATATTAGAGTGGTTATTTTCGGTTTTAAGTCAAGTAATTAGGAGTTATTTTCAGAAATATTAGGTAGTTATTTGTCAGTTTTGTAATAAGAAATAATGAGTCGGGAGTTACGTGAAATTACTCACAGATGGACAGTTACCAAGAGGTGATAACCGGCGACAATGTGGTAACTACCACAAGTCACACACAGCTGGTTATGTGCACGGTTATAGGAGTCGGTTTTTAAGTTAGTTTCTTTCATTTTGCTTTCTTTATAAAAAAGTTCAGCATATATTGTAATTTTCAGTAGATGATTAATGCTAAAGAAAACCCGAGACACTTTGTTTCAATTTCCGTTGTTTGTATGACTCTTGGATTTACTAGGAAGACGATGAATATATATTAGTTTTAAAATGTTGTGTTTAATTAGTGAATAGGTTTTTACTTAAAACTGTGTATATTTATGTTTACTTTTTGTTAAAGGATGTATTACAGATTCATTACCACTAAAACCACACTACTAGTTGAATTTTTCTGCAAATAATATACTATTTTATCCACGAGTTTAATTATATGAATGATTTGTAGCCATGTATTGTGAATGTGGTAGACGAATATAATTTGTTTTGGGTTATTATCCGCCACAAAAGAATATGATTAGCCACGGGTTAAATGATTAGCCGCGAGTAAATACCTGTAGCAGAATAATATGATTAGCCACGGGTAAATGCATGTGGTAGAAGAATACGATTAGCCACTAGTAAATGCGTGTGGCAGAATAAGATGATTAGCCATGGGTTATGCCTGTGGCAGAAGAAATAATTAGCCACAAGATCTCCCATGGTAAATAAAAGAGTTTATGCCGCAACCATGATTTTCCCGTGGCAACAATCTAGCCAGATCATGTTGGCACCATACTCTCATGTAACAAGCAATCATTTAATCCACCTTTCAAAGATCATCCGTAATCATGCTTCATCGCATGCAAATATGAATTTTAATGTTTAGTTTCTAGTTTAAGTTTTATTTAATATTTATTAGGGTCGTCGATTTATGTTTTAGTGTTTAATTTTAATTAAGAAAACAAACAAAAATATGTCATGTATTTTGAGTATTGTCAAAAAGAAATCAAGGACGAAAATCAAGTCAAAGCACGGAAGTTACTTAAGTCAAGAAGAAATCAAAGACGGAAATCAAGTCAAAGCATGGAAGTTATTTTCAGCAAAACTTGAGCCAATCTAGGCGTGTGGAAGGTCATCATCTTTGAAGTCCTTTTAGTCCAAGTAGCTAGGTAGTTATTCTCATGCAAGCAATCAAAAAATCAGAAACATTAGGGGAGTTATTTTCAGAAATATTAGAGTGGTTATTTTCGGTTTTAAGTCAAGTAATTAGGAGTTATTTTCAGAAATATTAGGTAGTTATTTGTCAGTTTTGTAATAAGAAATAATGAGTCGGGAGTTACGTGAAATTACTCACAGATGGACAGTTACCAAGAGGTGATAACCGGCGACAATGTGGTAACTACCACAAGTCACACACAGCTGGTTATGTGCACGGTTATAGGAGTCGGTTTTTAAGTTAGTTTCTTTCATTTTGCTTTCTTTATAAAAAAGTTCAGCATATATTGTAATTTTCAGTAGATGATTAATGCTAAAGAAAACCCGAGACACTTTGTTTCAATTTCCGTTGTTTGTATGACTCTTGGATTTACTAGGAAGACGATGAATATATATTAGTTTTAAAATGTTGTGTTTAATTAGTGAATAGGTTTTTACTTAAAACTGTGTATATTTATGTTTACTTTTTGTTAAAGGATGTATTACAGATTCATTACCACTAAAACCACACTACTAGTTGAATTTTTCTGCAAATAATATACTATTTTATCCACGAGTTTAATTATATGAATGATTTGTAGCCATGTATTGTGAATGTGGTAGACGAATATAATTTGTTTTGGGTTATTATCCGCCACAAAAGAATATGATTAGCCACGGGTTAAATGATTAGCCGCGAGTAAATACCTGTAGCAGAATAATATGATTAGCCACGGGTAAATGCATGTGGTAGAAGAATACGATTAGCCACTAGTAAATGCGTGTGGCAGAATAAGATGATTAGCCATGGGTTATGCCTGTGGCAGAAGAAATAATTAGCCACAAGATCTCCCATGGTAAATAAAAGAGTTTATGCCGCAACCATGATTTTCCCGTGGCAACAATCTAGCCAGATCATGTTGGCACCATACTCTCATGTAACAAGCAATCATTTAATCCACCTTTCAAAGATCATCCGTAATCATGCTTCATCGCATGCAAATATGAATTTTAATATTTAGTTTCTAGTTTAAGTTTTATTTTATATTTATTAGGGTCGTCGATTTATGTTTTAGTGTTTAATTTTAATTAAGAAAACAAACAAAAATATGTCATGTATTTTGAGTATTGTCAAAAAGAAATCAAGGACGAAAATCAAGTCAAAGCACGGAAGTTACTTAAGTCAAGAAGAAATCAAAGACGGAAATCAAGTCAAAGCATGGAAGTTATTTTCAGCAAAACTTGAGCCAATCTAGGCGTGTGGAAGGTCATCATCTTTGAAGTCCTTTTAGTCCAAGTAGCTAGGTAATTATTCTCATGCAAGCAATCAAAAAATCAGAAACATTAGGGGAGTTATTTTCAGAAATATTAGAGTGGTTATTTTCGGTTTTAAGTCAAGTAATTAGGAGTTATTTTCAGAAATATTAGGTAGTTATTTGTCAGTTTTGTAATAAGCAATAATGAGTCGGGAGTTACGTGAAATTACTCACAGATGGACAGTTACCAAGAGGTGATAACCGGCGACAATGTGGTAACTACCACAAGTCACACACAGCTGGTTATGTGCACAGTTTTAGGAGTCGGTTTTTAAGTTAGTTTCTTTCATTTTGCTTTCTTTATAAAAAAGTTCAGCATATATTGTAATTTTCAGTAGATGATTAATGCTAAAGAAAACCCGAGACACTTTGTTTCAATTTCCGTTGTTTGTATGACTCTTGGATTTACTAGGAAGACGATGAATATATATTAGTTTTAAAATGTTGTGTTTAATTAGTGAATAGGTTTTTACTTAAAACTGTGTATATTTATGTTTACTTTTTGTTAAAGGATGTATTACAGATTCATTACCACTAAAACCACACTACTAGTTGAATTTTTCTGCAAATAATATACTATTTTATCCACGAGTTTAATTATATGAATGATTTGTAGCCATGTATTGTGAATGTGGTAGACGAATATAATTTGTTTTGGGTTATTATCCGCCACAAAAGAATATGATTAGCCACGGGTTAAATGATTAGCCGCGAGTAAATACCTGTAGCAGAATAATATGATTAGCCACGGGTAAATGCATGTGGTAGAAGAATACGATTAGCCACTAGTAAATGCGTGTGGCAGAATAAGATGATTAGCCATGGGTTATGCCTGTGGCAGAAGAAATAATTAGCCACAAGATCTCCCATGGTAAATAAAAGAGTTTATGCCGCAACCATGATTTTCCCGTGGCAACAATCTAGCCAGATCATGTTGGCACCATACTCTCATGTAACAAGCAATCATTTAATCCACCTTTCAAAGATCATCCGTAATCATGCTTCATCTCATGCAAATATGAATTTTAATGTTTAGTTTCTAGTTTAAGTTTTATTTTATATTTATTAGGGTCGTCGATTTATGTTTTAGTGTTTAATTTTAATTAAGAAAACAAACAAAAATATGTCATGTATTTTGAGTATTGTCAAAAAGAAATCAAGGACGAAAATCAAGTCAAAGCACGGAAGTTACTTAAGTCAAGAAGAAATCAAAGACGGAAATCAAGTCAAAGCATGGAAGTTATTTTCAGCAAAACTTGAGCCAATCTAGGCGTGTGGAAGGTCATCATCTTTGAAGTCCTTTTAGTCCAAGTAGCTAGGTAGTTATTCTCATGCAAGCAATCAAAAAATCAGAAACATTAGGGGAGTTATTTTCAGAAATATTAGAGTGGTTATTTTCGGTTTTAAGTCAAGTAATTAGGAGTTATTTTCAGAAATATTAGGTAGTTATTTGTCAGTTTTGTAATAAGCAATAATGAGTCGGGAGTTACGTGAAATTACTCACAGATGGACAGTTACCAAGAGGTGATAACCGGCGACAATGTGGTAACTACCACAAGTCACACACAGCTGGTTATGTGCACGGTTTTAGGAGTCGGTTTTTAAGTTAGTTTCTTTCATTTTGCTTTCTTTATAAAAAAGTTCAGCATATATTGTAATTTTCAGTAGATGATTAATGCTAAAGAAAACCCGAGACACTTTGTTTCAATTTCCGTTGTTTGTATGACTCTTGGATTTACTAGGAAGACGATGAATATATATTAGTTTTAAAATGTTGTGTTTAATTAGTGAATAGGTTTTTACTTAAAACTGTGTATATTTATGTTTACTTTTTGTTAAAGGATGTATTACAGATTCATTACCACTAAAACCACACTACTAGTTGAATTTTTCTGCAAATAATATACTATTTTATCCACGAGTTTAATTATATGAATGATTTGTAGCCATGTATTGTGAATGTGGTAGACGAATATAATTTGTTTTGGGTTATTATCCGCCACAAAAGAATATGATTAGCCACGGGTTAAATGATTAGCCGCGAGTAAATACCTGTAGCAGAATAATATGATTAGCCACGGGTAAATGCATGTGGTAGAAGAATACGATTAGCCACTAGTAAATGCGTGTGGCAGAATAAGATGATTAGCCATGGGTTATGCCTGTGGCAGAAGAAATAATTAGCCACAAGATCTCCCATGGTAAATAAAAGAGTTTATGCCGCAACCATGATTTTCCCGTGGCAACAATCTAGCCAGATCATGTTGGCACCATACTCTCATGTAACAAGCAATCATTTAATCCACCTTTCAAAGATCATCCGTAATCATGCTTCATCGCATGCAAATATGAATTTTAATGTTTAGTTTCTAGTTTAAGTTTTATTTTATATTTATTAGGGTCGTCGATTTATGTTTTAGTGTTTAATTTTAATTAAGAAAACAAACAAAAATATGTCATGTATTTTGAGTATTGTCAAAAAGAAATCAAGGACGAAAATCAAGTCAAAGCACGGAAGTTACTTAAGTCAAGAAGAAATCAAAGACGGAAATCAAGTCAAAGCATGGAAGTTATTTTCAGCAAAACTTGAGCCAATCTAGGCGTGTGGAAGGTCATCATCTTTGAAGTCCTTTTAGTCCAAGTAGCTAGGTAGTTATTCTCATGCAAGCAATCAAAAAATCAGAAACATTAGGGGAGTTATTTTCAGAAATATTAGAGTGGTTATTTTCGGTTTTAAGTCAAGTAATTAGGAGTTATTTTCAGAAATATTAGGTAGTTATTTGTCAGTTTTGTAATAAGCAATAATGAGTCGGGAGTTACGTGAAATTACTCACAGATGGACAGTTACCAAGAGGTGATAACCGGCGACAATGTGGTAACTACCACAAGTCACACACAGCTGGTTATGTGCACGGTTATAGGAGTCGGTTTTTAAGTTAGTTTCTTTCATTTTGCTTTCTTTATAAAAAAGTTCAGCATATATTGTAATTTTCAGTAGATGATTAATGCTAAAGAAAACCCGAGACACTTTGTTTCAATTTCCGTTGTTTGTATGACTCTTGGATTTACTAGGAAGACGATGAATATATATTAGTTTTAAAATGTTGTGTTTAATTAGTGAATAGGTTTTTACTTAAAACTGTGTATATTTATGTTTACTTTTTGTTAAAGGATGTATTACAGATTCATTACCACTAAAACCACACTACTAGTTGAATTTTTCTGCAAATAATATACTATTTTATCCACGAGTTTAATTATATGAATGATTTGTAGCCATGTATTGTGAATGTGGTAGACGAATATAATTTGTTTTGGGTTATTATCCGCCACAAAAGAATATGATTAGCCACGGGTTAAATGATTAGCCGCGAGTAAATACCTGTAGCAGAATAATATGATTAGCCACGGGTAAATGCATGTGGTAGAAGAATACGATTAGCCACTAGTAAATGCGTGTGGCAGAATAAGATGATTAGCCATGGGTTATGCCTGTGGCAGAAGAAATAATTAGCCACAAGATCTCCCATGGTAAATAAAAGAGTTTATGCCGCAACCATGATTTTCCCGTGGCAACAATCTAGCCAGATCATGTTGGCACCATACTCTCATGTAACAAGCAATCATTTAATCCACCTTTCAAAGATCATCCGTAATCATGCTTCATCGCATGCAAATATGAATTTTAATGTTTAGTTTCTAGTTTAAGTTTTATTTTATATTTATTAGGGTCGTCGATTTATGTTTTAGTGTTTAATTTTAATTAAGAAAACAAACAAAAATATGTCATGTATTTTGAGTATTGTCAAAAAGAAATCAAGGACGAAAATCAAGTCAAAGCACGGAAGTTACTTAAGTCAAGAAGAAATCAAAGACGGAAATCAAGTCAAAGCATGGAAGTTATTTTCAGCAAAACTTGAGCCAATCTAGGCGTGTGGAAGGTCATCATCTTTGAAGTCCTTTTAGTCCAAGTAGCTAGGTAGTTATTCTCATGCAAGCAATCAAAAAATCAGAAACATTAGGGGAGTTATTTTCAGAAATATTAGAGTGGTTATTTTCGGTTTTAAGTCAAGTAATTAGGAGTTATTTTCAGAAATATTAGGTAGTTATTTGTCAGTTTTGTAATAAGCAATAATGAGTCGGGAGTTACGTGAAATTACTCACAGATGGACAGTTACCAAGAGGTGATAACCGGCGACAATGTGGTAACTACCACAAGTCACACACAGCTGGTTATGTGCACGGTTATAGGAGTCGGTTTTTAAGTTAGTTTCTTTCATTTTGCTTTCTTTATAAAAAAGTTCAGCATATATTGTAATTTTCAGTAGATGATTAATGCTAAAGAAAACCCGAGACACTTTGTTTCAATTTCCGTTGTTTGTATGACTCTTGGATTTACTAGGAAGACGATGAATATATATTAGTTTTAAAATGTTGTGTTTAATTAGTGAATAGGTTTTTACTTAAAACTGTGTATATTTATGTTTACTTTTTGTTAAAGGATGTATTACAGATTCATTACCACTAAAACCACACTACTAGTTGAATTTTTCTGCAAATAATATACTATTTTATCCACGAGTTTAATTATATGAATGATTTGTAGCCATGTATTGTGAATGTGGTAGACGAATATAATTTGTTTTGGGTTATTATCCGCCACAAAAGAATATGATTAGCCACGGGTTAAATGATTAGCCGCGAGTAAATACCTGTAGCAGAATAATATGATTAGCCACGGGTAAATGCATGTGGTAGAAGAATACGATTAGCCACTAGTAAATGCGTGTGGCAGAATAAGATGATTAGCCATGGGTTATGCCTGTGGCAGAAGAAATAATTAGCCACAAGATCTCCCATGGTAAATAAAAGAGTTTATGCCGCAACCATGATTTTCCCGTGGCAACAATCTAGCCAGATCATGTTAGCACCATACTCTCATGTAACAAGCAATCATTTAATCCACCTTTCAAAGATCATCCGTAATCATGCTTCATCGCATGCAAATATGAATTTTAATGTTTAGTTTCTAGTTTAAGTTTTATTTTATATTTATTAGGGTCGTCGATTTATGTTTTAGTGTTTAATTTTAATTAAGAAAACAAACAAAAATATGTCATGTATTTTGAGTATTGTCAAAAAGAAATCAAGGACGAAAATCAAGTCAAAGCACGGAAGTTACTTAAGTCAAGAAGAAATCAAAGACGGAAATCAAGTCAAAGCATGGAAGTTATTTTCAGCAAAACTTGAGCCAATCTAGGCGTGTGGAAGGTCATCATCTTTGAAGTCCTTTTAGTCCAAGTAGCTAGGTAGTTATTCTCATGCAAGCAATCAAAAAATCAGAAACATTAGGGGAGTTATTTTCAGAAATATTAGAGTGGTTATTTTCGGTTTTAAGTCAAGTAATTAGGAGTTATTTTCAGAAATATTAGGTAGTTATTTGTCAGTTTTGTAATAAGCAATAATGAGTCGGGAGTTACGTGAAATTACTCACAGATGGACAGTTACCAAGAGGTGATAACCGGCGACAATGTGGTAACTACCACAAGTCACACACAGCTGGTTATGTGCACGGTTTTAGGAGTCGGTTTTTAAGTTAGTTTCTTTCATTTTGCTTTCTTTATAAAAAAGTTCAGCATATATTGTAATTTTCAGTAGATGATTAATGCTAAAGAAAACCCGAGACACTTTGTTTCAATTTCCGTTGTTTGTATGACTCTTGGATTTACTAGGAAGACGATGAATATATATTAGTTTTAAAATGTTGTGTTTAATTAGTGAATAGGTTTTTACTTAAAACTGTGTATATTTATGTTTACTTTTTGTTAAAGGATGTATTACAGATTCATTACCACTAAAACCACACTACTAGTTGAATTTTTCTGCAAATAATATACTATTTTATCCACGAGTTTAATTATATGAATGATTTGTAGCCATGTATTGTGAATGTGGTAGACGAATATAATTTGTTTTGGGTTATTATCCGCCACAAAAGAATATGATTAGCCACGGGTTAAATGATTAGCCGCGAGTAAATACCTGTAGCAGAATAATATGATTAGCCACGGGTAAATGCATGTGGTAGAAGAATACGATTAGCCACTAGTAAATGCGTGTGGCAGAATAAGATGATTAGCCATGGGTTATGCCTGTGGCAGAAGAAATAATTAGCCACAAGATCTCCCATGGTAAATAAAAGAGTTTATGCCGCAACCATGATTTTCCCGTGGCAACAATCTAGCCAGATCATGTTGGCACCATACTCTCATGTAACAAGCAATCATTTAATCCACCTTTCAAAGATCATCCGTAATCATGCTTCATCGCATGCAAATATGAATTTTAATGTTTAGTTTCTAGTTTAAGTTTTATTTTATATTTATTAGGGTCGTCGATTTATGTTTTAGTGTTTAATTTTAATTAAGAAAACAAACAAAAATATGTCATGTATTTTGAGTATTGTCAAAAAGAAATCAAGGACGAAAATCAAGTCAAAGCACGGAAGTTACTTAAGTCAAGAAGAAATCAAAGACGGAAATCAAGTCAAAGCATGGAAGTTATTTTCAGCAAAACTTGAGCCAATCTAGGCGTGTGGAAGGTCATCATCTTTGAAGTCCTTTTAGTCCAAGTAGCTAGGTAGTTATTCTCATGCAAGCAATCAAAAAATCAGAAACATTAGGGGAGTTATTTTCAGAAATATTAGAGTGGTTATTTTCGGTTTTAAGTCAAGTAATTAGGAGTTATTTTCAGAAATATTAGGTAGTTATTTGTCAGTTTTGTAATAAGCAATAATGAGTCGGGAGTTACGTGAAATTACTCACAGATGGACAGTTACCAAGAGGTGATAACCGGCGACAATGTGGTAACTACCACAAGTCACACACAGCTGGTTATGTGCACGGTTTTAGGAGTCGGTTTTTAAGTTAGTTTCTTTCATTTTGCTTTCTTTATAAAAAAGTTCAGCATATATTGTAATTTTCAGTAGATGATTAATGCTAAAGAAAACCCGAGACACTTTGTTTCAATTTCCGTTGTTTGTATGACTCTTGGATTTACTAGGAAGACGATGAATATATATTAGTTTTAAAATGTTGTGTTTAATTAGTGAATAGGTTTTTACTTAAAACTGTGTATATTTATGTTTACTTTTTGTTAAAGGATGTATTACAGATTCATTACCACTAAAACCACACTACTAGTTGAATTTTTCTGCAAATAATATACTATTTTATCCACGAGTTTAATTATATGAATGATTTGTAGCCATGTATTGTGAATGTGGTAGACGAATATAATTTGTTTTGGGTTATTATCCGCCACAAAAGAATATGATTAGCCACGGGTTAAATGATTAGCCGCGAGTAAATACCTGTAGCAGAATAATATGATTAGCCACGGGTAAATGCATGTGGTAGAAGAATACGATTAGCCACTAGTAAATGCGTGTGGCAGAATAAGATGATTAGCCATGGGTTATGCCTGTGGCAGAAGAAATAATTAGCCACAAGATCTCCCATGGTAAATAAAAGAGTTTATGCCGCAACCATGATTTTCCCGTGGCAACAATCTAGCCAGATCATGTTGGCACCATACTCTCATGTAACAAGCAATCATTTAATCCACCTTTCAAAGATCATCCGTAATCATGCTTCATCGCATGCAAATATGAATTTTAATGTTTAGTTTCTAGTTTAAGTTTTATTTTATATTTATTAGGGTCGTCGATTTATGTTTTAGTGTTTAATTTTAATTAAGAAAACAAACAAAAATATGTCATGTATTTTGAGTATTGTCAAAAAGAAATCAAGGACGAAAATCAAGTCAAAGCACGGAAGTTACTTAAGTCAAGAAGAAATCAAAGACGGAAATCAAGTCAAAGCATGGAAGTTATTTTCAGCAAAACTTGAGCCAATCTAGGCGTGTGGAAGGTCATCATCTTTGAAGTCCTTTTAGTCCAAGTAGCTAGGTAGTTATTCTCATGCAAGCAATCAAAAAATCAGAAACATTAGGGGAGTTATTTTCAGAAATATTAGAGTGGTTATTTTCGGTTTTAAGTCAAGTAATTAGGAGTTATTTTCAGAAATATTAGGTAGTTATTTGTCAGTTTTGTAATAAGCAATAATGAGTCGGGAGTTACGTGAAATTACTCACAGATGGACAGTTACCAAGAGGTGATAACCGGCGACAATGTGGTAACTACCACAAGTCACACACAGCTGGTTATGTGCACGGTTTTAGGAGTCGGTTTTTAAGTTAGTTTCTTTCATTTTGCTTTCTTTATAAAAAAGTTCAGCATATATTGTAATTTTCAGTAGATGATTAATGCTAAAGAAAACCCGAGACACTTTGTTTCAATTTCCGTTGTTTGTATGACTCTTGGATTTACTAGGAAGACGATGAATATATATTAGTTTTAAAATGTTGTGTTTAATTAGTGAATAGGTTTTTACTTAAAACTGTGTATATTTATGTTTACTTTTTGTTAAAGGATGTATTACAGATTCATTACCACTAAAACCACACTACTAGTTGAATTTTTCTGCAAATAATATACTATTTTATCCACGAGTTTAATTATATGAATGATTTGTAGCCATGTATTGTGAATGTGGTAGACGAATATAATTTGTTTTGGGTTATTATCCGCCACAAAAGAATATGATTAGCCACGGGTTAAATGATTAGCCGCGAGTAAATACCTGTAGCAGAATAATATGATTAGCCACGGGTAAATGCATGTGGTAGAAGAATACGATTAGCCACTAGTAAATGCGTGTGGCAGAATAAGATGATTAGCCATGGGTTATGCCTGTGGCAGAAGAAATAATTAGCCACAAGATCTCCCATGGTAAATAAAAGAGTTTATGCCGCAACCATGATTTTCCCGTGGCAACAATCTAGCCAGATCATGTTGGCACCATACTCTCATGTAACAAGCAATCATTTAATCCACCTTTCAAAGATCATCCGTAATCATGCTTCATCGCATGCAAATATGAATTTTAATGTTTAGTTTCTAGTTTAAGTTTTATTTTATATTTATTAGGGTCGTCGATTTATGTTTTAGTGTTTAATTTTAATTAAGAAAACAAACAAAAATATGTCATGTATTTTGAGTATTGTCAAAAAGAAATCAAGGACGAAAATCAAGTCAAAGCACGGAAGTTACTTAAGTCAAGAAGAAATCAAAGACGGAAATCAAGTCAAAGCATGGAAGTTATTTTCAGCAAAACTTGAGCCAATCTAGGCGTGTGGAAGGTCATCATCTTTGAAGTCCTTTTAGTCCAAGTAGCTAGGTAGTTATTCTCATGCAAGCAATCAAAAAATCAGAAACATTAGGGGAGTTATTTTCAGAAATATTAGAGTGGTTATTTTCGGTTTTAAGTCAAGTAATTAGGAGTTATTTTCAGAAATATTAGGTAGTTATTTGTCAGTTTTGTAATAAGCAATAATGAGTCGGGAGTTACGTGAAATTACTCACAGATGGACAGTTACCAAGAGGTGATAACCGGCGACAATGTGGTAACTACCACAAGTCACACACAGCTGGTTATGTGCACGGTTTTAGGAGTCGGTTTTTAAGTTAGTTTCTTTCATTTTGCTTTCTTTATAAAAAAGTTCAGCATATATTGTAATTTTCAGTAGATGATTAATGCTAAAGAAAACCCGAGACACTTTGTTTCAATTTCCGTTGTTTGTATGACTCTTGGATTTACTAGGAAGACGATGAATATATATTAGTTTTAAAATGTTGTGTTTAATTAGTGAATAGGTTTTTACTTAAAACTGTGTATATTTATGTTTACTTTTTGTTAAAGGATGTATTACAGATTCATTACCACTAAAACCACACTACTAGTTGAATTTTTCTGCAAATAATATACTATTTTATCCACGAGTTTAATTATATGAATGATTTGTAGCCATGTATTGTGAATGTGGTAGACGAATATAATTTGTTTTGGGTTATTATCCGCCACAAAAGAATATGATTAGCCACGGGTTAAATGATTAGCCGCGAGTAAATACCTGTAGCAGAATAATATGATTAGCCACGGGTAAATGCATGTGGTAGAAGAATACGATTAGCCACTAGTAAATGCGTGTGGCAGAATAAGATGATTAGCCATGGGTTATGCCTGTGGCAGAAGAAATAATTAGCCACAAGATCTCCCATGGTAAATAAAAGAGTTTATGCCGCAACCATGATTTTCCCGTGGCAACAATCTAGCCAGATCATGTTGGCACCATACTCTCATGTAACAAGCAATCATTTAATCCACCTTTCAAAGATCATCCGTAATCATGCTTCATCGCATGCAAATATGAATTTTAATGTTTAGTTTCTAGTTTAAGTTTTATTTTATATTTATTAGGGTCGTCGATTTATGTTTTAGTGTTTAATTTTAATTAAGAAAACAAACAAAAATATGTCATGTATTTTGAGTATTGTCAAAAAGAAATCAAGGACGAAAATCAAGTCAAAGCACGGAAGTTACTTAAGTCAAGAAGAAATCAAAGACGGAAATCAAGTCAAAGCATGGAAGTTATTTTCAGCAAAACTTGAGCCAATCTAGGCGTGTGGAAGGTCATCATCTTTGAAGTCCTTTTAGTCCAAGTAGCTAGGTAGTTATTCTCATGCAAGCAATCAAAAAATCAGAAACATTAGGGGAGTTATTTTCAGAAATATTAGAGTGGTTATTTTCGGTTTTAAGTCAAGTAATTAGGAGTTATTTTCAGAAATATTAGGTAGTTATTTGTCAGTTTTGTAATAAGCAATAATGAGTCGGGAGTTACGTGAAATTACTCACAGATGGACAGTTACCAAGAGGTGATAACCGGCGACAATGTGGTAACTACCACAAGTCACACACAGCTGGTTATGTGCACGGTTTTAGGAGTCGGTTTTTAAGTTAGTTTCTTTCATTTTGCTTTCTTTATAAAAAAGTTCAGCATATATTGTAATTTTCAGTAGATGATTAATGCTAAAGAAAACCCGAGACACTTTGTTTCAATTTCCGTTGTTTGTATGACTCTTGGATTTACTAGGAAGACGATGAATATATATTAGTTTTAAAATGTTGTGTTTAATTAGTGAATAGGTTTTTACTTAAAACTGTGTATATTTATGTTTACTTTTTGTTAAAGGATGTATTACAGATTCATTACCACTAAAACCACACTACTAGTTGAATTTTTCTGCAAATAATATACTATTTTATCCACGAGTTTAATTATATGAATGATTTGTAGCCATGTATTGTGAATGTGGTAGACGAATATAATTTGTTTTGGGTTATTATCCGCCACAAAAGAATATGATTAGCCACGGGTTAAATGATTAGCCGCGAGTAAATACCTGTAGCAGAATAATATGATTAGCCACGGGTAAATGCATGTGGTAGAAGAATACGATTAGCCACTAGTAAATGCGTGTGGCAGAATAAGATGATTAGCCATGGGTTATGCCTGTGGCAGAAGAAATAATTAGCCACAAGATCTCCCATGGTAAATAAAAGAGTTTATGCCGCAACCATGATTTTCCCGTGGCAACAATCTAGCCAGATCATGTTGGCACCATACTCTCATGTAACAAGCAATCATTTAATCCACCTTTCAAAGATCATCCGTAATCATGCTTCATCGCATGCAAATATGAATTTTAATGTTTAGTTTCTAGTTTAAGTTTTATTTTATATTTATTAGGGTCGTCGATTTATGTTTTAGTGTTTAATTTTAATTAAGAAAACAAACAAAAATATGTCATGTATTTTGAGTATTGTCAAAAAGAAATCAAGGACGAAAATCAAGTCAAAGCACGGAAGTTACTTAAGTCAAGAAGAAATCAAAGACGGAAATCAAGTCAAAGCATGGAAGTTATTTTCAGCAAAACTTGAGCCAATCTAGGCGTGTGGAAGGTCATCATCTTTGAAGTCCTTTTAGTCCAAGTAGCTAGGTAGTTATTCTCATGCAAGCAATCAAAAAATCAGAAACATTAGGGGAGTTATTTTCAGAAATATTAGAGTGGTTATTTTCGGTTTTAAGTCAAGTAATTAGGAGTTATTTTCAGAAATATTAGGTAGTTATTTGTCAGTTTTGTAATAAGCAATAATGAGTCGGGAGTTACGTGAAATTACTCACAGATGGACAGTTACCAAGAGGTGATAACCGGCGACAATGTGGTAACTACCACAAGTCACACACAGCTGGTTATGTGCACGGTTTTAGGAGTCGGTTTTTAAGTTAGTTTCTTTCATTTTGCTTTCTTTATAAAAAAGTTCAGCATATATTGTAATTTTCAGTAGATGATTAATGCTAAAGAAAACCCGAGACACTTTGTTTCAATTTCCGTTGTTTGTATGACTCTTGGATTTACTAGGAAGACGATGAATATATATTAGTTTTAAAATGTTGTGTTTAATTAGTGAATAGGTTTTTACTTAAAACTGTGTATATTTATGTTTACTTTTTGTTAAAGGATGTATTACAGATTCATTACCACTAAAACCACACTACTAGTTGAATTTTTCTGCAAATAATATACTATTTTATCCACGAGTTTAATTATATGAATGATTTGTAGCCATGTATTGTGAATGTGGTAGACGAATATAATTTGTTTTGGGTTATTATCCGCCACAAAAGAATATGATTAGCCACGGGTTAAATGATTAGCCGCGAGTAAATACCTGTAGCAGAATAATATGATTAGCCACGGGTAAATGCATGTGGTAGAAGAATACGATTAGCCACTAGTAAATGCGTGTGGCAGAATAAGATGATTAGCCATGGGTTATGCCTGTGGCAGAAGAAATAATTAGCCACAAGATCTCCCATGGTAAATAAAAGAGTTTATGCCGCAACCATGATTTTCCCGTGGCAACAATCTAGCCAGATCATGTTGGCACCATACTCTCATGTAACAAGCAATCATTTAATCCACCTTTCAAAGATCATCCGTAATCATGCTTCATCGCATGCAAATATGAATTTTAATGTTTAGTTTCTAGTTTAAGTTTTATTTTATATTTATTAGGGTCGTCGATTTATGTTTTAGTGTTTAATTTTAATTAAGAAAACAAACAAAAATATGTCATGTATTTTGAGTATTGTCAAAAAGAAATCAAGGACGAAAATCAAGTCAAAGCACGGAAGTTACTTAAGTCAAGAAGAAATCAAAGACGGAAATCAAGTCAAAGCATGGAAGTTATTTTCAGCAAAACTTGAGCCAATCTAGGCGTGTGGAAGGTCATCATCTTTGAAGTCCTTTTAGTCCAAGTAGCTAGGTAGTTATTCTCATGCAAGCAATCAAAAAATCAGAAACATTAGGGGAGTTATTTTCAGAAATATTAGAGTGGTTATTTTCGGTTTTAAGTCAAGTAATTAGGAGTTATTTTCAGAAATATTAGGTAGTTATTTGTCAGTTTTGTAATAAGCAATAATGAGTCGGGAGTTACGTGAAATTACTCACAGATGGACAGTTACCAAGAGGTGATAACCGGCGACAATGTGGTAACTACCACAAGTCACACACAGCTGGTTATGTGCACGGTTTTAGGAGTCGGTTTTTAAGTTAGTTTCTTTCATTTTGCTTTCTTTATAAAAAAGTTCAGCATATATTGTAATTTTCAGTAGATGATTAATGCTAAAGAAAACCCGAGACACTTTGTTTCAATTTCCGTTGTTTGTATGACTCTTGGATTTACTAGGAAGACGATGAATATATATTAGTTTTAAAATGTTGTGTTTAATTAGTGAATAGGTTTTTACTTAAAACTGTGTATATTTATGTTTACTTTTTGTTAAAGGATGTATTACAGATTCATTACCACTAAAACCACACTACTAGTTGAATTTTTCTGCAAATAATATACTATTTTATCCACGAGTTTAATTATATGAATGATTTGTAGCCATGTATTGTGAATGTGGTAGACGAATATAATTTGTTTTGGGTTATTATCCGCCACAAAAGAATATGATTAGCCACGGGTTAAATGATTAGCCGCGAGTAAATACCTGTAGCAGAATAATATGATTAGCCACGGGTAAATGCATGTGGTAGAAGAATACGATTAGCCACTAGTAAATGCGTGTGGCAGAATAAGATGATTAGCCATGGGTTATGCCTGTGGCAGAAGAAATAATTAGCCACAAGATCTCCCATGGTAAATAAAAGAGTTTATGCCGCAACCATGATTTTCCCGTGGCAACAATCTAGCCAGATCATGTTGGCACCATACTCTCATGTAACAAGCAATCATTTAATCCACCTTTCAAAGATCATCCGTAATCATGCTTCATCGCATGCAAATATGAATTTTAATGTTTAGTTTCTAGTTTAAGTTTTATTTTATATTTATTAGGGTCGTCGATTTATGTTTTAGTGTTTAATTTTAATTAAGAAAACAAACAAAAATATGTCATGTATTTTGAGTATTGTCAAAAAGAAATCAAGGACGAAAATCAAGTCAAAGCACGGAAGTTACTTAAGTCAAGAAGAAATCAAAGACGGAAATCAAGTCAAAGCATGGAAGTTATTTTCAGCAAAACTTGAGCCAATCTAGGCGTGTGGAAGGTCATCATCTTTGAAGTCCTTTTAGTCCAAGTAGCTAGGTAGTTATTCTCATGCAAGCAATCAAAAAATCAGAAACATTAGGGGAGTTATTTTCAGAAATATTAGAGTGGTTATTTTCGGTTTTAAGTCAAGTAATTAGGAGTTATTTTCAGAAATATTAGGTAGTTATTTGTCAGTTTTGTAATAAGCAATAATGAGTCGGGAGTTACGTGAAATTACTCACAGATGGACAGTTACCAAGAGGTGATAACCGGCGACAATGTGGTAACTACCACAAGTCACACACAGCTGGTTATGTGCACGGTTTTAGGAGTCGGTTTTTAAGTTAGTTTCTTTCATTTTGCTTTCTTTATAAAAAAGTTCAGCATATATTGTAATTTTCAGTAGATGATTAATGCTAAAGAAAACCCGAGACACTTTGTTTCAATTTCCGTTGTTTGTATGACTCTTGGATTTACTAGGAAGACGATGAATATATATTAGTTTTAAAATGTTGTGTTTAATTAGTGAATAGGTTTTTACTTAAAACTGTGTATATTTATGTTTACTTTTTGTTAAAGGATGTATTACAGATTCATTACCACTAAAACCACACTACTAGTTGAATTTTTCTGCAAATAATATACTATTTTATCCACGAGTTTAATTATATGAATGATTTGTAGCCATGTATTGTGAATGTGGTAGACGAATATAATTTGTTTTGGGTTATTATCCGCCACAAAAGAATATGATTAGCCACGGGTTAAATGATTAGCCGCGAGTAAATACCTGTAGCAGAATAATATGATTAGCCACGGGTAAATGCATGTGGTAGAAGAATACGATTAGCCACTAGTAAATGCGTGTGGCAGAATAAGATGATTAGCCATGGGTTATGCCTGTGGCAGAAGAAATAATTAGCCACAAGATCTCCCATGGTAAATAAAAGAGTTTATGCCGCAACCATGATTTTCCCGTGGCAACAATCTAGCCAGATCATGTTGGCACCATACTCTCATGTAACAAGCAATCATTTAATCCACCTTTCAAAGATCATCCGTAATCATGCTTCATCGCATGCAAATATGAATTTTAATGTTTAGTTTCTAGTTTAAGTTTTATTTTATATTTATTAGGGTCGTCGATTTATGTTTTAGTGTTTAATTTTAATTAAGAAAACAAACAAAAATATGTCATGTATTTTGAGTATTGTCAAAAAGAAATCAAGGACGAAAATCAAGTCAAAGCACGGAAGTTACTTAAGTCAAGAAGAAATCAAAGACGGAAATCAAGTCAAAGCATGGAAGTTATTTTCAGCAAAACTTGAGCCAATCTAGGCGTGTGGAAGGTCATCATCTTTGAAGTCCTTTTAGTCCAAGTAGCTAGGTAGTTATTCTCATGCAAGCAATCAAAAAATCAGAAACATTAGGGGAGTTATTTTCAGAAATATTAGAGTGGTTATTTTCGGTTTTAAGTCAAGTAATTAGGAGTTATTTTCAGAAATATTAGGTAGTTATTTGTCAGTTTTGTAATAAGCAATAATGAGTCGGGAGTTACGTGAAATTACTCACAGATGGACAGTTACCAAGAGGTGATAACCGGCGACAATGTGGTAACTACCACAAGTCACACACAGCTGGTTATGTGCACGGTTTTAGGAGTCGGTTTTTAAGTTAGTTTCTTTCATTTTGCTTTCTTTATAAAAAAGTTCAGCATATATTGTAATTTTCAGTAGATGATTAATGCTAAAGAAAACCCGAGACACTTTGTTTCAATTTCCGTTGTTTGTATGACTCTTGGATTTACTAGGAAGACGATGAATATATATTAGTTTTAAAATGTTGTGTTTAATTAGTGAATAGGTTTTTACTTAAAACTGTGTATATTTATGTTTACTTTTTGTTAAAGGATGTATTACAGATTCATTACCACTAAAACCACACTACTAGTTGAATTTTTCTGCAAATAATATACTATTTTATCCACGAGTTTAATTATATGAATGATTTGTAGCCATGTATTGTGAATGTGGTAGACGAATATAATTTGTTTTGGGTTATTATCCGCCACAAAAGAATATGATTAGCCACGGGTTAAATGATTAGCCGCGAGTAAATACCTGTAGCAGAATAATATGATTAGCCACGGGTAAATGCATGTGGTAGAAGAATACGATTAGCCACTAGTAAATGCGTGTGGCAGAATAAGATGATTAGCCATGGGTTATGCCTGTGGCAGAAGAAATAATTAGCCACAAGATCTCCCATGGTAAATAAAAGAGTTTATGCCGCAACCATGATTTTCCCGTGGCAACAATCTAGCCAGATCATGTTGGCACCATACTCTCATGTAACAAGCAATCATTTAATCCACCTTTCAAAGATCATCCGTAATCATGCTTCATCGCATGCAAATATGAATTTTAATGTTTAGTTTCTAGTTTAAGTTTTATTTTATATTTATTAGGGTCGTCGATTTATGTTTTAGTGTTTAATTTTAATTAAGAAAACAAACAAAAATATGTCATGTATTTTGAGTATTGTCAAAAAGAAATCAAGGACGAAAATCAAGTCAAAGCACGGAAGTTACTTAAGTCAAGAAGAAATCAAAGACGGAAATCAAGTCAAAGCATGGAAGTTATTTTCAGCAAAACTTGAGCCAATCTAGGCGTGTGGAAGGTCATCATCTTTGAAGTCCTTTTAGTCCAAGTAGCTAGGTAGTTATTCTCATGCAAGCAATCAAAAAATCAGAAACATTAGGGGAGTTATTTTCAGAAATATTAGAGTGGTTATTTTCGGTTTTAAGTCAAGTAATTAGGAGTTATTTTCAGAAATATTAGGTAGTTATTTGTCAGTTTTGTAATAAGCAATAATGAGTCGGGAGTTACGTGAAATTACTCACAGATGGACAGTTACCAAGAGGTGATAACCGGCGACAATGTGGTAACTACCACAAGTCACACACAGCTGGTTATGTGCACGGTTTTAGGAGTCGGTTTTTAAGTTAGTTTCTTTCATTTTGCTTTCTTTATAAAAAAGTTCAGCATATATTGTAATTTTCAGTAGATGATTAATGCTAAAGAAAACCCGAGACACTTTGTTTCAATTTCCGTTGTTTGTATGACTCTTGGATTTACTAGGAAGACGATGAATATATATTAGTTTTAAAATGTTGTGTTTAATTAGTGAATAGGTTTTTACTTAAAACTGTGTATATTTATGTTTACTTTTTGTTAAAGGATGTATTACAGATTCATTACCACTAAAACCACACTACTAGTTGAATTTTTCTGCAAATAATATACTATTTTATCCACGAGTTTAATTATATGAATGATTTGTAGCCATGTATTGTGAATGTGGTAGACGAATATAATTTGTTTTGGGTTATTATCCGCCACAAAAGAATATGATTAGCCACGGGTTAAATGATTAGCCGCGAGTAAATACCTGTAGCAGAATAATATGATTAGCCACGGGTAAATGCATGTGGTAGAAGAATACGATTAGCCACTAGTAAATGCGTGTGGCAGAATAAGATGATTAGCCATGGGTTATGCCTGTGGCAGAAGAAATAATTAGCCACAAGATCTCCCATGGTAAATAAAAGAGTTTATGCCGCAACCATGATTTTCCCGTGGCAACAATCTAGCCAGATCATGTTGGCACCATACTCTCATGTAACAAGCAATCATTTAATCCACCTTTCAAAGATCATCCGTAATCATGCTTCATCGCATGCAAATATGAATTTTAATGTTTAGTTTCTAGTTTAAGTTTTATTTTATATTTATTAGGGTCGTCGATTTATGTTTTAGTGTTTAATTTTAATTAAGAAAACAAACAAAAATATGTCATGTATTTTGAGTATTGTCAAAAAGAAATCAAGGACGAAAATCAAGTCAAAGCACGGAAGTTACTTAAGTCAAGAAGAAATCAAAGACGGAAATCAAGTCAAAGCATGGAAGTTATTTTCAGCAAAACTTGAGCCAATCTAGGCGTGTGGAAGGTCATCATCTTTGAAGTCCTTTTAGTCCAAGTAGCTAGGTAGTTATTCTCATGCAAGCAATCAAAAAATCAGAAACATTAGGGGAGTTATTTTCAGAAATATTAGAGTGGTTATTTTCGGTTTTAAGTCAAGTAATTAGGAGTTATTTTCAGAAATATTAGGTAGTTATTTGTCAGTTTTGTAATAAGCAATAATGAGTCGGGAGTTACGTGAAATTACTCACAGATGGACAGTTACCAAGAGGTGATAACCGGCGACAATGTGGTAACTACCACAAGTCACACACAGCTGGTTATGTGCACGGTTTTAGGAGTCGGTTTTTAAGTTAGTTTCTTTCATTTTGCTTTCTTTATAAAAAAGTTCAGCATATATTGTAATTTTCAGTAGATGATTAATGCTAAAGAAAACCCGAGACACTTTGTTTCAATTTCCGTTGTTTGTATGACTCTTGGATTTACTAGGAAGACGATGAATATATATTAGTTTTAAAATGTTGTGTTTAATTAGTGAATAGGTTTTTACTTAAAACTGTGTATATTTATGTTTACTTTTTGTTAAAGGATGTATTACAGATTCATTACCACTAAAACCACACTACTAGTTGAATTTTTCTGCAAATAATATACTATTTTATCCACGAGTTTAATTATATGAATGATTTGTAGCCATGTATTGTGAATGTGGTAGACGAATATAATTTGTTTTGGGTTATTATCCGCCACAAAAGAATATGATTAGCCACGGGTTAAATGATTAGCCGCGAGTAAATACCTGTAGCAGAATAATATGATTAGCCACGGGTAAATGCATGTGGTAGAAGAATACGATTAGCCACTAGTAAATGCGTGTGGCAGAATAAGATGATTAGCCATGGGTTATGCCTGTGGCAGAAGAAATAATTAGCCACAAGATCTCCCATGGTAAATAAAAGAGTTTATGCCGCAACCATGATTTTCCCGTGGCAACAATCTAGCCAGATCATGTTGGCACCATACTCTCATGTAACAAGCAATCATTTAATCCACCTTTCAAAGATCATCCGTAATCATGCTTCATCGCATGCAAATATGAATTTTAATGTTTAGTTTCTAGTTTAAGTTTTATTTTATATTTATTAGGGTCGTCGATTTATGTTTTAGTGTTTAATTTTAATTAAGAAAACAAACAAAAATATGTCATGTATTTTGAGTATTGTCAAAAAGAAATCAAGGACGAAAATCAAGTCAAAGCACGGAAGTTACTTAAGTCAAGAAGAAATCAAAGACGGAAATCAAGTCAAAGCATGGAAGTTATTTTCAGCAAAACTTGAGCCAATCTAGGCGTGTGGAAGGTCATCATCTTTGAAGTCCTTTTAGTCCAAGTAGCTAGGTAGTTATTCTCATGCAAGCAATCAAAAAATCAGAAACATTAGGGGAGTTATTTTCAGAAATATTAGAGTGGTTATTTTCGGTTTTAAGTCAAGTAATTAGGAGTTATTTTCAGAAATATTAGGTAGTTATTTGTCAGTTTTGTAATAAGCAATAATGAGTCGGGAGTTACGTGAAATTACTCACAGATGGACAGTTACCAAGAGGTGATAACCGGCGACAATGTGGTAACTACCACAAGTCACACACAGCTGGTTATGTGCACGGTTTTAGGAGTCGGTTTTTAAGTTAGTTTCTTTCATTTTGCTTTCTTTATAAAAAAGTTCAGCATATATTGTAATTTTCAGTAGATGATTAATGCTAAAGAAAACCCGAGACACTTTGTTTCAATTTCCGTTGTTTGTATGACTCTTGGATTTACTAGGAAGACGATGAATATATATTAGTTTTAAAATGTTGTGTTTAATTAGTGAATAGGTTTTTACTTAAAACTGTGTATATTTATGTTTACTTTTTGTTAAAGGATGTATTACAGATTCATTACCACTAAAACCACACTACTAGTTGAATTTTTCTGCAAATAATATACTATTTTATCCACGAGTTTAATTATATGAATGATTTGTAGCCATGTATTGTGAATGTGGTAGACGAATATAATTTGTTTTGGGTTATTATCCGCCACAAAAGAATATGATTAGCCACGGGTTAAATGATTAGCCGCGAGTAAATACCTGTAGCAGAATAATATGATTAGCCACGGGTAAATGCATGTGGTAGAAGAATACGATTAGCCACTAGTAAATGCGTGTGGCAGAATAAGATGATTAGCCATGGGTTATGCCTGTGGCAGAAGAAATAATTAGCCACAAGATCTCCCATGGTAAATAAAAGAGTTTATGCCGCAACCATGATTTTCCCGTGGCAACAATCTAGCCAGATCATGTTGGCACCATACTCTCATGTAACAAGCAATCATTTAATCCACCTTTCAAAGATCATCCGTAATCATGCTTCATCGCATGCAAATATGAATTTTAATGTTTAGTTTCTAGTTTAAGTTTTATTTTATATTTATTAGGGTCGTCGATTTATGTTTTAGTGTTTAATTTTAATTAAGAAAACAAACAAAAATATGTCATGTATTTTGAGTATTGTCAAAAAGAAATCAAGGACGAAAATCAAGTCAAAGCACGGAAGTTACTTAAGTCAAGAAGAAATCAAAGACGGAAATCAAGTCAAAGCATGGAAGTTATTTTCAGCAAAACTTGAGCCAATCTAGGCGTGTGGAAGGTCATCATCTTTGAAGTCCTTTTAGTCCAAGTAGCTAGGTAGTTATTCTCATGCAAGCAATCAAAAAATCAGAAACATTAGGGGAGTTATTTTCAGAAATATTAGAGTGGTTATTTTCGGTTTTAAGTCAAGTAATTAGGAGTTATTTTCAGAAATATTAGGTAGTTATTTGTCAGTTTTGTAATAAGCAATAATGAGTCGGGAGTTACGTGAAATTACTCACAGATGGACAGTTACCAAGAGGTGATAACCGGCGACAATGTGGTAACTACCACAAGTCACACACAGCTGGTTATGTGCACGGTTTTAGGAGTCGGTTTTTAAGTTAGTTTCTTTCATTTTGCTTTCTTTATAAAAAAGTTCAGCATATATTGTAATTTTCAGTAGATGATTAATGCTAAAGAAAACCCGAGACACTTTGTTTCAATTTCCGTTGTTTGTATGACTCTTGGATTTACTAGGAAGACGATGAATATATATTAGTTTTAAAATGTTGTGTTTAATTAGTGAATAGGTTTTTACTTAAAACTGTGTATATTTATGTTTACTTTTTGTTAAAGGATGTATTACAGATTCATTACCACTAAAACCACACTACTAGTTGAATTTTTCTGCAAATAATATACTATTTTATCCACGAGTTTAATTATATGAATGATTTGTAGCCATGTATTGTGAATGTGGTAGACGAATATAATTTGTTTTGGGTTATTATCCGCCACAAAAGAATATGATTAGCCACGGGTTAAATGATTAGCCGCGAGTAAATACCTGTAGCAGAATAATATGATTAGCCACGGGTAAATGCATGTGGTAGAAGAATACGATTAGCCACTAGTAAATGCGTGTGGCAGAATAAGATGATTAGCCATGGGTTATGCCTGTGGCAGAAGAAATAATTAGCCACAAGATCTCCCATGGTAAATAAAAGAGTTTATGCCGCAACCATGATTTTCCCGTGGCAACAATCTAGCCAGATCATGTTGGCACCATACTCTCATGTAACAAGCAATCATTTAATCCACCTTTCAAAGATCATCCGTAATCATGCTTCATCGCATGCAAATATGAATTTTAATGTTTAGTTTCTAGTTTAAGTTTTATTTTATATTTATTAGGGTCGTCGATTTATGTTTTAGTGTTTAATTTTAAATAAGAAAACAAACAAAAATATGTCATGTATTTTGAGTATTGTCAAAAAGAAATCAAGGACGAAAATCAAGTCAAAGCACGGAAGTTACTTAAGTCAAGAAGAAATCAAAGACGGAAATCAAGTCAAAGCATGGAAGTTATTTTCAGCAAAACTTGAGCCAATCTAGGCGTGTGGAAGGTCATCATCTTTGAAGTCCTTTTAGTCCAAGTAGCTAGGTAGTTATTCTCATGCAAGCAATCAAAAAATCAGAAACATTAGGGGAGTTATTTTCAGAAATATTAGAGTGGTTATTTTCGGTTTTAAGTCAAGTAATTAGGAGTTATTTTCAGAAATATTAGGTAGTTATTTGTCAGTTTTGTAATAAGCAATAATGAGTCGGGAGTTACGTGAAATTACTCACAGATGGACAGTTACCAAGAGGTGATAACCGGCGACAATGTGGTAACTACCACAAGTCACACACAGCTGGTTATGTGCACGGTTTTAGGAGTCGGTTTTTAAGTTAGTTTCTTTCATTTTGCTTTCTTTATAAAAAAGTTCAGCATATATTGTAATTTTCAGTAGATGATTAATGCTAAAGAAAACCCGAGACACTTTGTTTCAATTTCCGTTGTTTGTATGACTCTTGGATTTACTAGGAAGACGATGAATATATATTAGTTTTAAAATGTTGTGTTTAATTAGTGAATAGGTTTTTACTTAAAACTGTGTATATTTATGTTTACTTTTTGTTAAAGGATGTATTACAGATTCATTACCACTAAAACCACACTACTAGTTGAATTTTTCTGCAAATAATATACTATTTTATCCACGAGTTTAATTATATGAATGATTTGTAGCCATGTATTGTGAATGTGGTAGACGAATATAATTTGTTTTGGGTTATTATCCGCCACAAAAGAATATGATTAGCCACGGGTTAAATGATTAGCCGCGAGTAAATACCTGTAGCAGAATAATATGATTAGCCACGGGTAAATGCATGTGGTAGAAGAATACGATTAGCCACTAGTAAATGCGTGTGGCAGAATAAGATGATTAGCCATGGGTTATGCCTGTGGCAGAAGAAATAATTAGCCACAAGATCTCCCATGGTAAATAAAAGAGTTTATGCCGCAACCATGATTTTCCCGTGGCAACAATCTAGCCAGATCATGTTGGCACCATACTCTCATGTAACAAGCAATCATTTAATCCACCTTTCAAAGATCATCCGTAATCATGCTTCATCGCATGCAAATATGAATTTTAATGTTTAGTTTCTAGTTTAAGTTTTATTTTATATTTATTAGGGTCGTCGATTTATGTTTTAGTGTTTAATTTTAATTAAGAAAACAAACAAAAATATGTCATGTATTTTGAGTATTGTCAAAAAGAAATCAAGGACGAAAATCAAGTCAAAGCACGGAAGTTACTTAAGTCAAGAAGAAATCAAAGACGGAAATCAAGTCAAAGCATGGAAGTTATTTTCAGCAAAACTTGAGCCAATCTAGGCGTGTGGAAGGTCATCATCTTTGAAGTCCTTTAGTCCAAGTAGCTAGGTAGTTATTCTCATGCAAGCAATCAAAAAATCAGAAACATTAGGGGAGTTATTTTCAGAAATATTAGAGTGGTTATTTTCGGTTTTAAGTCAAGTAATTAGGAGTTATTTTCAGAAATATTAGGTAGTTATTTGTCAGTTTGTAATAAGCAATAATGAGTCGGGAGTTACGTGAAATTACTCACAGATGGACAGTTACCAAGAGGTGATAACCGGCGGACAATGTGGTAACTACCACAAGTCACACACAGCTGGTTATGTGCACGGTTTTTAGGAGTCGGTTTTTAAGTTAGTTTCTTTCATTTTGCTTTCTTTATAAAAAAGTTCAGCATATATTGTAATTTTCAG
>NC_080048.1:24174266-24229266 GCF_026212465.1 Amaranthus tricolor
ACCACTAAAACCACACTACTAGTTGAATTTTTCTGCAAATAATATACTATTTTATCCACGAGTTTAATTATATGAATGATTTGTAGCCATGTATTGTGAATGTGGTAGACGAATATAATTTGTTTTGGGTTATTATCCGCCACAAAAGAATATGATTAGCCACGGGTTAAATGATTAGCCGCGAGTAAATACCTGTAGCAGAATAATATGATTAGCCACGGGTAAATGCATGTGGTAGAAGAATACGATTAGCCACTAGTAAATGCGTGTGGCAGAATAAGATGATTAGCCATGGGTTATGCCTGTGGCAGAAGAAATAATTAGCCACAAGATCTCCCATGGTAAATAAAAGAGTTTATGCCGCAACCATGATTTTCCCGTGGCAACAATCTAGCCAGATCATGTTGGCACCATACTCTCATGTAACAAGCAATCATTTAATCCACCTTTCAAAGATCATCCGTAATCATGCTTCATCGCATGCAAATATGAATTTTAATGTTTAGTTTCTAGTTTAAGTTTTATTTTATATTTATTAGGGTCGTCGATTTATGTTTTAGTGTTTAATTTTAATTAAGAAAACAAACAAAAATATGTCATGTATTTTGAGTATTGTCAAAAAGAAATCAAGGACGAAAATCAAGTCAAAGCACGGAAGTTACTTAAGTCAAGAAGAAATCAAAGACGGAAATCAAGTCAAAGCATGGAAGTTATTTTCAGCAAAACTTGAGCCAATCTAGGCGTGTGGAAGGTCATCATCTTTGAAGTCCTTTTAGTCCAAGTAGCTAGGTAGTTATTCTCATGCAAGCAATCAAAAAATCAGAAACATTAGGGGAGTTATTTTCAGAAATATTAGAGTGGTTATTTTCGGTTTTAAGTCAAGTAATTAGGAGTTATTTTCAGAAATATTAGGTAGTTATTTGTCAGTTTTGTAATAAGCAATAATGAGTCGGGAGTTACGTGAAATTACTCACAGATGGACAGTTACCAAGAGGTGATAACCGGCGACAATGTGGTAACTACCACAAGTCACACACAGCTGGTTATGTGCACGGTTTTAGGAGTCGGTTTTTAAGTTAGTTTCTTTCATTTTGCTTTCTTTATAAAAAAGTTCAGCATATATTGTAATTTTCAGTAGATGATTAATGCTAAAGAAAACCCGAGACACTTTGTTTCAATTTCCGTTGTTTGTATGACTCTTGGATTTACTAGGAAGACGATGAATATATATTAGTTTTAAAATGTTGTGTTTAATTAGTGAATAGGTTTTTACTTAAAACTGTGTATATTTATGTTTACTTTTTGTTAAAGGATGTATTACAGATTCATTACCACTAAAACCACACTACTAGTTGAATTTTTCTGCAAATAATATACTATTTTATCCACGAGTTTAATTATATGAATGATTTGTAGCCATGTATTGTGAATGTGGTAGACGAATATAATTTGTTTTGGGTTATTATCCGCCACAAAAGAATATGATTAGCCACGGGTTAAATGATTAGCCGCGAGTAAATACCTGTAGCAGAATAATATGATTAGCCACGGGTAAATGCATGTGGTAGAAGAATACGATTAGCCACTAGTAAATGCGTGTGGCAGAATAAGATGATTAGCCATGGGTTATGCCTGTGGCAGAAGAAATAATTAGCCACAAGATCTCCCATGGTAAATAAAAGAGTTTATGCCGCAACCATGATTTTCCCGTGGCAACAATCTAGCCAGATCATGTTGGCACCATACTCTCATGTAACAAGCAATCATTTAATCCACCTTTCAAAGATCATCCGTAATCATGCTTCATCGCATGCAAATATGAATTTTAATGTTTAGTTTCTAGTTTAAGTTTTATTTTATATTTATTAGGGTCGTCGATTTATGTTTTAGTGTTTAATTTTAATTAAGAAAACAAACAAAAATATGTCATGTATTTTGAGTATTGTCAAAAAGAAATCAAGGACGAAAATCAAGTCAAAGCACGGAAGTTACTTAAGTCAAGAAGAAATCAAAGACGGAAATCAAGTCAAAGCATGGAAGTTATTTTCAGCAAAACTTGAGCCAATCTAGGCGTGTGGAAGGTCATCATCTTTGAAGTCCTTTTAGTCCAAGTAGCTAGGTAGTTATTCTCATGCAAGCAATCAAAAAATCAGAAACATTAGGGGAGTTATTTTCAGAAATATTAGAGTGGTTATTTTCGGTTTTAAGTCAAGTAATTAGGAGTTATTTTCAGAAATATTAGGTAGTTATTTGTCAGTTTTGTAATAAGCAATAATGAGTCGGGAGTTACGTGAAATTACTCACAGATGGACAGTTACCAAGAGGTGATAACCGGCGACAATGTGGTAACTACCACAAGTCACACACAGCTGGTTATGTGCACGGTTTTAGGAGTCGGTTTTTAAGTTAGTTTCTTTCATTTTGCTTTCTTTATAAAAAAGTTCAGCATATATTGTAATTTTCAGTAGATGATTAATGCTAAAGAAAACCCGAGACACTTTGTTTCAATTTCCGTTGTTTGTATGACTCTTGGATTTACTAGGAAGACGATGAATATATATTAGTTTTAAAATGTTGTGTTTAATTAGTGAATAGGTTTTTACTTAAAACTGTGTATATTTATGTTTACTTTTTGTTAAAGGATGTATTACAGATTCATTACCACTAAAACCACACTACTAGTTGAATTTTTCTGCAAATAATATACTATTTTATCCACGAGTTTAATTATATGAATGATTTGTAGCCATGTATTGTGAATGTGGTAGACGAATATAATTTGTTTTGGGTTATTATCCGCCACAAAAGAATATGATTAGCCACGGGTTAAATGATTAGCCGCGAGTAAATACCTGTAGCAGAATAATATGATTAGCCACGGGTAAATGCATGTGGTAGAAGAATACGATTAGCCACTAGTAAATGCGTGTGGCAGAATAAGATGATTAGCCATGGGTTATGCCTGTGGCAGAAGAAATAATTAGCCACAAGATCTCCCATGGTAAATAAAAGAGTTTATGCCGCAACCATGATTTTCCCGTGGCAACAATCTAGCCAGATCATGTTGGCACCATACTCTCATGTAACAAGCAATCATTTAATCCACCTTTCAAAGATCATCCGTAATCATGCTTCATCGCATGCAAATATGAATTTTAATGTTTAGTTTCTAGTTTAAGTTTTATTTTATATTTATTAGGGTCGTCGATTTATGTTTTAGTGTTTAATTTTAATTAAGAAAACAAACAAAAATATGTCATGTATTTTGAGTATTGTCAAAAAGAAATCAAGGACGAAAATCAAGTCAAAGCACGGAAGTTACTTAAGTCAAGAAGAAATCAAAGACGGAAATCAAGTCAAAGCATGGAAGTTATTTTCAGCAAAACTTGAGCCAATCTAGGCGTGTGGAAGGTCATCATCTTTGAAGTCCTTTTAGTCCAAGTAGCTAGGTAGTTATTCTCATGCAAGCAATCAAAAAATCAGAAACATTAGGGGAGTTATTTTCAGAAATATTAGAGTGGTTATTTTCGGTTTTAAGTCAAGTAATTAGGAGTTATTTTCAGAAATATTAGGTAGTTATTTGTCAGTTTTGTAATAAGCAATAATGAGTCGGGAGTTACGTGAAATTACTCACAGATGGACAGTTACCAAGAGGTGATAACCGGCGACAATGTGGTAACTACCACAAGTCACACACAGCTGGTTATGTGCACGGTTTTAGGAGTCGGTTTTTAAGTTAGTTTCTTTCATTTTGCTTTCTTTATAAAAAAGTTCAGCATATATTGTAATTTTCAGTAGATGATTAATGCTAAAGAAAACCCGAGACACTTTGTTTCAATTTCCGTTGTTTGTATGACTCTTGGATTTACTAGGAAGACGATGAATATATATTAGTTTTAAAATGTTGTGTTTAATTAGTGAATAGGTTTTTACTTAAAACTGTGTATATTTATGTTTACTTTTTGTTAAAGGATGTATTACAGATTCATTACCACTAAAACCACACTACTAGTTGAATTTTTCTGCAAATAATATACTATTTTATCCACGAGTTTAATTATATGAATGATTTGTAGCCATGTATTGTGAATGTGGTAGACGAATATAATTTGTTTTGGGTTATTATCCGCCACAAAAGAATATGATTAGCCACGGGTTAAATGATTAGCCGCGAGTAAATACCTGTAGCAGAATAATATGATTAGCCACGGGTAAATGCATGTGGTAGAAGAATACGATTAGCCACTAGTAAATGCGTGTGGCAGAATAAGATGATTAGCCATGGGTTATGCCTGTGGCAGAAGAAATAATTAGCCACAAGATCTCCCATGGTAAATAAAAGAGTTTATGCCGCAACCATGATTTTCCCGTGGCAACAATCTAGCCAGATCATGTTGGCACCATACTCTCATGTAACAAGCAATCATTTAATCCACCTTTCAAAGATCATCCGTAATCATGCTTCATCGCATGCAAATATGAATTTTAATGTTTAGTTTCTAGTTTAAGTTTTATTTTATATTTATTAGGGTCGTCGATTTATGTTTTAGTGTTTAATTTTAATTAAGAAAACAAACAAAAATATGTCATGTATTTTGAGTATTGTCAAAAAGAAATCAAGGACGAAAATCAAGTCAAAGCACGGAAGTTACTTAAGTCAAGAAGAAATCAAAGACGGAAATCAAGTCAAAGCATGGAAGTTATTTTCAGCAAAACTTGAGCCAATCTAGGCGTGTGGAAGGTCATCATCTTTGAAGTCCTTTTAGTCCAAGTAGCTAGGTAGTTATTCTCATGCAAGCAATCAAAAAATCAGAAACATTAGGGGAGTTATTTTCAGAAATATTAGAGTGGTTATTTTCGGTTTTAAGTCAAGTAATTAGGAGTTATTTTCAGAAATATTAGGTAGTTATTTGTCAGTTTTGTAATAAGCAATAATGAGTCGGGAGTTACGTGAAATTACTCACAGATGGACAGTTACCAAGAGGTGATAACCGGCGACAATGTGGTAACTACCACAAGTCACACACAGCTGGTTATGTGCACGGTTTTAGGAGTCGGTTTTTAAGTTAGTTTCTTTCATTTTGCTTTCTTTATAAAAAAGTTCAGCATATATTGTAATTTTCAGTAGATGATTAATGCTAAAGAAAACCCGAGACACTTTGTTTCAATTTCCGTTGTTTGTATGACTCTTGGATTTACTAGGAAGACGATGAATATATATTAGTTTTAAAATGTTGTGTTTAATTAGTGAATAGGTTTTTACTTAAAACTGTGTATATTTATGTTTACTTTTTGTTAAAGGATGTATTACAGATTCATTACCACTAAAACCACACTACTAGTTGAATTTTTCTGCAAATAATATACTATTTTATCCACGAGTTTAATTATATGAATGATTTGTAGCCATGTATTGTGAATGTGGTAGACGAATATAATTTGTTTTGGGTTATTATCCGCCACAAAAGAATATGATTAGCCACGGGTTAAATGATTAGCCGCGAGTAAATACCTGTAGCAGAATAATATGATTAGCCACGGGTAAATGCATGTGGTAGAAGAATACGATTAGCCACTAGTAAATGCGTGTGGCAGAATAAGATGATTAGCCATGGGTTATGCCTGTGGCAGAAGAAATAATTAGCCACAAGATCTCCCATGGTAAATAAAAGAGTTTATGCCGCAACCATGATTTTCCCGTGGCAACAATCTAGCCAGATCATGTTGGCACCATACTCTCATGTAACAAGCAATCATTTAATCCACCTTTCAAAGATCATCCGTAATCATGCTTCATCGCATGCAAATATGAATTTTAATGTTTAGTTTCTAGTTTAAGTTTTATTTTATATTTATTAGGGTCGTCGATTTATGTTTTAGTGTTTAATTTTAAATAAGAAAACAAACAAAAATATGTCATGTATTTTGAGTATTGTCAAAAAGAAATCAAGGACGAAAATCAAGTCAAAGCACGGAAGTTACTTAAGTCAAGAAGAAATCAAAGACGGAAATCAAGTCAAAGCATGGAAGTTATTTTCAGCAAAACTTGAGCCAATCTAGGCGTGTGGAAGGTCATCATCTTTGAAGTCCTTTTAGTCCAAGTAGCTAGGTAGTTATTCTCATGCAAGCAATCAAAAAATCAGAAACATTAGGGGAGTTATTTTCAGAAATATTAGAGTGGTTATTTTCGGTTTTAAGTCAAGTAATTAGGAGTTATTTTCAGAAATATTAGGTAGTTATTTGTCAGTTTTGTAATAAGCAATAATGAGTCGGGAGTTACGTGAAATTACTCACAGATGGACAGTTACCAAGAGGTGATAACCGGCGACAATGTGGTAACTACCACAAGTCACACACAGCTGGTTATGTGCACGGTTTTAGGAGTCGGTTTTTAAGTTAGTTTCTTTCATTTTGCTTTCTTTATAAAAAAGTTCAGCATATATTGTAATTTTCAGTAGATGATTAATGCTAAAGAAAACCCGAGACACTTTGTTTCAATTTCCGTTGTTTGTATGACTCTTGGATTTACTAGGAAGACGATGAATATATATTAGTTTTAAAATGTTGTGTTTAATTAGTGAATAGGTTTTTACTTAAAACTGTGTATATTTATGTTTACTTTTTGTTAAAGGATGTATTACAGATTCATTACCACTAAAACCACACTACTAGTTGAATTTTTCTGCAAATAATATACTATTTTATCCACGAGTTTAATTATATGAATGATTTGTAGCCATGTATTGTGAATGTGGTAGACGAATATAATTTGTTTTGGGTTATTATCCGCCACAAAAGAATATGATTAGCCACGGGTTAAATGATTAGCCGCGAGTAAATACCTGTAGCAGAATAATATGATTAGCCACGGGTAAATGCATGTGGTAGAAGAATACGATTAGCCACTAGTAAATGCGTGTGGCAGAATAAGATGATTAGCCATGGGTTATGCCTGTGGCAGAAGAAATAATTAGCCACAAGATCTCCCATGGTAAATAAAAGAGTTTATGCCGCAACCATGATTTTCCCGTGGCAACAATCTAGCCAGATCATGTTGGCACCATACTCTCATGTAACAAGCAATCATTTAATCCACCTTTCAAAGATCATCCGTAATCATGCTTCATCGCATGCAAATATGAATTTTAATGTTTAGTTTCTAGTTTAAGTTTTATTTTATATTTATTAGGGTCGTCGATTTATGTTTTAGTGTTTAATTTTAATTAAGAAAACAAACAAAAATATGTCATGTATTTTGAGTATTGTCAAAAAGAAATCAAGGACGAAAATCAAGTCAAAGCACGGAAGTTACTTAAGTCAAGAAGAAATCAAAGACGGAAATCAAGTCAAAGCATGGAAGTTATTTTCAGCAAAACTTGAGCCAATCTAGGCGTGTGGAAGGTCATCATCTTTGAAGTCCTTTTAGTCCAAGTAGCTAGGTAGTTATTCTCATGCAAGCAATCAAAAAATCAGAAACATTAGGGGAGTTATTTTCAGAAATATTAGAGTGGTTATTTTCGGTTTTAAGTCAAGTAATTAGGAGTTATTTTCAGAAATATTAGGTAGTTATTTGTCAGTTTTGTAATAAGCAATAATGAGTCGGGAGTTACGTGAAATTACTCACAGATGGACAGTTACCAAGAGGTGATAACCGGCGACAATGTGGTAACTACCACAAGTCACACACAGCTGGTTATGTGCACGGTTTTAGGAGTCGGTTTTTAAGTTAGTTTCTTTCATTTTGCTTTCTTTATAAAAAAGTTCAGCATATATTGTAATTTTCAGTAGATGATTAATGCTAAAGAAAACCCGAGACACTTTGTTTCAATTTCCGTTGTTTGTATGACTCTTGGATTTACTAGGAAGACGATGAATATATATTAGTTTTAAAATGTTGTGTTTAATTAGTGAATAGGTTTTTACTTAAAACTGTGTATATTTATGTTTACTTTTTGTTAAAGGATGTATTACAGATTCATTACCACTAAAACCACACTACTAGTTGAATTTTTCTGCAAATAATATACTATTTTATCCACGAGTTTAATTATATGAATGATTTGTAGCCATGTATTGTGAATGTGGTAGACGAATATAATTTGTTTTGGGTTATTATCCGCCACAAAAGAATATGATTAGCCACGGGTTAAATGATTAGCCGCGAGTAAATACCTGTAGCAGAATAATATGATTAGCCACGGGTAAATGCATGTGGTAGAAGAATACGATTAGCCACTAGTAAATGCGTGTGGCAGAATAAGATGATTAGCCATGGGTTATGCCTGTGGCAGAAGAAATAATTAGCCACAAGATCTCCCATGGTAAATAAAAGAGTTTATGCCGCAACCATGATTTTCCCGTGGCAACAATCTAGCCAGATCATGTTGGCACCATACTCTCATGTAACAAGCAATCATTTAATCCACCTTTCAAAGATCATCCGTAATCATGCTTCATCGCATGCAAATATGAATTTTAATGTTTAGTTTCTAGTTTAAGTTTTATTTTATATTTATTAGGGTCGTCGATTTATGTTTTAGTGTTTAATTTTAATTAAGAAAACAAACAAAAATATGTCATGTATTTTGAGTATTGTCAAAAAGAAATCAAGGACGAAAATCAAGTCAAAGCACGGAAGTTACTTAAGTCAAGAAGAAATCAAAGACGGAAATCAAGTCAAAGCATGGAAGTTATTTTCAGCAAAACTTGAGCCAATCTAGGCGTGTGGAAGGTCATCATCTTTGAAGTCCTTTTAGTCCAAGTAGCTAGGTAGTTATTCTCATGCAAGCAATCAAAAAATCAGAAACATTAGGGGAGTTATTTTCAGAAATATTAGAGTGGTTATTTTCGGTTTTAAGTCAAGTAATTAGGAGTTATTTTCAGAAATATTAGGTAGTTATTTGTCAGTTTTGTAATAAGCAATAATGAGTCGGGAGTTACGTGAAATTACTCACAGATGGACAGTTACCAAGAGGTGATAACCGGCGACAATGTGGTAACTACCACAAGTCACACACAGCTGGTTATGTGCACGGTTTTAGGAGTCGGTTTTTAAGTTAGTTTCTTTCATTTTGCTTTCTTTATAAAAAAGTTCAGCATATATTGTAATTTTCAGTAGATGATTAATGCTAAAGAAAACCCGAGACACTTTGTTTCAATTTCCGTTGTTTGTATGACTCTTGGATTTACTAGGAAGACGATGAATATATATTAGTTTTAAAATGTTGTGTTTAATTAGTGAATAGGTTTTTACTTAAAACTGTGTATATTTATGTTTACTTTTTGTTAAAGGATGTATTACAGATTCATTACCACTAAAACCACACTACTAGTTGAATTTTTCTGCAAATAATATACTATTTTATCCACGAGTTTAATTATATGAATGATTTGTAGCCATGTATTGTGAATGTGGTAGACGAATATAATTTGTTTTGGGTTATTATCCGCCACAAAAGAATATGATTAGCCACGGGTTAAATGATTAGCCGCGAGTAAATACCTGTAGCAGAATAATATGATTAGCCACGGGTAAATGCATGTGGTAGAAGAATACGATTAGCCACTAGTAAATGCGTGTGGCAGAATAAGATGATTAGCCATGGGTTATGCCTGTGGCAGAAGAAATAATTAGCCACAAGATCTCCCATGGTAAATAAAAGAGTTTATGCCGCAACCATGATTTTCCCGTGGCAACAATCTAGCCAGATCATGTTGGCACCATACTCTCATGTAACAAGCAATCATTTAATCCACCTTTCAAAGATCATCCGTAATCATGCTTCATCGCATGCAAATATGAATTTTAATGTTTAGTTTCTAGTTTAAGTTTTATTTTATATTTATTAGGGTCGTCGATTTATGTTTTAGTGTTTAATTTTAATTAAGAAAACAAACAAAAATATGTCATGTATTTTGAGTATTGTCAAAAAGAAATCAAGGACGAAAATCAAGTCAAAGCACGGAAGTTACTTAAGTCAAGAAGAAATCAAAGACGGAAATCAAGTCAAAGCATGGAAGTTATTTTCAGCAAAACTTGAGCCAATCTAGGCGTGTGGAAGGTCATCATCTTTGAAGTCCTTTTAGTCCAAGTAGCTAGGTAGTTATTCTCATGCAAGCAATCAAAAAATCAGAAACATTAGGGGAGTTATTTTCAGAAATATTAGAGTGGTTATTTTCGGTTTTAAGTCAAGTAATTAGGAGTTATTTTCAGAAATATTAGGTAGTTATTTGTCAGTTTTGTAATAAGCAATAATGAGTCGGGAGTTACGTGAAATTACTCACAGATGGACAGTTACCAAGAGGTGATAACCGGCGACAATGTGGTAACTACCACAAGTCACACACAGCTGGTTATGTGCACGGTTTTAGGAGTCGGTTTTTAAGTTAGTTTCTTTCATTTTGCTTTCTTTATAAAAAAGTTCAGCATATATTGTAATTTTCAGTAGATGATTAATGCTAAAGAAAACCCGAGACACTTTGTTTCAATTTCCGTTGTTTGTATGACTCTTGGATTTACTAGGAAGACGATGAATATATATTAGTTTTAAAATGTTGTGTTTAATTAGTGAATAGGTTTTTACTTAAAACTGTGTATATTTATGTTTACTTTTTGTTAAAGGATGTATTACAGATTCATTACCACTAAAACCACACTACTAGTTGAATTTTTCTGCAAATAATATACTATTTTATCCACGAGTTTAATTATATGAATGATTTGTAGCCATGTATTGTGAATGTGGTAGACGAATATAATTTGTTTTGGGTTATTATCCGCCACAAAAGAATATGATTAGCCACGGGTTAAATGATTAGCCGCGAGTAAATACCTGTAGCAGAATAATATGATTAGCCACGGGTAAATGCATGTGGTAGAAGAATACGATTAGCCACTAGTAAATGCGTGTGGCAGAATAAGATGATTAGCCATGGGTTATGCCTGTGGCAGAAGAAATAATTAGCCACAAGATCTCCCATGGTAAATAAAAGAGTTTATGCCGCAACCATGATTTTCCCGTGGCAACAATCTAGCCAGATCATGTTGGCACCATACTCTCATGTAACAAGCAATCATTTAATCCACCTTTCAAAGATCATCCGTAATCATGCTTCATCGCATGCAAATATGAATTTTAATGTTTAGTTTCTAGTTTAAGTTTTATTTTATATTTATTAGGGTCGTCGATTTATGTTTTAGTGTTTAATTTTAATTAAGAAAACAAACAAAAATATGTCATGTATTTTGAGTATTGTCAAAAAGAAATCAAGGACGAAAATCAAGTCAAAGCACGGAAGTTACTTAAGTCAAGAAGAAATCAAAGACGGAAATCAAGTCAAAGCATGGAAGTTATTTTCAGCAAAACTTGAGCCAATCTAGGCGTGTGGAAGGTCATCATCTTTGAAGTCCTTTTAGTCCAAGTAGCTAGGTAGTTATTCTCATGCAAGCAATCAAAAAATCAGAAACATTAGGGGAGTTATTTTCAGAAATATTAGAGTGGTTATTTTCGGTTTTAAGTCAAGTAATTAGGAGTTATTTTCAGAAATATTAGGTAGTTATTTGTCAGTTTTGTAATAAGCAATAATGAGTCGGGAGTTACGTGAAATTACTCACAGATGGACAGTTACCAAGAGGTGATAACCGGCGACAATGTGGTAACTACCACAAGTCACACACAGCTGGTTATGTGCACGGTTTTAGGAGTCGGTTTTTAAGTTAGTTTCTTTCATTTTGCTTTCTTTATAAAAAAGTTCAGCATATATTGTAATTTTCAGTAGATGATTAATGCTAAAGAAAACCCGAGACACTTTGTTTCAATTTCCGTTGTTTGTATGACTCTTGGATTTACTAGGAAGACGATGAATATATATTAGTTTTAAAATGTTGTGTTTAATTAGTGAATAGGTTTTTACTTAAAACTGTGTATATTTATGTTTACTTTTTGTTAAAGGATGTATTACAGATTCATTACCACTAAAACCACACTACTAGTTGAATTTTTCTGCAAATAATATACTATTTTATCCACGAGTTTAATTATATGAATGATTTGTAGCCATGTATTGTGAATGTGGTAGACGAATATAATTTGTTTTGGGTTATTATCCGCCACAAAAGAATATGATTAGCCACGGGTTAAATGATTAGCCGCGAGTAAATACCTGTAGCAGAATAATATGATTAGCCACGGGTAAATGCATGTGGTAGAAGAATACGATTAGCCACTAGTAAATGCGTGTGGCAGAATAAGATGATTAGCCATGGGTTATGCCTGTGGCAGAAGAAATAATTAGCCACAAGATCTCCCATGGTAAATAAAAGAGTTTATGCCGCAACCATGATTTTCCCGTGGCAACAATCTAGCCAGATCATGTTGGCACCATACTCTCATGTAACAAGCAATCATTTAATCCACCTTTCAAAGATCATCCGTAATCATGCTTCATCGCATGCAAATATGAATTTTAATGTTTAGTTTCTAGTTTAAGTTTTATTTTATATTTATTAGGGTCGTCGATTTATGTTTTAGTGTTTAATTTTAATTAAGAAAACAAACAAAAATATGTCATGTATTTTGAGTATTGTCAAAAAGAAATCAAGGACGAAAATCAAGTCAAAGCACGGAAGTTACTTAAGTCAAGAAGAAATCAAAGACGGAAATCAAGTCAAAGCATGGAAGTTATTTTCAGCAAAACTTGAGCCAATCTAGGCGTGTGGAAGGTCATCATCTTTGAAGTCCTTTTAGTCCAAGTAGCTAGGTAGTTATTCTCATGCAAGCAATCAAAAAATCAGAAACATTAGGGGAGTTATTTTCAGAAATATTAGAGTGGTTATTTTCGGTTTTAAGTCAAGTAATTAGGAGTTATTTTCAGAAATATTAGGTAGTTATTTGTCAGTTTTGTAATAAGCAATAATGAGTCGGGAGTTACGTGAAATTACTCACAGATGGACAGTTACCAAGAGGTGATAACCGGCGACAATGTGGTAACTACCACAAGTCACACACAGCTGGTTATGTGCACGGTTTTAGGAGTCGGTTTTTAAGTTAGTTTCTTTCATTTTGCTTTCTTTATAAAAAAGTTCAGCATATATTGTAATTTTCAGTAGATGATTAATGCTAAAGAAAACCCGAGACACTTTGTTTCAATTTCCGTTGTTTGTATGACTCTTGGATTTACTAGGAAGACGATGAATATATATTAGTTTTAAAATGTTGTGTTTAATTAGTGAATAGGTTTTTACTTAAAACTGTGTATATTTATGTTTACTTTTTGTTAAAGGATGTATTACAGATTCATTACCACTAAAACCACACTACTAGTTGAATTTTTCTGCAAATAATATACTATTTTATCCACGAGTTTAATTATATGAATGATTTGTAGCCATGTATTGTGAATGTGGTAGACGAATATAATTTGTTTTGGGTTATTATCCGCCACAAAAGAATATGATTAGCCACGGGTTAAATGATTAGCCGCGAGTAAATACCTGTAGCAGAATAATATGATTAGCCACGGGTAAATGCATGTGGTAGAAGAATACGATTAGCCACTAGTAAATGCGTGTGGCAGAATAAGATGATTAGCCATGGGTTATGCCTGTGGCAGAAGAAATAATTAGCCACAAGATCTCCCATGGTAAATAAAAGAGTTTATGCCGCAACCATGATTTTCCCGTGGCAACAATCTAGCCAGATCATGTTGGCACCATACTCTCATGTAACAAGCAATCATTTAATCCACCTTTCAAAGATCATCCGTAATCATGCTTCATCGCATGCAAATATGAATTTTAATGTTTAGTTTCTAGTTTAAGTTTTATTTTATATTTATTAGGGTCGTCGATTTATGTTTTAGTGTTTAATTTTAATTAAGAAAACAAACAAAAATATGTCATGTATTTTGAGTATTGTCAAAAAGAAATCAAGGACGAAAATCAAGTCAAAGCACGGAAGTTACTTAAGTCAAGAAGAAATCAAAGACGGAAATCAAGTCAAAGCATGGAAGTTATTTTCAGCAAAACTTGAGCCAATCTAGGCGTGTGGAAGGTCATCATCTTTGAAGTCCTTTTAGTCCAAGTAGCTAGGTAGTTATTCTCATGCAAGCAATCAAAAAATCAGAAACATTAGGGGAGTTATTTTCAGAAATATTAGAGTGGTTATTTTCGGTTTTAAGTCAAGTAATTAGGAGTTATTTTCAGAAATATTAGGTAGTTATTTGTCAGTTTTGTAATAAGCAATAATGAGTCGGGAGTTACGTGAAATTACTCACAGATGGACAGTTACCAAGAGGTGATAACCGGCGACAATGTGGTAACTACCACAAGTCACACACAGCTGGTTATGTGCACGGTTTTAGGAGTCGGTTTTTAAGTTAGTTTCTTTCATTTTGCTTTCTTTATAAAAAAGTTCAGCATATATTGTAATTTTCAGTAGATGATTAATGCTAAAGAAAACCCGAGACACTTTGTTTCAATTTCCGTTGTTTGTATGACTCTTGGATTTACTAGGAAGACGATGAATATATATTAGTTTTAAAATGTTGTGTTTAATTAGTGAATAGGTTTTTACTTAAAACTGTGTATATTTATGTTTACTTTTTGTTAAAGGATGTATTACAGATTCATTACCACTAAAACCACACTACTAGTTGAATTTTTCTGCAAATAATATACTATTTTATCCACGAGTTTAATTATATGAATGATTTGTAGCCATGTATTGTGAATGTGGTAGACGAATATAATTTGTTTTGGGTTATTATCCGCCACAAAAGAATATGATTAGCCACGGGTTAAATGATTAGCCGCGAGTAAATACCTGTAGCAGAATAATATGATTAGCCACGGGTAAATGCATGTGGTAGAAGAATACGATTAGCCACTAGTAAATGCGTGTGGCAGAATAAGATGATTAGCCATGGGTTATGCCTGTGGCAGAAGAAATAATTAGCCACAAGATCTCCCATGGTAAATAAAAGAGTTTATGCCGCAACCATGATTTTCCCGTGGCAACAATCTAGCCAGATCATGTTGGCACCATACTCTCATGTAACAAGCAATCATTTAATCCACCTTTCAAAGATCATCCGTAATCATGCTTCATCGCATGCAAATATGAATTTTAATGTTTAGTTTCTAGTTTAAGTTTTATTTTATATTTATTAGGGTCGTCGATTTATGTTTTAGTGTTTAATTTTAATTAAGAAAACAAACAAAAATATGTCATGTATTTTGAGTATTGTCAAAAAGAAATCAAGGACGAAAATCAAGTCAAAGCACGGAAGTTACTTAAGTCAAGAAGAAATCAAAGACGGAAATCAAGTCAAAGCATGGAAGTTATTTTCAGCAAAACTTGAGCCAATCTAGGCGTGTGGAAGGTTATCATCTTTGAAGTCCTTTTAGTCCAAGTAGCTAGGTAGTTATTCTCATGCAAGCAATCAAAAAATCAGAAACATTAGGGGAGTTATTTTCAGAAATATTAGAGTGGTTATTTTCGGTTTTAAGTCAAGTAATTAGGAGTTATTTTCAGAAATATTAGGTAGTTATTTGTCAGTTTTGTAATAAGCAATAATGAGTCGGGAGTTACGTGAAATTACTCACAGATGGACAGTTACCAAGAGGTGATAACCGGCGACAATGTGGTAACTACCACAAGTCACACACAGCTGGTTATGTGCACGGTTTTAGGAGTCGGTTTTTAAGTTAGTTTCTTTCATTTTGCTTTCTTTATAAAAAAGTTCAGCATATATTGTAATTTTCAGTAGATGATTAATGCTAAAGAAAACCCGAGACACTTTGTTTCAATTTCCGTTGTTTGTATGACTCTTGGATTTACTAGGAAGACGATGAATATATATTAGTTTTAAAATGTTGTGTTTAATTAGTGAATAGGTTTTTACTTAAAACTGTGTATATTTATGTTTACTTTTTGTTAAAGGATGTATTACAGATTCATTACCACTAAAACCACACTACTAGTTGAATTTTTCTGCAAATAATATACTATTTTATCCACGAGTTTAATTATATGAATGATTTGTAGCCATGTATTGTGAATGTGGTAGACGAATATAATTTGTTTTGGGTTATTATCCGCCACAAAAGAATATGATTAGCCACGGGTTAAATGATTAGCCGCGAGTAAATACCTGTAGCAGAATAATATGATTAGCCACGGGTAAATGCATGTGGTAGAAGAATACGATTAGCCACTAGTAAATGCGTGTGGCAGAATAAGATGATTAGCCATGGGTTATGCCTGTGGCAGAAGAAATAATTAGCCACAAGATCTCCCATGGTAAATAAAAGAGTTTATGCCGCAACCATGATTTTCCCGTGGCAACAATCTAGCCAGATCATGTTGGCACCATACTCTCATGTAACAAGCAATCATTTAATCCACCTTTCAAAGATCATCCGTAATCATGCTTCATCGCATGCAAATATGAATTTTAATGTTTAGTTTCTAGTTTAAGTTTTATTTTATATTTATTAGGGTCGTCGATTTATGTTTTAGTGTTTAATTTTAATTAAGAAAACAAACAAAAATATGTCATGTATTTTGAGTATTGTCAAAAAGAAATCAAGGACGAAAATCAAGTCAAAGCACGGAAGTTACTTAAGTCAAGAAGAAATCAAAGACGGAAATCAAGTCAAAGCATGGAAGTTATTTTCAGCAAAACTTGAGCCAATCTAGGCGTGTGGAAGGTCATCATCTTTGAAGTCCTTTTAGTCCAAGTAGCTAGGTAGTTATTCTCATGCAAGCAATCAAAAAATCAGAAACATTAGGGGAGTTATTTTCAGAAATATTAGAGTGGTTATTTTCGGTTTTAAGTCAAGTAATTAGGAGTTATTTTCAGAAATATTAGGTAGTTATTTGTCAGTTTTGTAATAAGCAATAATGAGTCGGGAGTTACGTGAAATTACTCACAGATGGACAGTTACCAAGAGGTGATAACCGGCGACAATGTGGTAACTACCACAAGTCACACACAGCTGGTTATGTGCACGGTTTTAGGAGTCGGTTTTTAAGTTAGTTTCTTTCATTTTGCTTTCTTTATAAAAAAGTTCAGCATATATTGTAATTTTCAGTAGATGATTAATGCTAAAGAAAACCCGAGACACTTTGTTTCAATTTCCGTTGTTTGTATGACTCTTGGATTTACTAGGAAGACGATGAATATATATTAGTTTTAAAATGTTGTGTTTAATTAGTGAATAGGTTTTTACTTAAAACTGTGTATATTTATGTTTACTTTTTGTTAAAGGATGTATTACAGATTCATTACCACTAAAACCACACTACTAGTTGAATTTTTCTGCAAATAATATACTATTTTATCCACGAGTTTAATTATATGAATGATTTGTAGCCATGTATTGTGAATGTGGTAGACGAATATAATTTGTTTTGGGTTATTATCCGCCACAAAAGAATATGATTAGCCACGGGTTAAATGATTAGCCGCGAGTAAATACCTGTAGCAGAATAATATGATTAGCCACGGGTAAATGCATGTGGTAGAAGAATACGATTAGCCACTAGTAAATGCGTGTGGCAGAATAAGATGATTAGCCATGGGTTATGCCTGTGGCAGAAGAAATAATTAGCCACAAGATCTCCCATGGTAAATAAAAGAGTTTATGCCGCAACCATGATTTTCCCGTGGCAACAATCTAGCCAGATCATGTTGGCACCATACTCTCATGTAACAAGCAATCATTTAATCCACCTTTCAAAGATCATCCGTAATCATGCTTCATCGCATGCAAATATGAATTTTAATGTTTAGTTTCTAGTTTAAGTTTTATTTTATATTTATTAGGGTCGTCGATTTATGTTTTAGTGTTTAATTTTAATTAAGAAAACAAACAAAAATATGTCATGTATTTTGAGTATTGTCAAAAAGAAATCAAGGACGAAAATCAAGTCAAAGCACGGAAGTTACTTAAGTCAAGAAGAAATCAAAGACGGAAATCAAGTCAAAGCATGGAAGTTATTTTCAGCAAAACTTGAGCCAATCTAGGCGTGTGGAAGGTCATCATCTTTGAAGTCCTTTTAGTCCAAGTAGCTAGGTAGTTATTCTCATGCAAGCAATCAAAAAATCAGAAACATTAGGGGAGTTATTTTCAGAAATATTAGAGTGGTTATTTTCGGTTTTAAGTCAAGTAATTAGGAGTTATTTTCAGAAATATTAGGTAGTTATTTGTCAGTTTTGTAATAAGCAATAATGAGTCGGGAGTTACGTGAAATTACTCACAGATGGACAGTTACCAAGAGGTGATAACCGGCGACAATGTGGTAACTACCACAAGTCACACACAGCTGGTTATGTGCACGGTTTTAGGAGTCGGTTTTTAAGTTAGTTTCTTTCATTTTGCTTTCTTTATAAAAAAGTTCAGCATATATTGTAATTTTCAGTAGATGATTAATGCTAAAGAAAACCCGAGACACTTTGTTTCAATTTCCGTTGTTTGTATGACTCTTGGATTTACTAGGAAGACGATGAATATATATTAGTTTTAAAATGTTGTGTTTAATTAGTGAATAGGTTTTTACTTAAAACTGTGTATATTTATGTTTACTTTTTGTTAAAGGATGTATTACAGATTCATTACCACTAAAACCACACTACTAGTTGAATTTTTCTGCAAATAATATACTATTTTATCCACGAGTTTAATTATATGAATGATTTGTAGCCATGTATTGTGAATGTGGTAGACGAATATAATTTGTTTTGGGTTATTATCCGCCACAAAAGAATATGATTAGCCACGGGTTAAATGATTAGCCGCGAGTAAATACCTGTAGCAGAATAATATGATTAGCCACGGGTAAATGCATGTGGTAGAAGAATACGATTAGCCACTAGTAAATGCGTGTGGCAGAATAAGATGATTAGCCATGGGTTATGCCTGTGGCAGAAGAAATAATTAGCCACAAGATCTCCCATGGTAAATAAAAGAGTTTATGCCGCAACCATGATTTTCCCGTGGCAACAATCTAGCCAGATCATGTTGGCACCATACTCTCATGTAACAAGCAATCATTTAATCCACCTTTCAAAGATCATCCGTAATCATGCTTCATCGCATGCAAATATGAATTTTAATGTTTAGTTTCTAGTTTAAGTTTTATTTTATATTTATTAGGGTCGTCGATTTATGTTTTAGTGTTTAATTTTAATTAAGAAAACAAACAAAAATATGTCATGTATTTTGAGTATTGTCAAAAAGAAATCAAGGACGAAAATCAAGTCAAAGCACGGAAGTTACTTAAGTCAAGAAGAAATCAAAGACGGAAATCAAGTCAAAGCATGGAAGTTATTTTCAGCAAAACTTGAGCCAATCTAGGCGTGTGGAAGGTCATCATCTTTGAAGTCCTTTTAGTCCAAGTAGCTAGGTAGTTATTCTCATGCAAGCAATCAAAAAATCAGAAACATTAGGGGAGTTATTTTCAGAAATATTAGAGTGGTTATTTTCGGTTTTAAGTCAAGTAATTAGGAGTTATTTTCAGAAATATTAGGTAGTTATTTGTCAGTTTTGTAATAAGCAATAATGAGTCGGGAGTTACGTGAAATTACTCACAGATGGACAGTTACCAAGAGGTGATAACCGGCGACAATGTGGTAACTACCACAAGTCACACACAGCTGGTTATGTGCACGGTTTTAGGAGTCGGTTTTTAAGTTAGTTTCTTTCATTTTGCTTTCTTTATAAAAAAGTTCAGCATATATTGTAATTTTCAGTAGATGATTAATGCTAAAGAAAACCCGAGACACTTTGTTTCAATTTCCGTTGTTTGTATGACTCTTGGATTTACTAGGAAGACGATGAATATATATTAGTTTTAAAATGTTGTGTTTAATTAGTGAATAGGTTTTTACTTAAAACTGTGTATATTTATGTTTACTTTTTGTTAAAGGATGTATTACAGATTCATTACCACTAAAACCACACTACTAGTTGAATTTTTCTGCAAATAATATACTATTTTATCCACGAGTTTAATTATATGAATGATTTGTAGCCATGTATTGTGAATGTGGTAGACGAATATAATTTGTTTTGGGTTATTATCCGCCACAAAAGAATATGATTAGCCACGGGTTAAATGATTAGCCGCGAGTAAATACCTGTAGCAGAATAATATGATTAGCCACGGGTAAATGCATGTGGTAGAAGAATACGATTAGCCACTAGTAAATGCGTGTGGCAGAATAAGATGATTAGCCATGGGTTATGCCTGTGGCAGAAGAAATAATTAGCCACAAGATCTCCCATGGTAAATAAAAGAGTTTATGCCGCAACCATGATTTTCCCGTGGCAACAATCTAGCCAGATCATGTTGGCACCATACTCTCATGTAACAAGCAATCATTTAATCCACCTTTCAAAGATCATCCGTAATCATGCTTCATCGCATGCAAATATGAATTTTAATGTTTAGTTTCTAGTTTAAGTTTTATTTTATATTTATTAGGGTCGTCGATTTATGTTTTAGTGTTTAATTTTAATTAAGAAAACAAACAAAAATATGTCATGTATTTTGAGTATTGTCAAAAAGAAATCAAGGACGAAAATCAAGTCAAAGCACGGAAGTTACTTAAGTCAAGAAGAAATCAAAGACGGAAATCAAGTCAAAGCATGGAAGTTATTTTCAGCAAAACTTGAGCCAATCTAGGCGTGTGGAAGGTCATCATCTTTGAAGTCCTTTTAGTCCAAGTAGCTAGGTAGTTATTCTCATGCAAGCAATCAAAAAATCAGAAACATTAGGGGAGTTATTTTCAGAAATATTAGAGTGGTTATTTTCGGTTTTAAGTCAAGTAATTAGGAGTTATTTTCAGAAATATTAGGTAGTTATTTGTCAGTTTTGTAATAAGCAATAATGAGTCGGGAGTTACGTGAAATTACTCACAGATGGACAGTTACCAAGAGGTGATAACCGGCGACAATGTGGTAACTACCACAAGTCACACACAGCTGGTTATGTGCACGGTTTTAGGAGTCGGTTTTTAAGTTAGTTTCTTTCATTTTGCTTTCTTTATAAAAAAGTTCAGCATATATTGTAATTTTCAGTAGATGATTAATGCTAAAGAAAACCCGAGACACTTTGTTTCAATTTCCGTTGTTTGTATGACTCTTGGATTTACTAGGAAGACGATGAATATATATTAGTTTTAAAATGTTGTGTTTAATTAGTGAATAGGTTTTTACTTAAAACTGTGTATATTTATGTTTACTTTTTGTTAAAGGATGTATTACAGATTCATTACCACTAAAACCACACTACTAGTTGAATTTTTCTGCAAATAATATACTATTTTATCCACGAGTTTAATTATATGAATGATTTGTAGCCATGTATTGTGAATGTGGTAGACGAATATAATTTGTTTTGGGTTATTATCCGCCACAAAAGAATATGATTAGCCACGGGTTAAATGATTAGCCGCGAGTAAATACCTGTAGCAGAATAATATGATTAGCCACGGGTAAATGCATGTGGTAGAAGAATACGATTAGCCACTAGTAAATGCGTGTGGCAGAATAAGATGATTAGCCATGGGTTATGCCTGTGGCAGAAGAAATAATTAGCCACAAGATCTCCCATGGTAAATAAAAGAGTTTATGCCGCAACCATGATTTTCCCGTGGCAACAATCTAGCCAGATCATGTTGGCACCATACTCTCATGTAACAAGCAATCATTTAATCCACCTTTCAAAGATCATCCGTAATCATGCTTCATCGCATGCAAATATGAATTTTAATGTTTAGTTTCTAGTTTAAGTTTTATTTTATATTTATTAGGGTCGTCGATTTATGTTTTAGTGTTTAATTTTAATTAAGAAAACAAACAAAAATATGTCATGTATTTTGAGTATTGTCAAAAAGAAATCAAGGACGAAAATCAAGTCAAAGCACGGAAGTTACTTAAGTCAAGAAGAAATCAAAGACGGAAATCAAGTCAAAGCATGGAAGTTATTTTCAGCAAAACTTGAGCCAATCTAGGCGTGTGGAAGGTCATCATCTTTGAAGTCCTTTTAGTCCAAGTAGCTAGGTAGTTATTCTCATGCAAGCAATCAAAAAATCAGAAACATTAGGGGAGTTATTTTCAGAAATATTAGAGTGGTTATTTTCGGTTTTAAGTCAAGTAATTAGGAGTTATTTTCAGAAATATTAGGTAGTTATTTGTCAGTTTTGTAATAAGCAATAATGAGTCGGGAGTTACGTGAAATTACTCACAGATGGACAGTTACCAAGAGGTGATAACCGGCGACAATGTGGTAACTACCACAAGTCACACACAGCTGGTTATGTGCACGGTTTTAGGAGTCGGTTTTTAAGTTAGTTTCTTTCATTTTGCTTTCTTTATAAAAAAGTTCAGCATATATTGTAATTTTCAGTAGATGATTAATGCTAAAGAAAACCCGAGACACTTTGTTTCAATTTCCGTTGTTTGTATGACTCTTGGATTTACTAGGAAGACGATGAATATATATTAGTTTTAAAATGTTGTGTTTAATTAGTGAATAGGTTTTTACTTAAAACTGTGTATATTTATGTTTACTTTTTGTTAAAGGATGTATTACAGATTCATTACCACTAAAACCACACTACTAGTTGAATTTTTCTGCAAATAATATACTATTTTATCCACGAGTTTAATTATATGAATGATTTGTAGCCATGTATTGTGAATGTGGTAGACGAATATAATTTGTTTTGGGTTATTATCCGCCACAAAAGAATATGATTAGCCACGGGTTAAATGATTAGCCGCGAGTAAATACCTGTAGCAGAATAATATGATTAGCCACGGGTAAATGCATGTGGTAGAAGAATACGATTAGCCACTAGTAAATGCGTGTGGCAGAATAAGATGATTAGCCATGGGTTATGCCTGTGGCAGAAGAAATAATTAGCCACAAGATCTCCCATGGTAAATAAAAGAGTTTATGCCGCAACCATGATTTTCCCGTGGCAACAATCTAGCCAGATCATGTTGGCACCATACTCTCATGTAACAAGCAATCATTTAATCCACCTTTCAAAGATCATCCGTAATCATGCTTCATCGCATGCAAATATGAATTTTAATGTTTAGTTTCTAGTTTAAGTTTTATTTTATATTTATTAGGGTCGTCGATTTATGTTTTAGTGTTTAATTTTAATTAAGAAAACAAACAAAAATATGTCATGTATTTTGAGTATTGTCAAAAAGAAATCAAGGACGAAAATCAAGTCAAAGCACGGAAGTTACTTAAGTCAAGAAGAAATCAAAGACGGAAATCAAGTCAAAGCATGGAAGTTATTTTCAGCAAAACTTGAGCCAATCTAGGCGTGTGGAAGGTCATCATCTTTGAAGTCCTTTTAGTCCAAGTAGCTAGGTAGTTATTCTCATGCAAGCAATCAAAAAATCAGAAACATTAGGGGAGTTATTTTCAGAAATATTAGAGTGGTTATTTTCGGTTTTAAGTCAAGTAATTAGGAGTTATTTTCAGAAATATTAGGTAGTTATTTGTCAGTTTTGTAATAAGCAATAATGAGTCGGGAGTTACGTGAAATTACTCACAGATGGACAGTTACCAAGAGGTGATAACCGGCGACAATGTGGTAACTACCACAAGTCACACACAGCTGGTTATGTGCACGGTTTTAGGAGTCGGTTTTTAAGTTAGTTTCTTTCATTTTGCTTTCTTTATAAAAAAGTTCAGCATATATTGTAATTTTCAGTAGATGATTAATGCTAAAGAAAACCCGAGACACTTTGTTTCAATTTCCGTTGTTTGTATGACTCTTGGATTTACTAGGAAGACGATGAATATATATTAGTTTTAAAATGTTGTGTTTAATTAGTGAATAGGTTTTTACTTAAAACTGTGTATATTTATGTTTACTTTTTGTTAAAGGATGTATTACAGATTCATTACCACTAAAACCACACTACTAGTTGAATTTTTCTGCAAATAATATACTATTTTATCCACGAGTTTAATTATATGAATGATTTGTAGCCATGTATTGTGAATGTGGTAGACGAATATAATTTGTTTTGGGTTATTATCCGCCACAAAAGAATATGATTAGCCACGGGTTAAATGATTAGCCGCGAGTAAATACCTGTAGCAGAATAATATGATTAGCCACGGGTAAATGCATGTGGTAGAAGAATACGATTAGCCACTAGTAAATGCGTGTGGCAGAATAAGATGATTAGCCATGGGTTATGCCTGTGGCAGAAGAAATAATTAGCCACAAGATCTCCCATGGTAAATAAAAGAGTTTATGCCGCAACCATGATTTTCCCGTGGCAACAATCTAGCCAGATCATGTTGGCACCATACTCTCATGTAACAAGCAATCATTTAATCCACCTTTCAAAGATCATCCGTAATCATGCTTCATCGCATGCAAATATGAATTTTAATGTTTAGTTTCTAGTTTAAGTTTTATTTTATATTTATTAGGGTCGTCGATTTATGTTTTAGTGTTTAATTTTAATTAAGAAAACAAACAAAAATATGTCATGTATTTTGAGTATTGTCAAAAAGAAATCAAGGACGAAAATCAAGTCAAAGCACGGAAGTTACTTAAGTCAAGAAGAAATCAAAGACGGAAATCAAGTCAAAGCATGGAAGTTATTTTCAGCAAAACTTGAGCCAATCTAGGCGTGTGGAAGGTCATCATCTTTGAAGTCCTTTTAGTCCAAGTAGCTAGGTAGTTATTCTCATGCAAGCAATCAAAAAATCAGAAACATTAGGGGAGTTATTTTCAGAAATATTAGAGTGGTTATTTTCGGTTTTAAGTCAAGTAATTAGGAGTTATTTTCAGAAATATTAGGTAGTTATTTGTCAGTTTTGTAATAAGCAATAATGAGTCGGGAGTTACGTGAAATTACTCACAGATGGACAGTTACCAAGAGGTGATAACCGGCGACAATGTGGTAACTACCACAAGTCACACACAGCTGGTTATGTGCACGGTTTTAGGAGTCGGTTTTTAAGTTAGTTTCTTTCATTTTGCTTTCTTTATAAAAAAGTTCAGCATATATTGTAATTTTCAGTAGATGATTAATGCTAAAGAAAACCCGAGACACTTTGTTTCAATTTCCGTTGTTTGTATGACTCTTGGATTTACTAGGAAGACGATGAATATATATTAGTTTTAAAATGTTGTGTTTAATTAGTGAATAGGTTTTTACTTAAAACTGTGTATATTTATGTTTACTTTTTGTTAAAGGATGTATTACAGATTCATTACCACTAAAACCACACTACTAGTTGAATTTTTCTGCAAATAATATACTATTTTATCCACGAGTTTAATTATATGAATGATTTGTAGCCATGTATTGTGAATGTGGTAGACGAATATAATTTGTTTTGGGTTATTATCCGCCACAAAAGAATATGATTAGCCACGGGTTAAATGATTAGCCGCGAGTAAATACCTGTAGCAGAATAATATGATTAGCCACGGGTAAATGCATGTGGTAGAAGAATACGATTAGCCACTAGTAAATGCGTGTGGCAGAATAAGATGATTAGCCATGGGTTATGCCTGTGGCAGAAGAAATAATTAGCCACAAGATCTCCCATGGTAAATAAAAGAGTTTATGCCGCAACCATGATTTTCCCGTGGCAACAATCTAGCCAGATCATGTTGGCACCATACTCTCATGTAACAAGCAATCATTTAATCCACCTTTCAAAGATCATCCGTAATCATGCTTCATCGCATGCAAATATGAATTTTAATGTTTAGTTTCTAGTTTAAGTTTTATTTTATATTTATTAGGGTCGTCGATTTATGTTTTAGTGTTTAATTTTAATTAAGAAAACAAACAAAAATATGTCATGTATTTTGAGTATTGTCAAAAAGAAATCAAGGACGAAAATCAAGTCAAAGCACGGAAGTTACTTAAGTCAAGAAGAAATCAAAGACGGAAATCAAGTCAAAGCATGGAAGTTATTTTCAGCAAAACTTGAGCCAATCTAGGCGTGTGGAAGGTCATCATCTTTGAAGTCCTTTTAGTCCAAGTAGCTAGGTAGTTATTCTCATGCAAGCAATCAAAAAATCAGAAACATTAGGGGAGTTATTTTCAGAAATATTAGAGTGGTTATTTTCGGTTTTAAGTCAAGTAATTAGGAGTTATTTTCAGAAATATTAGGTAGTTATTTGTCAGTTTTGTAATAAGCAATAATGAGTCGGGAGTTACGTGAAATTACTCACAGATGGACAGTTACCAAGAGGTGATAACCGGCGACAATGTGGTAACTACCACAAGTCACACACAGCTGGTTATGTGCACGGTTTTAGGAGTCGGTTTTTAAGTTAGTTTCTTTCATTTTGCTTTCTTTATAAAAAAGTTCAGCATATATTGTAATTTTCAGTAGATGATTAATGCTAAAGAAAACCCGAGACACTTTGTTTCAATTTCCGTTGTTTGTATGACTCTTGGATTTACTAGGAAGACGATGAATATATATTAGTTTTAAAATGTTGTGTTTAATTAGTGAATAGGTTTTTACTTAAAACTGTGTATATTTATGTTTACTTTTTGTTAAAGGATGTATTACAGATTCATTACCACTAAAACCACACTACTAGTTGAATTTTTCTGCAAATAATATACTATTTTATCCACGAGTTTAATTATATGAATGATTTGTAGCCATGTATTGTGAATGTGGTAGACGAATATAATTTGTTTTGGGTTATTATCCGCCACAAAAGAATATGATTAGCCACGGGTTAAATGATTAGCCGCGAGTAAATACCTGTAGCAGAATAATATGATTAGCCACGGGTAAATGCATGTGGTAGAAGAATACGATTAGCCACTAGTAAATGCGTGTGGCAGAATAAGATGATTAGCCATGGGTTATGCCTGTGGCAGAAGAAATAATTAGCCACAAGATCTCCCATGGTAAATAAAAGAGTTTATGCCGCAACCATGATTTTCCCGTGGCAACAATCTAGCCAGATCATGTTGGCACCATACTCTCATGTAACAAGCAATCATTTAATCCACCTTTCAAAGATCATCCGTAATCATGCTTCATCGCATGCAAATATGAATTTTAATGTTTAGTTTCTAGTTTAAGTTTTATTTTATATTTATTAGGGTCGTCGATTTATGTTTTAGTGTTTAATTTTAATTAAGAAAACAAACAAAAATATGTCATGTATTTTGAGTATTGTCAAAAAGAAATCAAGGACGAAAATCAAGTCAAAGCACGGAAGTTACTTAAGTCAAGAAGAAATCAAAGACGGAAATCAAGTCAAAGCATGGAAGTTATTTTCAGCAAAACTTGAGCCAATCTAGGCGTGTGGAAGGTCATCATCTTTGAAGTCCTTTTAGTCCAAGTAGCTAGGTAGTTATTCTCATGCAAGCAATCAAAAAATCAGAAACATTAGGGGAGTTATTTTCAGAAATATTAGAGTGGTTATTTTCGGTTTTAAGTCAAGTAATTAGGAGTTATTTTCAGAAATATTAGGTAGTTATTTGTCAGTTTTGTAATAAGCAATAATGAGTCGGGAGTTACGTGAAATTACTCACAGATGGACAGTTACCAAGAGGTGATAACCGGCGACAATGTGGTAACTACCACAAGTCACACACAGCTGGTTATGTGCACGGTTTTAGGAGTCGGTTTTTAAGTTAGTTTCTTTCATTTTGCTTTCTTTATAAAAAAGTTCAGCATATATTGTAATTTTCAGTAGATGATTAATGCTAAAGAAAACCCGAGACACTTTGTTTCAATTTCCGTTGTTTGTATGACTCTTGGATTTACTAGGAAGACGATGAATATATATTAGTTTTAAAATGTTGTGTTTAATTAGTGAATAGGTTTTTACTTAAAACTGTGTATATTTATGTTTACTTTTTGTTAAAGGATGTATTACAGATTCATTACCACTAAAACCACACTACTAGTTGAATTTTTCTGCAAATAATATACTATTTTATCCACGAGTTTAATTATATGAATGATTTGTAGCCATGTATTGTGAATGTGGTAGACGAATATAATTTGTTTTGGGTTATTATCCGCCACAAAAGAATATGATTAGCCACGGGTTAAATGATTAGCCGCGAGTAAATACCTGTAGCAGAATAATATGATTAGCCACGGGTAAATGCATGTGGTAGAAGAATACGATTAGCCACTAGTAAATGCGTGTGGCAGAATAAGATGATTAGCCATGGGTTATGCCTGTGGCAGAAGAAATAATTAGCCACAAGATCTCCCATGGTAAATAAAAGAGTTTATGCCGCAACCATGATTTTCCCGTGGCAACAATCTAGCCAGATCATGTTGGCACCATACTCTCATGTAACAAGCAATCATTTAATCCACCTTTCAAAGATCATCCGTAATCATGCTTCATCGCATGCAAATATGAATTTTAATGTTTAGTTTCTAGTTTAAGTTTTATTTTATATTTATTAGGGTCGTCGATTTATGTTTTAGTGTTTAATTTTAATTAAGAAAACAAACAAAAATATGTCATGTATTTTGAGTATTGTCAAAAAGAAATCAAGGACGAAAATCAAGTCAAAGCACGGAAGTTACTTAAGTCAAGAAGAAATCAAAGACGGAAATCAAGTCAAAGCATGGAAGTTATTTTCAGCAAAACTTGAGCCAATCTAGGCGTGTGGAAGGTCATCATCTTTGAAGTCCTTTTAGTCCAAGTAGCTAGGTAGTTATTCTCATGCAAGCAATCAAAAAATCAGAAACATTAGGGGAGTTATTTTCAGAAATATTAGAGTGGTTATTTTCGGTTTTAAGTCAAGTAATTAGGAGTTATTTTCAGAAATATTAGGTAGTTATTTGTCAGTTTTGTAATAAGCAATAATGAGTCGGGAGTTACGTGAAATTACTCACAGATGGACAGTTACCAAGAGGTGATAACCGGCGACAATGTGGTAACTACCACAAGTCACACACAGCTGGTTATGTGCACGGTTTTAGGAGTCGGTTTTTAAGTTAGTTTCTTTCATTTTGCTTTCTTTATAAAAAAGTTCAGCATATATTGTAATTTTCAGTAGATGATTAATGCTAAAGAAAACCCGAGACACTTTGTTTTAATTTCCGTTGTTTGTATGACTCTTGGATTAGAGTCATATTTGCAAAAGTTCTTATGCTTGGTGTGTTTGGCGCATGCACCTGTGTCTTAAGAGCGTCATTACTTACTACGTTGATTCTTAGTGAGTTTCAAAATTAGCCATCATTATCCTTTACTTGCTGTTTTCGAAAATCAAACAAAAACATCAAAAAAAAAACAGTTTGTTCATTCGACATTCACCCTTACCATGTCCTTCATCGTTCTTTCATGGTTCTTTCTTTCTAACATTGATTAAAGCTTGTAAGAACCTCTAAGTTATAGGCGATCTTATAACAGATCACTTGTGCCACGGTAATCACTAGCTTGAACTCCCGTGGTTGGGTAGCATAGCCATGGGAAATTTCTTACTTGTGCCATGATTGCAACTGTGGCACAAGTGATGATTTATAGGTGTATTTTCCTTGAGATATAAATTTCCTAAATTTTAACCTCAATACCTTAATTCCTAAAAATTACTTTAGCCTTGGTCATGTATTTCGAATTCTCTGAACAAATTTTCTTTCAAGTCTTTTATTTCCTTAGTATCACTTATAGAAATCATTATATCACCTACATGAATTATGAGACATGTCAACAATCCTCCTAATTTCTTAAGGATTAATGTATGATCAGAATTACTTTAGTGATACTTATATATTTTCACCACTCTATGAACCTTCTGAACCAAGCTCTTAGGACTAGTGGTACTCCCTTTCTTCTTGCAATAAGCCATGGAGAAAAAAAATCAATTTACATTAAATTTTTGTAGTGACCAATCTAGTATTGCTACAACAGACATGAGTACTCGAATTGTGTCAAGCATTTGCAACTGGAGATAAGCTCTTTGAGTAGTCAATGCCCTAGGTTTGAGTGTACCTCTTGGCAACTAGCCTAGCTTTGTACCTATCTATAGTACCATATACTTTATATTTCAACGGTAAAGATCCATTTGCATCCCATTATCCACTTCTTAGCTGATAACACACATATCTCCCATGTATGATCAAGAGCCGTCATCTCTACCTTCGTAGCCTCCTTCTACCTCTCATCTTTTTAAGCCTAAACTACTAAATTTTAGAAGCTTTTGAGTAAAAACTACATTGAGAGCTTGTGCCTCTTTGGGAAGGCTCCCCCTAACTAATTTAGTCTTTAGATGCATTGATTGATGAGGTTCCTACTCTAGTTTATATCGTTTAGTGGAATTCCTTGAGTGATTCGAGGTTAAAGCTTATCCTATACTTGCGGAGTATTCTCAAAGGTATTTGTTCATGTATTCTAGGATTGGTATCATAAATATAAACTATATAGGTGTTTGACATTTGTTCATGTATTCTAGGATTGATATCATAAATATCAACTATATAGGTGTTTGCTTTAAAGGACTTACCTCAAGAGCTTTTGTAGGGACAATCACTAAAGTGTAAATTTCAAAGTTGGGATGACTATGTATTGAAGCAAACACAGTTGGCTTGTCTACTAGTGTATAGGTTCAGTAAATTTAGACTAAATAACTAACTTAGTGAATTAATTGAATTCTCCCTCAACCATTAGGATGAGTTTATAATATACTCCATTTCTTGAAATTCAAAGTCCATGATGGAATACATTCATGAGGTTGCAGGATCAAAGCACCAATATCCTTTTTTTTTCAATTCCATACCTCAAAAAAACACCCTTCACCACACATTGATCCAGTTTTGTTCTCTTAAACTTTTTGTTTATGAACATACATTGTTCATTGATAAGTGATCCTTGTTAATTCTTCATCATTCATTCTTCAATAATCATTGATCCTTGTTCATTCTCCATTGTTCATTCTTCATTGATCTTTGATCCCTGTTCATTCTTCATCGTTCATTCTTCATTGATCATTGATCCTTGTTCATTTCTTCATCGTTCATTCTTCATTGATTATTGATCCTAGTTCATTCTTCATTGATTATTGATCCTAGTTCATTCTTCATTGATCAATGATCCTTGTTCATTCTTCATCGTTCATTCTTCATTGATCATTAATCCTTGTTCATTATTCAACATTTATTGTTTATTGACCATTGATCCTTGTTCATTCTTCATCGTTCATTCTTCATTGTTTATTGATCCTTGTTCATTCTTCATCGTTCATTCTTCATTGATCATTGATCCTTTTTCATTCTTCATCGTTCATTCTTCATTGATCGTAGATCCTTGTTCATTCTTCATCGCTCTTTCAATATTGATCATTGATCCTTGTTCATTCTCCATTGATCATTAATCCTTGTTCATTGTTCATCGTTTATTGTTCATTAATTATTGATCCTTGTTCATTCTTCATCGTTCGTACTTCATTGATTATTGATCCTTGTTCATTCTTAATCGTTCAGTCTTCATTGATCATTGATCCTTGTTCATTCTTTATCGTTCATTTTTTATTGATCATTGATCCTTGTTCATTCTTCATCGTTCATTGTTCAATGATCGTTGATCCTTGTTCATTCTTCATCGTTTATTTTTCATTGATAATTGATCATTGTTCATTGTTCATCTTTCATTCTTCGTTGATCATTGATCCTTGTTCATTCCTCATTGATCATTGATCATTGATCCTTGTTCATTCTTCATTGTTAATTCATTTTTGATCATTAATCCTTGTTCATTGTTCATCATTTATTATTCATTGATTATTGATCCTTGTTCATTCTTCATCGTTCATTCTTCATTGATCATTGATCCTTGTTCATTTTTCATTGATCATTTTTCATTGATCATTGATCCTTGTTCATTCTTCATCGTTCATTGTTCATTGATCATTGATCCTTGATCATTCTTCATTGATCATTGAACCTTGTTCATTCTTCATCGTTCATTCTTTATTGATCATTAATCCTTGTTCATTGTTCATTGTTGATTGTTCATTGATCATTGATCCTTGTTCATCCTTCATCATTCATTCTTCATGGATCTTTGATCCTTGTTCATTCTTCATCGTTCACTCATTATTGATCATTGATCCTTGTTTATTCTTCATAGTTCATTCTTCAATAATCATTGATCCTTTTTCTTTCTTCATCGTTTATTTTTCATTGATCATTAATCCTTGTTCATTTTTTCATCGTTCATTCTTCATCGATCATTGATCCTTGATCATTCTTCATTGTTCATTAGTCAATAATAAATAATCCTTCTTCATTATTCATCGTTTATTGGTCATTGATCATTGATCCTTGTTCATTCTTTATGGTTCATTCTTCATTTATAACTGATTGTTGTTCATTCTTCATTGTTCAATCTTTCTTGATCATTAATCCTTGTTCATTGTTCATCGTTCATTCTTCATTGATCATTGATCCTTGTTCATTCTTCATTGTTATTCTTCATTGATTATTGATCCTTGTTCATTCTTCATCGTTCATTGTTCGTTGATCATTGATCCTTGTTCATTCTTCATCGTTCACGGTTCGATGATTGTTGATCCTGTTCATTCTTCATCGTTCATTCTTCATTGATCATTGATCCTTGATCATTCTTACTTGTTCATTTTTGATTGATCATTGGACCTTTTTCATTCTTCATCGTTCATTCTTCATTGATCTTTGATCTTTGTTCATTTTTCATTTATCATTGATCCTTGTTCATTATTCATCGTCCATTCTTCATTGATCATTAATCCTTGTTCATTGTTCATCGTTTATTGTTCATTGAACATTGATCATTGTTTATTCTTCATCGTTTATTCTTCATTGATCATTGATCCTTGATAATTCTTCATTGATCGTTGATCCTTATTCGTTCTTCATCGCTGTTTTAATATTGATAATTGATCCTTGTTCATTCATCATCATTCAATCTTCATTGATTATTGATCCTTTTTCATTCTTCATTGATCGATGATCCTTTTTTATTCTTCAACGCTCTTTCATTATTGATCATTGATCCTTGTTTATTCTTGATCGTTCATTCTTCATTGATCATTAATCCTTGTTCATTCTTAATCTTTCATACTTCCTTGATTATTGATCCTTGTTCATTCTTCATCGTTCATTCTTCATTGATCATTGATCCTTGTTCATTCTTCATCATTCATTCTTTTGTTGATCATTGATCATTGATCCTTGTTCATTCTTCATAGTTCATTTTTCAATGATCGTTGATCCTTGTTCATTCTTCATCATTTATTTTTCATTGATCATTGATAATTGTTCATTCTTCATCTTTCATTCTTTGTTGATCAATGATCCTTGTTCATTCTAAATTTATCATTGATCCTTGTTCATACTTCATTGTTAATTCATTTTTGATCATTAATCCTTGATCATTGTTCATTGTTTATTGTTCAATGATCATTGATCCTTGTTCATTCTTCATCGTTCATTCTCATTGATCATTGAACCTTGTTCATTCTACATCGTTCATTTTTCGTTGATCATTGATCGTTGTTCATTCTTCATCGTTTATTCTTCATTGATCATTGATAATTGTTCATTCTTCATTGATCATTGATCCTTGTTCCTTTTTCATCGTTCATTCTTTATTGATCATTAATCCTTGTTGATTGTTCATCGTTGATTGTTCATTGATTCTTGATCCTTGTTCATTCTTCATTATTCATTTTTCATTGATCTTTGATCCTTGTTCATTGTTCATCGTTCATTTATTATTGATCACTGATCCATGTTCATTCTTCAAAGTTCATTCTTCATTAATCATATATCCTTGTTCATTCTTCATCTTTTATTTTTCATTGATCATTAATCGTTGTTCATTCTTCATCTTTCATTCTTCAATGATCATTGATCCTTGTTCATTCTTCATTGTTTATTAGTCAATGATAAATAATCCTTGTTCATTATTCATCGTTTATTGTTCATTGATCATTGATCCTTGTTCATTCTTTAAGGTTCATTCTTCATTTTTCAACGTTCATTGTTCAATGATCGTTAATCCTTGTTCATTCTTCCTCGTTCATTCTTCATTGATCATTGATCCTTGTTCATTCTTCATCGTTCATTTTTCATTGATCATTGATCCTTGTTCCTTATTCATTGTTCATTCTTCATTGATCATTGATCCTTGATCATTCTTCATTGATCATTGAAACTTGTCCATTCTTCATTGTTCATTCTTTATTGATCATTAATACTTGTTCATCGTTCATCGTTTATTGTTCATTGATCATTGATCCTTGTTCATTCTTAATAATTCATTCTTCATTAATCATTGATCCTTGTTCATTCTTCATCATTCATTCGTTATTGATCATTGATCCCTGTTCATTCTTCATCGTTTATTCTTCAATAATCATTGATCCTTGTTCATTCTTCATCGTTTAATGTTCATTGATCATTAATCCTTGTTCATTCTACATCGTTCATTGTTCCTTGATCATTAATCCTTGATCATTGTACATCGTTTATTATTCATTAATCATTGATCCTTGTTAAATCTTCATCGTTTATTGTTCAATGATCATTGAACCTTGTTCCTTCTTCATCGTTCATTGTTCATTGATCATTAATCCTTGTTGATTGTTCATCGTTTATTGTTCATTGGTCATTTATTCTTGTTCTTTCTTTTCATCGTTCATTTTTCATTGATCATTCATCCTTTTTCATTCTTCATCGTTCATTTTTCATTGATCTTTTTTCCTTGTTCATTCTTCAATGATCATTGATCCTTGTTCATTCTTAATCGTTCATTCTTTATTGATCATTAATCCTTGTTCATTCTTCATTGTTTATTGTTTATTTATCATTATTTCTTGTTCATTCTTCATCGTTCAATCTTTAATGATCATTGATCCTTGTTCATTCTTCATTGTTCATCGTTCATTGATCATTCATCCTTGTTCATTACTCATCGTTTATTGTTTATTGATTATTGATCCTTGTTCATTCTTCATCGTTTATTCTTCATTGATCATTGATCCTTGTTCATTCTTCATTAATCATTGATCCTTGTTCATTCTTCATCGTTCATTGTTCAATGTTCGTTGATCCTTGTTCATTTTTCATCGTTCATTTTTCATTGATCATTGATCCTTGTTCATTCTTCATCTTTCATTTTTTATTGATCGTTTATCCTTGTTCATTCTTTATTGATCATTGATCCTTTTTCATTCCTCATCGTTCATTCTTTATTGATCATTATACCTTGTTTATTGTTCATCGTTTTTGTTTATTGATCATTGATCCTTGTTCATTCTTTATCGTTCATTCTTCAATGATCATTGATCGTTGTTCATTTTTCATTGTTTATTGTTCATTTATCATTAATTCTTGTTCATTCTTCATTGTTCAATCTTTAATGATCATTGATCCTTGTTCATTCTTCATCGTTCATTGTTCATTGATCATTCATCCTTGTTCATTGTTCATCGTTTATTGTTCATTGATCATTGATCCTTGTTCATTCTAGATCGTTCATTATTGATTTATGATGGATACTTGTTCATTCTTCATTTTTCGTTCTTTTTTGATCATTAATACATGTTGATTGTTCATCGTTCATTCTTCATTGATCATTGATCCTTGTTCATTCTTCATCGTTTATTCTTCATTGATCATTGATCTTTGTTCATTCTTCATCGTTTATTGTTCAATGATCGTTGATCCTTTTTCATTCTTCATCGTTCATTCATCATTGATCATTGATCCTTGTTCATTCTTCATTGTTCATTTTTCATTGATCATTGATCCTTGTTCATTCTTTATCGTTCATTTTTCATTGATCTTTTATCCTTGTTTATTCTTTATTGATAATTAATCCTTGTTCATTCTTCATCGTTTATTCTTTATTAATCATAAATCCTTGTTCTTTGTTCATCGTTTATTGTTCATTGATCATTGATCCTTGTTCATTTTTTATCGTTCATTCTTCATTGATCATTGATCCTTGTTTATTATTCATCGTTCCTTCTTCATTGATCGTTGATCCTTGTTCGTTCTTCATCGCTCTTTCATTATTGATCATTAATTGTTGTTCATTCTTCATCGTTCCTTGTTCGTTGATCATTAATCCTTGTTCATTGTTCATCGTTTATTGTTCATTGATCTTTGATCGTTGTTCATTCTTCATTGATCATTGATCCTTGTTCATTCTTCATCGTTCATTCTTCATTGATTATTGATTCTTGTTCATTCTTCATCGTTCATTGTTCATTGATCTTTGATCCTTCTTCATTCTTCATCATTCATTCTTCATTGATCATTGTTTCTTGTTTATTCTTCAACGTTCATTCTTCATTGATCATTGATCCTTGTTTATTGTTCATCGTTCATTGTTCAATGATCGTTGATCGTTGTTCATTCTTAATCTGTAACGGCCCGGTTTAAGTGACCCGAAAATCAATATGAAAATATGAATTCCGGTTCACTCCTTGGGCTCTAGAGAAAAGTCTTCTCTGGGATCGTCAACGTTCCGTCGATAAAGAAATATAACTAAATAGAAAATAGTAGTAACGTGAAAGAAAATATGTCAGCGGACGCTGTTACGTACAACTCGAGAGCCTAAAGGCCTCTAGACAAACTAGTTGAAATATGCGGAAGCGAAAAGAAAACTACACTATCTACTGTTACATAAGTTCGGAGTTTCCTTTTACTCATAAACCAATACAAAAATTTAAAAGCATAGCCTTGATGATTACAGGTTCTAAGTCGAGACCTCACTCCAGTTGCCACCTGCAATCAACCCACTAGTCGTCGTATGACAACACAGAGTAGGTTCCAAGGAAACAAACCAATACACGTCAGTGACTTCATAAAAATATCAACCAGGTTGAAAACAAGCAATGTGTTTATCCTAGCATGCATAGGCTCTAATACATTTATTATTAGTTAATCCCAAGTTGTAACGTTGCCCGTCCTGTTCGGTTCGTTCATGTATAAATCCAAATCTTTTGAAGGAATACACTTGGGAGAGCTAATCCCAAGGCAACCATCGAGCTAAGACGTTGCCCGTCCTGTTCGGGTTGTCAAAGGCTAAAGTATGCATACTCCCATAGTGACCATAATGATCCAAAACTACCATGGGAACAATAATTATAATAATCCAAACTAATACGTTAACCCCTTTCGGTAACATAATCCAACTAAACGTCAACCCCTTTGGGTGACAAACACATAAATTCTCAATTTCCAATTAATTTCTTTCAAATTATTTGAAGTGTCTAATCCTTATGTGATTTAAAATGCCTCGATTAGAAATGAAACAACACTACTTGCACAACCACATAAACCGTATGGTGTAAGCGAGTACGTTTAAGCACTGCAACCAAACGATATTTAACCACGATAGAAATTTCGCCCTCTTATGAATCGAGGTCCTAAATAACATACACACACAAAACAATCACGTATTAGCACGTGTTTACATATTTAATCCACTCCATACTACTAAGACATCACTAGGATTTGATAATTTTAAATGTTTTCATCAAATTCCTAATAGTTCCAAATTGTAAATTTAAACCACAAACTTAAATGATCAATTTGGACAGTTTAGAAAATTCAAATGAAAAATCCGACTTTGCCGTTGCGTTCGGAACGAGTCAATTACCCTAGGTACCAAATTTCATAATTTCTAACATCCAATTACTATTTTTAATTTTTTTAAGCGTTTAACGAGTTTTTAACGCATCAGTATATAAAACAACGGAACACGACTAACGTTTCCGGATCAGCACTATTACCGAGACAAGACTGCTGCTTCCAGGAAATTTTTTTTAATTTTATTATTATTATTATTATTATTATTATTATTATTATTATTATTATTATTATTATTATTATTTTACATATATTCATTATTCAGATTACTAACCCTTTAAATCTCATGACCCAAAAAAATCTATCAAGGCCACATTCACAACTAGTAACATAAAACAAACAAGACTAATTTTTCTATCACCCAACTACTTGATATTTCCACACATATATTAATACACAAAACCCCATCAAAAAAACATATAAGTCATCAAATAAAAAGAAAAATGCCCACCAACAAAACCCTTCAAGAACTTAAAATTTCATAAATTATGATAATTAAATTAAATACTTAATTCTCTTAACAAATTAAAATTTCATTGATCCTTATTCATTTTTCATTGTTCATTGTTCATTGATCATTAATCCTTGTTCGTCGTTTATCGTTCATTCTACAACGATCATTGATCCTCATTCGTTGTTCATCGTTCATTCTTTATCGATCGTTAATCCTTGCTCATTCTTCATCGTTCATTCTTCATTGATCATTGATCCTTGTTCATTCTCCATTGTTCATTCTTCAATAATCATTGATCCTTGGTATTTCTTCATCGTTCATTGTTCATTTATCATTAATCCTTGTACATTGTTCATCAATCATTGTTCATTATTCATTGATCATTGATCCTTGTTCATTCTTCATCGTTCATTCTTCATTGATCATTTTTCAATGATTATTGATCTTTATTCGTTCTTCATCGTTCATTCTTAATTGATCATTGATCCTTGTTCATTTTTCATCGTTCATTGTTCATTGATCATTGATCCTTTTTCATTCTTCATCATTCATTCTTGAATGATTATTGATCCTTTATTATTCTTTATCATTTATTGTTCATTGATCATTGATCCCTGTTCATTCTTAATCGTTCGTTCTTCAATGATCATTGATCCTTATTCATTATTCATAGTTCATTGTTCGTTGATCATTAATCCTATGTCATTCTTCATCGTTCAGTCTTCATTGATCATTGATCCTTGTTCATTTTTCATCGTTCATTCTTCAATGATAATTGTTCATTGTTCATTGTTCATCGTTCATTGTTCAATGATCATTGATACTTGTTCATTGTTCATCGTTCATTGCTCAATGATAATTGATCGTTGCTCATTCTTCATCTATCGTTCTTCTATGATCATTGATCCTTGTTCGTTCTTCATCTTTCAATTTTCAATGATCTTTGATCCTTGTTCATTGTTCATCGTTCATTTCTCATTGATCATTGATCTTAGTTCATTTTTAATAGTTCATTCTTCAATGATCATTGATCCTTGTTCATTCTTCATCGTTCATTCTTCAATTATCATTGTTCATTGTTCATCGTTCAATCTTCAATGATCATTGATACTTGTTCATTGTTCAACGTTCATTATTCATTGATCATTGATCCTTGTTCCTTCATTATCGTTCCTTCTTCAATGATCATTGATGCTTATTCATTCTTCATTGTTCATTGTTCATTGATCATTAATCCTTGTTCATCGTTTATCGTTCATTCTACAACGATCATTTATCCTCGTTCGTTGTTCATCGTTCATTCTTTATCAATCGTTTATCCTTGCTCATTCTTCATCGTTCATTCTTCATTGATCATTGATCCTTGTTCATTCTCCATTGTTCATTCTTCAATAATCATTGATCCTTGGTATTTCTTCATCGTTCATTGTTCATTTATCATTAATCCTTGTACATTGTTCTTCGTTCATTGGTCATTATTAATTGATCATTGATCGTTGTTCATTTTTCATCGTTCATTCTTCATTGATCATTTTTCATTGATTATTGATCCTTATTCCTTCTTCATCGTTCATTCTTAATTGATTATTGATCTTTGTTCATTTTTCATCGTTCATTGTTCATTGATCATTGATCCCTGTTCATTATTCATCGTTCATTCTTCAATGATCATTGATCCTTTATTATTCTTTATCGTTCATTGTTTATTGATCCTTGTTCATTCTTCAATGATCATTGATCCTTATTCATTGTTCATTGTTCATTGTTCATTGATCATTAATCCTATGTCATTCTTCATCATTCAGTCTTCATTGATCATTGATCCTTGTTCATTCTTCAGCGTTCATTCTTCAATGATAATTGTTCATGAAACAGTCGTATTATTAGGAGATTTCATTAGTCGTTTTTAGTGCCTAATTTTTCTTATATATTTTTTCGTTACTAATTATAATTTAATTAGTGATGGTAGTAATTAGAAAATTCTCTACAATGATTAGAAACTTGTTAATTCGTAACGTGATTACGAATCGTAACAAGTAACGTAAACTTTGGAGGTAAAACCTAAAGTTGAGCAACTACCCATAACAGTTCGAAAAAAAATTTAAATTATTACCCAATCATATTATATAACCATGATGGGAGTAAATTAAATATTTCTCACATATACAAGTGATTTTGAAACATAAAGTACATGTTACATAACTTGTTATATGTACAACAACTTTTACCCAAATTTTAAACTATCTTAGATAAACCTTTCTTATACCATGATAGACCAAACTGAGGACAAAAAGCACTCCAAATCAGCCCGAAACAGCAGCTAATATGGCTGTCCCAAATCCCCTTAGTTATTTACTTACGCACTCAAGCCAATCACACTACCCAAAACCCCTTTTGTTCTACCCAAAGTTTGTGCATCATTACAAGCATGAAAGAGGCAAATATTTGAAGCAAAAACACTCCATTTTCTAAATAATTATTCAGCCATAAACCCCAACACATTGCTCCCAAGTTCATCCATGAACAAACACTAGAATCCTTCCAACTTTCAATAACTAGAACACCTTCTTTTCTCATCAAATCTCCTTCAAAAACCCATCTAAAACTTCTGAAAATTTATGTTTATAAACTCAAATATCCCATAAAAATAATCTTCATCTTAAGAGCTTTCCATAGACACCAAACTTGAAGAAATCCATCAAGTATTGAGTAAGTTATGTTCATTTCCTTATTCCACTAGTTTTGTTAAAACTTGTTCATGTAAAACATTTTTTTTACATGAATCTTTCTATAAACTAAGATCATTATAAAATAAGTGTTTTATCTCTAAACTAAAAAAATCATTACTGATAAATCTATAAAAATAGGCCATAATAGAAAGTAAGAAGATGTATTTGCAAAAACATATAAATTTTGTTACTTTAAGGATTCAAATAAAATTATGGGACTTAACTAAGTATGTTGCTCAACATAATAAGTATACTCCAATTATATTAAAATAATCACAAGTATTAGTCTAACAACTCTAACTTGGAAAAATTAAGTGCATGTTAGAAATCAAAAATTATTGTTGATTTTTGGATGAATGCAATATGTTTAGTTGAAGAGTTGGAGTTCAGACTTGAAGGGCAAGGACCCGAAGTTAGAACCGCTTCTAAGAACGTGTAGGAGCTTACGGAATAATTATATAGGCTTGGAGTCGAGGTAAGTCACACGGGGTGATTTTTAAAGGATTTAAGAACAACTTGGGAATTAATAAAACATATTATAATGTCTCCAACAAGATTTGGCCAGAATATATTTAGTTTGGAATTTTATTATGATTTTTGAATAATTGTTAAATTGTTTAACGGTAAATTGTAAAATGGTAAAATATAAAATAATTACCAAACAAAGACATATGGACTTGAAATTTGTATCACATACTCATATGAACAGTAGGTAAAATTGGTAAAAGTTTGGGAAGGTTTCGTTGACATTTAAGGACCTTAATAAGTTTTACTCGGTTATTAATAATCGGTAAGTTTGAAAACGGTAAAATATAAAATAAATACTAAATGATGTCTTTTGGACATGAAAAGTTTATTTAAATAACGATATTAATTATTAAAAATAGCCCACATGATTTTTAATGGTTATTTAAAATTTTGTACCCCTTAAAATAGCTTCTGGAATATAATATAATTTTTATAATATTTTATTCGGACTCAAAAAACCTTTTTTATTCTATTTATCGATAAAATATCTATACAAAATAATAAAACATCATACATGAGTTTTATAAGTTCAAATAGCCTAATAAACATGTTATATGACTTTTGAAACTTTTGTGTAATTTTATAAAATAAATTATTAATTATTTACTAATTTATCAAATTAATAGACAATGTTTATTTATAAAAAAGTGTAATATTGTTGATTAAATTTTGGTAAAAGTAGACCTATATAAAAAAATTTATAATTATATTAATAACCTACTGCCTCATAGTATAAATTAAGTTTAAATTAGATGGTTTATAAATTTTATGGATTTAAGACACCATTTAAATAACGGTAAATACCCAAATTGTCGAAAATAATTATAAGATCGTTATAAATTCGCATAACCAATTATAATCTGATGGGACAACCTTAATTTCATTTTAAATAAGGTATTATAATGACTTGATTAATTTGGTCCTTGTTGGAGAATTAATATGTACTTTATAAATCAATTATCGATTTTATTGCCGGCAAAACTATCTCGTATTTAAGAAAATAGTGTTTTATGAAATCTTCTATCGTAATGATTTTATAGACTTATGAATCATATTCTAGTTGTTTTGAATGAATTTCAAAACCCTTTTAAGTTAAAACGCTTTTAAGTTATATTTACTTTAAGAAGGATTGAAATGAAACATTTTAGTGGTTTCCTCAAAAAAAAATTATATTGAACTTTAATTACTTTTTGTTACGATGCATTTCCATACATGCTAGTGATGCCCCAATATAATACAAAGGTTATGTTTAATGATATGATTATGCTAAGCATGTTTTACCCATGTGGGAAATTTTATGATTTGATTTTGCTAAGTCGCAAATAAATTATGTTTTGCTATGTGCAAATAAAAGATGTTTATCATATTGAAAAAGTTGATACTTTTGACTTTCAAATGCTATTAAAATTACAAGATATATATTATGTACAAAAAAATGTTTTAGCCTAAATGGCGGGTACATATGCCACAGCAAATGTTGTGTGCATGATTAAACGGCTCACCAATGCTGAGCGCGTATTGTTCACAATACCATTGTGTTACACTTGCCGAACATGTCGCGGACGGTAGACCGACTACCAAACGAGTCACAGGATGACTCACAGAGTACCCATGTAAACTTATGATATGAGTTTGAAATTGATTTGGATCTATTAAGATCTTATGATTTATGATGAAAAATGAGAATTTGAAATTACTATAGAGCCATTGAACTGGATTTGAATCATAATATGATTTATCAAATGAAAAAGCATATTTCAAAATGAATTTACTCATAAAAAAAAAAGATTCTAATAACTTGTTTGACGGACACCAGTGTGTTTATACTCAGCCTTTTTGCTGATACTATGCTTTGTATGTTTTTCCAATGGTTTTGTTTTTAGAGTAAACCCCTATGGCACCTCGACGGAGAATGGATATGCAAGCGGAAGTTGAACCCGAGTTGGAGTATGACTCCCCTTTTGTTTAGATCTCTTTATTTTATTTGAGAGACTATTAGTTTAGATTTAGACTATTTTAAGGATGTAATATGAACTTTGGACTTATTTCGATTTGGTTGTAATTTTCCTATATTTTGGACAGTTAAGACTTCCTTTATATTGCTTGGATATTGGTTTGATCTCTAAGTAACCCCTTAATTGTTTTGGCAAAAGTAAACTTCCGCTTGATTAATACTTAATTCCAGTTAGTGTTTGCCTTTATAATTCGAGGCGGTTACAGTTGGTATCAGAGTCAAGGCTTTGTAAGCTTGTCTAAAATATCAGGAAAATTAAATAACGAGTTTAACTTAAAGAAGTTGAAGCTAACTAATGGAAGTAATTAGGAAATGAGCTTAAAATTTAGGGATTATTGGTAAAGAAAAGATTTAAGTAGTAAGTCTAACTTAAATCAGATTATTAACTAAGTATCATTAGTAAACTAGAAGTCTAAAAGGTTTTTTTTGTAAGCAAGTGATGATCCAATTATGTGGCGAAGTTGCCTAAGCATGATGGTAAATTAAGTTTAGGAATCATCATTAAAAGTGTTGAAACTGCTAAACAAGTGATCCAATGGGATGGAAATTGATGAAGTTATTAAGCCATTAAATCAATAAAGTTAAGAAAGTGTGTTATGCAAGTGCATATCTATTTGTCTTAAAGGCATAATTATTAATTAGTTATTACCTCTTGGCAGGAACTTAGAGGAAATTGGGGAAAGAATGGATCTTCAAGCCCAATTGAATCTCCTAACCGAGCAACTCAGAGTCATCCAAGAGACCGATGCTCAATTAGTCCAGTTCATAGCCAACCAACATGCTAGTGTGGATGACGAGACTAAGTTTTACAAAAGGCTTGCTACCCACAGGCCTAAGACCTACAATGGTGCTACAGATCCAGTTGTCCTTGAATATTGGATCAATGAAACCGAGAAAATTCTTGAGGTGGTAAACTGTCCAGAAAATCTTAAGGTTAAACTTGCAGCATTCTATCTAGTGGGACCTGCAGAGCTTTGGTGGAGAGCCCTAAAAGGTGTCTCAGCTGCCTCCACATCTGCTAGTGGAGCAACACAACCCACCAGTTTGAGATGGGAAGATTTCTTGAAGAAACTAAGGGAGAGGTTCTACCCAGCAGCTCTACAGAGACAAAAAGAATCAGAATTTATTTACCTGAGGCAGCATTCTCTTAGCGTTACCGAATATGCTAACAAGTTCTTGGAGTTGGCTCGATTTGCGCCAGATTATGTGCTTGATGAAAAGAAAAAGATGGATCGCTTCTACAATGGTCTCGACTTTAGCTACCAAAAGTTGATGGGTCAATATGAGTCTTTTCAAGCTATGTATGAAGATGCTGTGGAGAAAAAATGGTCTGTAAGAGAGAGGAATATGTGAGGAAAAAGAGATCTGGAGGAGACCAGGGAGGTCAGAGCAAGAAGCCCAAAGCTAAGGGAAACTTCAAGGGGAATCAAAATCAAAACGTCAGAAACTTTCAAAACCAAAACCGATTTAACAGCAACAGAAACCGACAAAAGTCCAACCCGCTAAAAAGTCAACTGTGTGATAGATGCAAGAAATGGCATTCTAAGGGAGTCAACTGTGAGGGTAAGGCTGTGTGTTTGAATTGTGGAAAACCAGGTCATTTGGCTCGAGATTGTTGGGGCAAGGACCGGGGAAACCCCGGGAATGGTGGAGCACGATACTCAGGAAATCAAGGGAACCAACGTAACAACAACTCTCAGCTTCGCCTTGAATATAAAGGAGGCAATAAAGCCTCATCTTCTGGAGGCCAAGGGAACCAGCGCACGGGAGGAGGAAAATTCTTTGCCATTACTACAGCGGAGGAGCCTAGCACCTTGATTCCTAAGAGAGAAGGTAAAGTCATTTCTGAATTACTGTTATTGCTTGGTAAGTCCGCCCGTGTCTTATTTGATTCTGGGGCTGACAAGTCTTATGTTTCTAAGTCATTTGTGAGATCCTTGGACTGTTCTGTTAATGTATGCCCTATAATGCATAGAGTATACTTACCTGATGGATCAACGGTATCATGTAATACAAAGTTGATTGATTGCCCATTAGTGATCCAGGGTAAGGAGTTCCATGTAGACCTAATTGTATTTGACTTAGGAGGGTTTGATATCATTCTAGGAATGGACTGGCTAAGTAAACACAGGGCAGTGATTGAGTGCTATGAGAGGAATGTAAAGGTTGGGAACAATCCAGGGGATCAAGTAGCTTTTAGTGATGGGATCATACCTAATATTGAGTCAGAGATGATTGAGAGGCTTACAACCTTTCCAAAAAGTGGTGGGGAAGCCCAGGTCTACCACATGAGCGAGTCAACATACAAGGAGGTCGACTTAAGCCAGATCTTGATAGTGTGAGAATTTTCTGATGTATTCCCTGATGATCTACCTGGGTTACCTCCAAAGAGAGAGATTGATTTTCACATTGACCTAGTTCCAGGGTCAAGCCCGATTTCAAAGGCACCATATAGAATGGCACCACTTCAGTTGGCTGAACTAAAAACCCAACTCGAGGAGTTACAAGATAAAGGGTTTATCAAACCAAGTGTATCACCATGGGGAGCTCCAATGTTGTTTGTGAAGAAGAAAGATGGGTCTTTGAGGCTATGCATTGACTACCGGGAGCTGAACAAAATCACCATCAAGAACAAGTACCCACTTCCTAGAATTGATGATTTATTTGACCAGTTGAAAGGAGTCGGAGTTTTCTCTAAAATTGACCTGAGATCTGGTTACCATCAGTTGAGGATAGCGGAGGAAGACATTCCTAAAACTGCTTTCCGCACCAGGTATGGGCACTATGAGTTTAGAGTGATGCCGTTTGGGTTAACCAATGCCCCTGCAGCATTCATAGACTTGATGAATCGAACATTCCACGACTATCTTGATAAATTTTAGTGGTTTTCATTGATGATATCTTGGTGTACTCTAAGACAGAGAAAGATCATGAGGAGCTCTTAAGATTGGTATTAACACGATTAAGGGAAAGAAGCTTTTATGGGAAGTTGAGCAAGAGTGAATTCTGGTTGGATCGAGTTGTCTTCCTAGGTCATGTAATCTCAAAAGATGGCATAACAGTGGACCCCGAGAAGATAAGAACTATCATTGATTGGCCAGCACCGACTAGTGTAACTGAGGTAAGAAGCTTTATGGGTTTGGCAGGTCATTACCGAATATATGTTGATGGGTTTTCTAAGATCGCACTACCGATCACCAGTTTGGTTCGAAAGAATACCAAGTTTGTGTGGTCACAAAAGTGCGAAGATGCTTTCCTAGAATTAAAGAAGAGGTTGACAACGGCTCCAGTGCTTGTATTGCCTGAGGATGGGAAAGAGTTCACGGTATACAGTGACGCATCTTTAAAGGGCTTGGGTTGTGTACTCATGCAAGAGGGGAAAGTGATTGCCTACGCATCGAGACAATTGAGGCCAAATGAGAAGAACTATCCAGTGCACGATTTAGAATTAGCCGGAGTCATATTTGCCTTAAAAATTTGGAGGCATTGTCTCTACGGCACTACTTGCAAGATCTACACCGATCACAAGAGTTTGACTTATCTGTTTACACAGAAGGAGCTTAACATGAGGAAGAGAAGGTGGCTAGAATTGATGAAAGATTATGACCTCACTTTGGAGTATCATCCCGGGAAGGCAAACCGTGTAGCAGATGCCTTAAGCCGAAATCGAGAATGGTCATTAATGGACTAATTTCAGTGCCCTACAAGATTTATGTGGAGATGAAGGAGCTAGAATTGATTGTGGTTAAGAAGGGATCATACGACAGTGTTTTCAATGCTATGAGTACAACACCGAGTCTACATGAGGAGATCCGTGAGCTACAACAGTATGATGACTTCTTGTCAGAGTTGAAGATTGGTATTGAAAAAGGTGCAGTAAAAGACTTCAGTATTGCTAGAGTTGGGAGTATTCATCTAGAGGGAAGGTTATGCGTGCCCCGAGATCCTGAATTGATAGAGAAAATACTCAAGGAGGCACATTCGACTATGTATTCTGTCCACCAAGGAAGGGATAATATGCTAGCAAATTTAAAACAATACTTTTGGTGGATGAACATGAAGAAGGATGTCGAGGATTTCATAGCTCGATGTCTAGTATGTCAGCAAGTCAAGATTGACCGCCAGCGCACTCTGGGGGAATTGCAACCACTTCCCGTGCCTAAGTGGAAGTGGGAATCAGTGAGTATGGACTTTGTTGTTGGATTGCCCCGTTCGAGAAGAGGAAATGATTCTATTTGGGTGATTGTTGATCGACTCACTAAGACTGCTAGATTTATTCCTGCGAAAGTAACTTGGAAAGCAAAACAATTGGCTGATGCTTATGTGAAAGAAGTACTTAGACTACATGGTATACCGATGACAATAGTTTCAGATCGAGATCCAAAATTTGTGGCTCGATTTTGGAATGAGCTACAAAGGGCATTTGGCACGACCGTTAATTACAGCACCGCTTTTCAGCCAGCTACAGATGGGCAGACAGAGAGGACCATCCAGACCCTAGAGGATATGCTTCGAGCATGTGCCCTTGATTTTCAGTGTTTGTGGGAGGACATCTTACCATTGATAGAATTCTCCTACAACAATAGTTACTAGAGTATTATTGGTATGGCTCCGTATGAGGCCTTGTATGGCCAAAGATGTAGGACACCACTTTATTGGGATACCGGGAGGCCCAGCGTGCTCGTTGGACCAGAGATGATCAGAGTGACGGCTAAACAAGTCAGAATCATTAGAGACCGGATGAAGGCTGCCCAAGATCGACAGAAATCTTACGCAGACCATAGGAGGAGGAAACTTGAGTTCCAAGTCGGTGAGAAGGTGTTCCTTAAAGTCTCGCCAACAAAGGGAATCAAGAGGTTCGGAATGAAAGGGAAGCTTGATCCTCGGTACATGGGACCCTATGAACTTTTGCGCAGAGTTGGGGAGGTAGCGTTACCCCCACAATTAGCTAAGGTTCACAATGTGTTCCATGTGTCGCAATTGCGCCGGTATGTGTTTGATCCATCACATGTTATCCAGTATGAGCCGATTCAACTTGTTGAAAGCTTGCAGTATGAGGAGAAGCCCCTTAGGATCCTAGGTCGAGAGGTTAGAAAACTCCGTAGCCGCACGATTCCACTTGTGAAAGTGCTATGGAGTGGACAGGATGCCGGCAGTGCTACTTGGGAAAAAGACGACGACATGTTAATTAGATACCCTTACTTATTTGAGTGATGTATTTATAACCATTAGTTTGAGTTAGTTTTGAGGACGAAACTCTTGTAAGAAGGGAAGACTGAAACAGTCGTATTATTAGGAGATTTCATTAGTCGTTTTTAGTGCCTAATTTTTCTTATATATTTGTTCGTTACTAATTATAATTTAATTAGTGATGGTAGTAATTTGAAAATTCTCTACAATGATTAGAAACTTGTTAATTCGTAACGTGATTACGAATCGTAACAAGTAATGTAAACTTTGGAGGTAAAACTTAAAGTTGAGCAACTACCCATAACAGTTCGAAAAAAAATTTAAATTATTACCCAAGCATATTATATAACCATGATGGGAGTAAATTAAATATTTCTCACATATACAAGTGATTTTTAAACATGAAGTACAAGTTACATAACTTGTTACATGTACAATAATTTTTACCCAAACTCTAAACTATCTTACATAAACCTTTCTTATACCATGATAGACCAAATTGAGGACAAAAAGCACTCCAAATCAGCCCCAAAAAGCAGCTAATATGGCTGTCCCAAATCCGCTTAGTAGCTCCTTATTCACTTACACACTCAAGCCAATCACACTACCCAAAACCCCTTTTGTTCTACCCAAAGTTTGTGCATCATTACAAGCATGCAAGAGGCAAATATTTGAAGCAAAAACACTCCATTTTCTGAATAATTATTCAGCCATAAACCCCAACACATTGCTCCCAAGTTCATCCATGAACAAACATTAGAATCCTTCAAACTTTCAATAACTAGAACACCTTGTTTTCTCATCAAATCTCCTTCAAAAACCCATCTAAAACTTCTGAAAATTCATGTTTATAAACTCAAATCTCCCATAAAAATAATCTTCATCTTAAGAGCTTTCCATAGACACCAAACTTGAAGAAATCCACCAAGTATAGAGTAAGTTATGTTCATTTCCTTATTCCACTAGTTTTGTTAAAACTTGTTCATGTAAAACATTTTTTTTACATGAATCTTTCTATAAGCTAAGATCATTATAAAATGAGTATTTTATCTCTAAACTAATAAAATCATCACTTATAAATCAATAAAAATAGGCCATAATAGAAAGTAAGAAGATGTATTTCCACAAACATATAAATTTTGTTACTTAAAGGATTCAAATAAAATTATGGGACTTAACTAAGTATGTTGCTCAACATAATAAGTATACTCCAAATATATTAAAATCATCACAAGTATTAGTCTAACAACTCTAACTTGGAAAAATTAAGTGCATGTTAGAAATCCAAAATTATTGTTGATTTTTGGATGAATGCAATATGTTTAGTTGAAGAGTTGGAGTTGAGACTTGAAGGGCAAGGATCTGAAGTTAGAACCGCTTCTAAGAACGCGTAGGAGCTTACGGAATAATTGTATAGGCTTGGAGTCGAGGTAAGTCACATGGGGTGATTTTTAAAGTATTTAAGAACAAGTTGGGAAAGTTTGTGTATAAATTTTTTAAAAAAAAAAAAAAAAAATTCCCAAAGAGAAGTTCTTAAATCTTGAAAAATGATGTCAAAATGATAAATTTGAGTATGGAATAATTTATTACATGTATTATTATTGTGGGCATCATGCATGTTTATTTTATAAATTATTGTATGTTTAAAGGCATGTCTAACACTACTTTGTGAAAGTTATTGTGATGGAAATGATTATATGAATTTGAAAATATTTGAAATTCATTTTAAAAGAAATTTTCAGTAGCTATATGTTAAGAAAATTTCTTGGATACTTTTTGTTGAGATTATTCGTTAAATTGATATTTTAATGGATTTTAAGGTGTTAAATACTCTTATTATAAAACATGGTATTAGATGAACTCTTCATCATCAAAAATAATTAATAAAAACATATTATAATGTCTCCAACAAGATTTGGCCAGAATATATTTAGATTGGAATTTTATTATGATTTTTGAATAGTTGTTAAATTGTTTAACGGTAAATTGTAAAATGGTAAAATATAAAATAATTACCAAACAAAGACATATGGACTTGAAATTTTTATCACATACTCATATGGACAGTAGGTAAAATTGGTAAAAGTTTGGAAAGGTTTCATTGACATTTAAGGACCTTAATAATTTTTACTCGGTTATTAATAATCAGTAAGTTTGAAAACGGTAAAATATAAACTTAATACTAAATGACGTCTTTTAGACATGAAAATTTTATGAGACACTTATATAAACAGTAGAAACATGTTCAAAAATTTATATAGATTTTCGTGACCATATATGGACTTAAATAAATTGTATTCGGTTTATTGGTAAAATAACGATATTAATTATTAAAAATAGCCCACATGATTTTTAACGGTTATTTAAAATTTTGTACCCTTTAAAATAGCTTCTGGAATATCATATAAGTTTTATAATATTTTATTCGGACTCAAATAATTTTAAACCTATTTTATTCTATTTATCAATAAAATATCTATACAAAATAATAAAACATCATGCATGAGTTTTATAAGTTCAAATATCCTAATAAACATGTTATATGACTTTTGGAACTTTGGTATAATTTTATAAAATAAATTATTAATTATTTACTAATTTATCAAATTAATAGACAATGTTTATTTATTAAAAAGTGTAATATTGTTGATTAAATTTTGGTAAAAGTAGACCTATATAAAAAAATTTATAATTATATTAATAACCTACTGCCTCATAGTATATATTAAGTTTAAATTAGACGGTTAATAAATTTTATGGATTTAAGACACCATTTAAATAACGGTAAATACCCAAATTGTCGAAAATAATTGTAAGATCGTTATAAATTCGCATAACCAATTATAATCTGATGGGACAACCTTAATTTCATTTTAAATAAGGTATTATAATGACTTGATTAATTTGGGCCTTATTGGAGAATTAATATGTACTTTGTAAATCAATTATCGCTTTTATTGCCGGCAAAACTATCTCGTATTTAAGAAAATAGTGTTTTATGAAATCTTCTGTCATAATGATTTTATAGACTTATGAATCATATTCTAGTTGTTTTGAATGAATTTCAAAACCCTTTTAAGTTACAACCCTTTTAAGTTATATTTACTTTAAGAAGGATTGAAATGAAACATTTTAGTGGTTTCCTTGAAAAAAAAATTATATTGAACTTTAATTACTTTTTGTTACGATGCATTTCCATACATGCTAGTGATGCCCCAATATTATACAAAGGTTATGTTTAATGTTATGATTATGCTAAGCATGCTTTACCCATGTGGGAAATATTATGATTTGATTTTGCTAAGTCGCAAATAAAGTATGTTTTTCTATGTGCAAATAAAAGATGTTTATCATATTGAAAAAGTTGATACTTTTGACTTTCAAATGCTATTAAAATTACAAGATATATATTATGTACAAAAAAATGTTTTACCCTAAATGGCGGGTACATATGCCACAGCAAATGTTGTGTGCATGATTAAACGGCTCACCAATGCTGAGCGCGTATTATTCACAATACCATTCTGTTACACTTGCCGGACATGTCGCGGACGGTAGACCGACTACCAAACGAGTCACAGGATGACTCACAGAGTACCCATGTAAACTTATGATATGAGTTTGAAATTGATTTGGATCTATTGAGATCTTATGATTTATGATGAAAAATGAGAATTTGAAATTACTATAGAGCCATTGAACTGGATTTGAATCATAATATGATTTATCAAATGAAAAAGCATATTTCAAAATGAATTTACTCATAAAAAAAAAAGATTCTAATAACTTGTTTGACGGACACCAGTGTGTTTATACTCAGCCTTTTTGCTGATACTATGCTTTGTATGTTTTTCCAATGGTTTTGTTTTTAGATTAAACCCCTATGGCACCTCGACGGAGAATGGATATGCAAGCGGAAGTTGAAGCCGAGTTGGAGTATGACTCCCCTTTTGTTTAGATCTCTTTATTGTATTTGAGAGACTATTAGTTTAGATTTAGACTATTTTAAGGATGTAATTTGAACTTTGGACTTATTTCGATTTGGTTGTAATTTTCCTATATTTTGGACAGTTAAGACTTCCATTATATTGCTTGGATATTGGTTTGATCTTTAAGTAACCCCTTAATTGTGTTGGCAAAAGTAAGCTTCCGCTTTATTAATACTAAATTCCAGTTAGTGTTTGCCTTCATAATTCGAGGCGGTTACAGTTCATCGTTCATTCTTCAATGATCATTGATCCTTGTTCATTGTTCATCGTTCATTGTTCATTGATCATTGATCCTTGCTCATTCTTCATCGATCATTCTTCTATTATCATTGATCCTTGTTTGTTTTTCATCGTTCATTTTTCAATGATCATTGATCCTTGTTCATTGTTCATCGTTTATTGCTCATTGATCATTGATCTTGGTTCATTTTTAATCGTTCGTTCTTCAATGATCATTGATCCTTGTTCATTCTTCATCGTTCATTCTTCAATGATCATTGTTCATTGTTCATTGTTCATTGTTCATTGTTCATCGTTCATTCTTCAATGACTATTGATCCTTGTTTATTGTTCTTTGTTCATTGTTCATTGATCGTTTATCCTTGTTCATTCTTTATCGTTCATTCATCAATGATCATTGATCCTTATTCATTCTTCATTGTTTATTGTTCATTGATCATTAATCCTAGTTCATCGTTTAACGTTCATTCTACAATGATCATTGATCCTCGTTCGTTGTTCATCGTTCATTCTTTATCGATCGTTAATCCTTGCTCATTCTTCATTGTTCATTCTTCATTGATCAATGAACCTTGTTCATTCTCATTCGTTCATTATTTAATAATCATTGATCCTTGGTCATTCTTCATCGTTAATTGTTCATTTATCATTAATCCTTTTACATTGTTCATCGTTCATTGTTGATTGTTCATTGATCATCCATCCTTGTTCATTCTTCATCGTTCATTCTTCATTGATCACTTTTCATTGATTATTGATCCTTATTCATTCTTCATTGTTCATTCTTAATTGTTCATTGACCCATGTTCATTCTTCATCGTTCATTGTTCATTGATCATTGATCCCTATTCATTATTCATCGTTCATTCTTCAATGATCATTGATCCTTGTTCATTCTTTATCGTTCATTGTTCAATAATACTTGATCCTTTGTCATTCTTGATCGTTCATTGTTCATTTATGATTAATCCTTGTACATTGTTCATCGTTCATTCTTCATTATTGATTAATCATTGTTCCTTGTTCATTTTTCATCGTTCATTCTTCATTGATCATGAATCCTTGTTCATTTTTCATTTTTCATTGATCACTGATCCTTGTTCATTCTTCATCGTTCATTCTTCAATGATGATTAATACTTGTTCATTGTTCATCGTTCATTATTCATTGATCATTGATACTTATTCATTCTTAATCGTTCATTCTTCAATGATGATTGATCCTTGTTCATTCTTCATCGTTCATTCTTCAATGGTCATTGTTCGTTGTTCATTGTACATCGTTCATTCTTCAATGATCATTGATCCTTGATCATTGTTCATCGTTCATTGTTCATTGATCATTAATCCTTGTTCATTCTTTATCGTTCATTCTTCAATGATCATTGATCCTTATTCATTCTTCATTGTTCATTGTTAATTGATCATTAATCCTTGTTCGTCGTTTATCTTTCATTCTACAATGATCAATAATCCTTGTTTGTTATTCATCGTTTATTCTTTATCGATCGTTAATCCTTGCTCATTCTTCATCGTTCATTCCTCATTGATCATTGATCCTTGTTCATTCTCCATCGTTCATTCTTCAATAATCATTGATCCTTGGTCATTCTTCATCGTTCAATGTTCATTTATCATTAATCCTTGTACATTGTCCATCGTTCATTCTTCATTATTCATTGATCTTTGATCCTTGTTCATTCTTCATCGTTCATTCTTCATTGATCATTTTTCATTGATTGTTGATCCTTATTAATTCTTCATCGTTCATTCTTAATTGATCATTGATCCTTATTCATTCTTCATCGTTCATTTAGCGACATTTTCTTGAATAATTTGTCGACTAGCGACGACAATAGTGATGAAGACAACACTAATCGAGTTCAAGGGGGTAGTGAAAATACTCCAAGTGATTCCATACATAATATGGAAGAGGACGATGGAGACGATCCTCGTCCTAATCTTCCATGGCTACCAATCGTAAACAAGTAAATATTTTTATAATCTTATTATTATTAATATTTTTTCAATATTAACATTTCATTGTAAACTAATTGTGTTAATTATTGTAATGTTTAATCCGATATCCGGGAATACGATTGCATCAAAAATAAGGGCTACCTTTAATTATAGACAAGATGTCGAAGGTAGTAGTTGGAAGGGTGTGACCAAACCCACAAAAGATTTTTTTTTTAATGAAATTTAAGGTAA
>NC_080048.1:24243766-24343333 GCF_026212465.1 Amaranthus tricolor
GTCCCCTCCTCCCGCGCAGAATGGATGGGTTAAAGTGAACTTTGACAAAAATGTAGAGGATGGTGAAAAACGTGGAATCGGTATGGCCATTCCTGATAATAAGGAGAAAATCCTTGTGGCTGGTGTGCGTAGGGTGAAAGACAGATGGTGTTGGACATGAGCGAAGCTGTGGCTGCTCTGTTCGGACTCAAGGTGGCTGCCAGATTTGGTTTTGATTATGTCCAGCTAGAGGGCGACTCATTGAACGTGGTTTCGTCAATTGAAAATAGAGTGCAAAGGCTCTTCGCCTATAAACCTCCTTTATGATTGTATTATTGCGTTGAGTACTAGCCTTATGGGTTTGGTTGTAGCTTCGTTAAAAGATCAATGATAACAAATTAGTCCACATAGTAGCTAAATGGGATACAATGTAAGTCAATGAAAAGATTTGTATGGACCCTTTTCTCTAAGGTCTTCAAAGCTTGGTTGAGCTTGCTAATTATTTACTTCATTTCCAAAAAAAAAAAACAATAGCATACAACATATTTGAAGCATCTTTTGAGATATGATTTAGCTCATTAAGCTCATTATCTATTGCTTTACATTCAACCCATTTATATGTTAAAAAACACTATATATACCCCTGATTGTTTTCCTATATTGCATATATGTTTCCTAAGGCTACTCTCCTCTCTTCTTACTCAATGCATTTTATAGCAATTCTTGATTCAATTAATAATGAGTTTGATTTTTTTTCATGAAATTAACGGTGATCGAGGAAATTGAAAGGCTAAAGTCAAGGTGATACATATATGAGAATTTAAAAATATTTTTATAGTGATAACTATATCTGAATGAAAATATTTGAATTAGATAAAGATAATACGTAACTGGATCATTAATTAAAATTAATATTTTTATAATTTATATTAAAAAAATTATGCTTTGACACGTGTTTCTATATTAATTTTTATAAAATAACCTGTCTAAGCCTATACACAAGTCTACATACCAAACAATTTCTTACAAAACTGAATTATTAAACTAGCTCAAAATGAAAAAACAACAATTTTAACTATTCAAAGAAATCAATAAAAAACCAGCCTCTAACCGTGAACGGCGAATGACCCAATTGCCAAATGCACCAATGTATTCTTGTTATGCAAAAATTTGTAAGTGGCCGCTTCATTATGAGACGCGTATTAATCGGTTTATCCAAACTAAAAAAATGATTAAATAAATTTAATTTTTATTTAAAAGAGATCAATTTTGACAATAAAGTGATAAATTTCAATTTAAAGTTAACCATAAATGGATCATATTAAAATAAAAAAAAATATAACTTTGACCTAAAAGTAATCAATTTCTGCTTACAAGTTTATAACCTTAAACGGATCAATTATGATATTTTAATGTCTCTAAAATTTCGATGTTCATGTGATTAATTTAGACCTTAAAGTGAACAATTATATATAAAGTGATCAATTATAGAACCACAAATTCTCATGAAAGATAGTCTCTCAAAGTGAACATCTTTCATGGGCTGGTCCATTTAATTTTTTTAAAAAAAATTCAGAATTTGGATTTACTAAAAAACTAAAATTGTGAGTTTCAAAAAATTAACCTTCACATTAACCGTGCAACATCTATGTCGTTTTATTTTTCCTTTATTAACTTCGTCACCTTCTTTCTTCTTATTTTTCCCTTCTCAAGCTTTCTGATCTTATACTTTCTCCATATTTCAGGCCATTACTTGTTGAATCAACAACTTTGGTCAATCCATTTTATCTTCTCATCTTCTTTATTTTTCTTTATTCATAGGTAAACAAGTTTGATTTATTTTTTTTTTCTAGGTATTTTTGTAAGATTTATTTGTTTATTAATATGTATTTTATGTGGATAGTATGTAATTTTTTCGTGTGAATAATATGTGATTTTTTTTTGTTACTTTTGGAAACTTATAAGAAAAGCAAGCTTGATAGAGGATTATTAATCCTAAATACAAGAACATGAAGTTGTGTCATGTCAAATTGGAAATAGAATTAAGGATATGAATGAAGTTGGCATTAAGCGAATTGTAAGTAGGCATTAAGAATGTCATAAGTAGGCATTAAGCATATTGTACGTAGGCATTAGGCATACTTTAAGTAGACATAAAGCATATTATAAGTAGACGTTAAGAATGATGTAAATAGGCATTAAAGATACTATTAGTAGTCACTAAGAATGATATAAGTAGGCATTAAGAATGATGTAAGTAGGCATTAAGCATACTTTAAGTTGGCATTAAGTATAGTGTACGTAGGCATTAAGCATACTATAACTTGGCATTAAGTATACTGTAAATAGGCATTAAGCATTTTGTAAGTTGGCATTACAGATGTTATAAGTTGGCATTAAGAATTTTGGCCCGATTTTTGCGGAATTAGATTAAAGAATCAAAACTTAAACTTAGAGAGAGAAAGTAAAAGAGACAATACAATTTTACGTGGAAACCTTCTAGGCGTATATAGAAAGAAAAACCACGACCCCTCGGGATTTCAAAACTCTCCACTATGTTTTAGGCAACTCGTTACAAATACATAAAACACCTTGCTTCACTCGAAACTTCTCTTACTAGGCCAACTTCTCTTTCTCTTGCTTCACTCAAAGAAACTCTTATAGCTTTACTCAAAGCTATTCTCTTCTTTAACTTCACTCGAAGCTTTCTAATTCTCCCCTAGACTCACCCAAGTCTAGTTACAACAATTCACCAAAATAACCTTTTACAGGGATAAATTCTCTAAAGATAAAATTAAAGAGTTGCACAAGAAAATATTATAAGTTAATTGGCAATTTTTAAACAAAATATTTCTTGTTGATTTTCCAAAAATAACGTATGATTTAATGCTCATGCACGACTTAGTTTGAGGAACAAACAAGTCCTCTATTTCTAGAGTTAATTTCCCTAATAAAAAGGAGGTAACTACCCACTATTCCCTTATCCCTAATAATAAGAAGAATAATATGGATCTTAAAATCCAAGGTCAAAACCCACGGTTATTGCCTTAATAAAAGGTAAAATAGGTATACACTTGACTAAATCAAAGCCACGGTATTCCTAACAATAGCTACGGTTCCCTTTTACAAACAATAGACAAATTAGTTATAGTTCTCCTATACTAATAATAGCTTACGGTTCTCTTTAGCCAAAATTAGCTATTGTTCCTTTTACTAATATTAGGCACAATTAGTTACTCACTAATCATAGGTCCAAAATAAAAGCCTTTCTAAAAGGAGAAAAATAATCTATATTTAGAAAATCACACGGTTATAATTTAGGTGGTTATAAATATTTTTCCGATTAACTTAATGATTAAATAATATAACAAATTAATTTTAACTAATACATCAACTAAAAATCAGAAAATATAATAATAATCAGAATTTCCAGCAGACGTATCTTTTCCAGACTTCGGTCTGGGAACAATGTACTTTTTCCATTTACCAGCAGCGTTAGATCATCAAACTTGGGAACAGTAGACCTCCTGTCTACATTTGACATCTTAAGCGATATACCTTATTTAATTTCTTTAGATTCCTTTGACGAGTACACGTTCCTAGACTAAGTCATAGTAACTATCAACGGTCTTAATCACGACCGGATATTGACCTGCAAACAATTTCTAAAAATATATTTGTTTATATAAAGTGTAGTCATCATCAAAACCTAAGAGGGCCAACAAAAATCCCCCTTTTTGATGATGACAAACTTTTAAACAAACTTAAATAAAATAGAGTAAAAACTAATAACATAGAGCATGCCAGAGATTAAAGCGACTCTACATAACTTAGTAAATCAACTCGTTACAATATAATTTACCAAGCATATATTAAAAAAAGATTACTCTAACAATTAGAATTATTTAAAATATTCTAAGCATCATAATCATAGCATTGGAAGAAGTTTATTGCTTAAGTCTTTAAATAAATCTAAGATAAAATAACATAGCTTACAAAGATAATTAATCTAAGCATAATTAGAACATTATATTAATACTAATCAAAGCAAAAGTAATCCAAGCATAAGTATGATAACACTGAGTACCAGAGCAGATATACACAACATGTGTTTTTCATGTAAACATGTCAAAGCATATAATCTAAACTTCCTTACTTCAATAAGTTCCAGTATTAGAGCAAAAGAAATATGGCTCAACATGTCCGGAGTATTAGAATAATATCAGAGCGAGCTTTTTATCTTTCAAATAAAATAACAACCAATAAAATAACAACCATAGTAATCAGAGTTTGAATTAATTAACCAATTTGAATAATCAGAGCTAATTAGATCAATCATAATCAAAATCAGAGCTTAACTTATTAGAATTAACAGAGCTTAGAGCATAGTTTAACTAATTCGAAACATATTCAGAACATATATATTATCAGAGCTTATATACCATCAGAGCACATATACTATCCTTAGGTAAAACAGATAAGAATGTTGTATTGGACTAAGTCATAGATCAACCATACCTTTAAGTTTGTGCCAAATATTCCCCCTTTTGACATCATTCAAAAAGAAATGGGATAATCAAACCACATCACTAATCATGTAGATATAGCCAAAGAAGGAAACAAGAAGCAGTAATGGAATGCAAATACCAAGAAATGCAATCAATAAATGCAAAGTTTAAAATGTCATAGACCTGTTCGGCAGAAAGGATAGCAGTATGTTCAACAAAATAAAATTACATAGTTTGTACCCCAGCTGGTACTTAAAAATATAATAGAAATATTGTTTGAAAGTTAGATAAATAGATGGTTGAGCCAATCAAAATATAAGATTTTAGTAGGAGGAGGGATCAGGGTGCAGTCTCTTCTTCATCAACATACTCGATCTGCACCTCTAATATGTCAAGCTTTGCACCAAGACGGGCTTCCATCTGGGTAAGTTGATCAGTAATTGATGCCAGTGAGGCACGAGGTTCATCCTGAAAAGCAAAGAATTGAGATAGTAGATTGTTAAGCTTCAGGAGGACGGAGTCTAGTAAAGCCTAAGCCAGGTGAAGTGTGTGTGGTAACTAGTGGTGGTGTAAATGGTATAGGTGATGGTGGTGGTGATGGAATCTGATGAGATGGTGGTGTGGCTGGCTTTGGTGAGGGAGGTGCGTCATTGGTATGTTCAAGGGTGTTGTGTGAGGAAGAGTCATCGTCCAAAGTCACAACCGGGCGTTTTCCCTTGGAAGCTAGCCTACGACTTTTCCTTGGTGTTACAGGCTTCTTCTGAACTGGCAGTTGAACCTCCTCGTCATTATTATCATTATCATCATTATCATCCTCCACATCCTCACCTCGTTCTTCAGCTTTCCCCTTACTTAGTGCTTCCCCCTGTTCCCCTGGTGAACAAGCTTCTGCCTTTTCAATAGTGGCAGAGGGAACATAGTCTTGATCCTTTTTCCCCAGTTACTCCTCTTCTTTTTCTTCCCTTCCCTCCTCAGTCTTCTGTACCTCATCTTCCTTATCAGAATCAATAATATAAACCTGCTCATTTGCATCCTCAAGAATCCCATTATCGTTTAATTTTAAATGCAAATTATTCAGACATTTTGCACCTATTTTATTGTTGGGACCCATGGGAAAATGCAGACCATCAAGCGGCACACCAAACTTTCTAAATATCCACGTTAACAATCCTCCATACCGAACAACATACTTCTTATCAATACAATCACTTAAATGAGAAATCATTAAGGAAGGAAAATTAATCTTTATGTGATTAGCCAAACGGTAAATCAAAGTAGCATCACAAAGATTTACCTCACTACGCTTAGAGTTGTGGGGTAGGATAAATCTATGGGCTATACTGTAAAGCAGTTTATGAAGTGGAGACAGTATGTTGTGACTAATTTTACCCTTCTTTTCATTAATCCCCAAGAACTTTAGAACAATCTTCTCATTTATTCATGAAAACCCGATCTTAGAACCAACATGATATGTGTCAAAACCAACAGTCGGCACTCCAAACCATTTGCCCAACATTAAACTGTTAAATTCTATTTTTATCTTCTTGACAACACTCGAACATACTCTATTGTCAATAGAAAATTTTGAAATAAATTCACGCATCAAATTAGGGTAAATGGGGTTACAACAATAATCTGTCATCAGTGTTTCCCAATATTGATTTTGTAAAATAGCGTGAAGTTAAGGGAAATGTGTGGATTCATACCAGTACTTGTCGAGTCCGAATCCCAGTGTCATCTCTTTGAGATTTCTTCAGCGTTGTTTGGATCACTTTTCTTGGCCCTCTTTGCTGATTTTGATAATGATTTGTCTGTAGGAGTGTCGATGGGGCGTTTATTTCCAACATGCATCGTAGATGCACTTGGTGTACTTGAGTGTTCTTTGGAAGAAGATAGAACAGCACTGATCAGTGGTAAAGGATGGACTACCTTGAGAGGTTTTGGTTGAGTGGTTTTGGGAGTTTTGTTGTTCTGTTTCTTGCTTGAGGCAATTTTGGGGGATTTCATGGTGCATTTCTAGATTGAGGAAGAGCAAACGAGATTGAATAAGAGAGATTGTCGGTTTGAGTGAAGGTAAAGTTAGAGTGATGATGTGAGAGGTTTTGACGTGAGGGTAAGCGTATGTATTGATGATGAAAGGACGGATACTAAAGGGTTACATTAATTTTGCATGTGTGAACAATGTGTTTGAGAGGGTAGGTTCATGGAATGGGTAGTTAATAACAGTTTTTCGAAGCACTACGATGATCCGACTCCCACTATTTAATTAATTTGCGTTGACCATCTATAAAAATTGCTGGGATAGAAAAATATAAAAATTGAAAATATGAGATATTTTATATCAGGAAAAAAAATATATAGAACAAATATATGCTGCTTTGGTCTGTTTAATTCAAACATGCAAACAAGAAAGCATTCATAGCACATACTTTAAATAGCTGCGCACCTGATCCTTTCAATAATTGATTTTTCAATCAAGGTTTTTTTGTGGATGATTTAACCTTTTCAATTTTCATTTTGCCTTGAGAAGACTTCTTGTCATAAACTTTAGTGTAGCTTAATCATGCCAAGTTCTAACCTCATCTTTTCATGTTGTTCCTTTGGAAGTGATTTTGTCATGACGTCCACTATTTGCTCATTTGTGTTAACATGCTTCCTAATATTAATTTTATTTTTTACATTATCCTTTAGAAAGTGATGTCTTATATGGATATGTTTTACTCTAGAATGATGCTGTAGATCTTTGGATATGCATATGGCACTGGTATTATCACAATAAATAGGAACACATTTAAACTTAATACCAAAATCTCTTAGCTGCTGTTTTATCCAAAGCATTTGGGAATAGGAAGCAGCTGCTGCCACATATATATTCTGCTTCAGCGGTGGATAGAGCAACAGTGTTTTGTTTCTTGGAACACCAGAATACTAAACATGAGCCAAGAAATTGTACCATACCTGAAGTGCTTTTCCAGTCAACAAGGTCTCCTGCATAATCTACATCACTAAAACCTTTCAAATCATAAATATCACTTTTAGGATAAAATAGGGACAAGTCATAAGTTCCCTTCAAATATCTCAGAATTCTTTTCACTGCCGTATGATGTGATTCTTTATGGTTTGATTAAAATCTAGCACATAAACCAACACTAAAAGCAATATCGGGTCTACTTGCAGTTAGATATAATAAAGATTCAATCATGCCTTGATACATAGTTTGATCAACTTCAATACCATTTGAATCTTCATCTAATCTAACATTTGTAGCCATAGGTGTGTGGTTTGTTTTAGCATTATTTAAACCATATTTCTTGAGAAGTTCTTTTATATATTTTTGTTGATGAATAAAGATTCCATTAGCGGTTTGTTTAATTTGCAAACCAAGGAAGAAATTTAATTCTCCCATCATGCTCATTTCAAATTCAGTGCACATTAGGTAAGCAAATTCTTTACATAGCAATTCATTGGTAGCACCAAAAATAATATTATCAATGTAAATTTAAACAACTAAAATATCAGAACCTCTATTCTTAAAGAATAAGGTTTTGTCAAATTTTCTTATAACAAAGTTATTTTCAATAAAAAACTTTGATAATCTTTCATACCATTGCCTAGGAGCTTATTTTTACCCATAAAGAGCTTTATCAAGCTTATAGACATGATCGAGAAAAGAGGGATTTTCAAAGCCAGGGGGTTGTTCCACAAAGACTTCTTCATCAAGAAAACCATTTAAGAAAGCACATTTCACATCCATTTGATATAATTTAAAATTCATAAATGCAGCAAAACAAATTAAAATTCTGATAGCCTCTAACCTGCTACCGGAGCATATGTCTCGGTATAATCAATCCCTTCTTGTTGATTGTACCCTTTAACCATGAGCCTTGCTTTATTTCTTACAATTATTCCAAGCTCATCCAATTTGTTCCGAAATACCCATTTTAGTCCAATCACCTTTTTGTGTTTTGGTTTGGGTTCTAAATGCCATACTTTATTTCTTTCAAATTCATTCAGTTCATCTTGCATGGCTACAATCCATTCGGAATCTTTTAGAGCTTCTTCGTGATTTTTGGGTTCAAGTGATGAGAGGAATGCAAATTGTGCACAGAAATTTCTCATTTGGTTGGTTTGTGTTCCCTTATTCAAATCACTGACTATCAAATCAAGAGGATGACATTTTTGATATCTCCAAGGTTTGGGCACAAATTCTCTTGTGGGAACTGTTGTAGGCTCAGGGTCATTAACTTGATTGTTATTCTGCTCATTTTAAACTGGATCAGTTTGCTCATTTATGGGAACAACTGGATTGGGAACAACTTGCTGGTCCTCATTTACTAGTTGTTCTGTATTATTTGGTACTTCGGTATGTTCTTGAATCAGCTGTTCTCCTACTATTCTTGGATCCTGCTCTTTCGTTACATCTTCATCATCTTCCAAATTTGCAAGACATATTTTAAAATCATTTGTATCCTGTTCACTTGTCATAATGTTAGTTTCATCAAAAATAATGTGAACGGATTCTTCTACGCACATAGTTCTCTTGTTGTAAACTCTGTAGGCTTTACTGTGAGATGAATATCCAAGAAATACTGCTTCATCACTTCTTTCATCAAATTTTCCTATGTTTCGTTTTCCATTAACATGAACAAAGCATTTACATCCAAACACACGAAAATAGGAAATATTCGGTTTTACACCTTTAAACAATTCATAGGGTGTCTTAGAAGTGATAGGTCTTATTAGTACACGATTTAAAATATAGCATGCAGTATTGACAGCCTCGGCCCAAAAATTCCTAGGAAGACCACTAGCAATTAACATGGTTCTAGCCATATCCTCTACTGTTCTATTTTTCCTTTCTACCACACTATTTTGTTGTGGTGTTCTAGGTGCGGAAAAGTTATGACTTATTCCATGTTCATTGCAATAAATCATAAAGCTTGAATTTTCAAATTCTTTACCATGATCTGACCTTATGTGAATAAGTTGATTATTGCTAGATATTTGTATTTAATTTGCAAAAGAAACAAACTCATAAAAAGCTTTATCTTTGCTTGCTAAAAATAAAGTCCATGTAAATCTACTGTAATCATCAACAATAACAAATACATATCCTTTGCCACTACGGCTTTGGATTCTCATAGGTCCACAAAGATCCATATGGATTAGTTCAAGCGGTTTAGAAGTGGTCACCATATTCTTTGGTTTAAAGGACGACCTTACTTGTTTTCCTTTGGCACAAGGATCACAAATTTCTTCCTTTAGGAATTTAATGGATGGCAAGCCTCTTACTAGGTCTTTTGATCTAAAGGTATTAATTAATGAAAACCTAGCATGACCTAGACGTTTATCACCAGTTATGTGCTTGGAACACCCACTTTCGAGATACTATGAGTTGTTCCCCCTTACTAGACCCTGCAAGAAAATTTAATTGTTAGAAGATTGGGTCCCTTGTCGATTTGACATGAATCAACTTTCTTAATCCAAGTATGATCGACATAGTCTCTATTGGAGATAGTATGCTGTTCCGTTTTGGCACACTGGATTATTAGATGTCCAGTTTTTCCGCAAAAGGTACATACTTTGCTACTTGGGAGATCGACATAGACCTTTTTCTTTTTATTATTCTTATGGTAATCTAGGCCTTCTGATTTTTTACTTTTAGCATTTAGAATCCATTTGGGAACATTTTTGATTTTCCTTTTTCCTCTTGAATTTAATTCAAGTTTTGATTTATTGTTTGCGGCTTGGTTGGATTCTAGGTTGATTTTCAATTTTTGAAAATCAGAACATAAATCATTAATAGATGTGTCATTTAATTCTTTGTTAAAGCCTAATAATTTATATTGTGTCAATTCAACATTAGGAATAATATTTTCCTTTTTCACTCTTTCGATTGTTTCCTTTAGAATTATGTTTTAATCCAACAAACTGAAAAATCTGTTTTGGACATCGATTCTAAAGGTATTTATATAGAAAATATGATCTTTACTGATCTTAAGGTCTTTTTCAAGTTGGAGACATTTATCATTACATTCTTTCAATTTGTCTTATGTCTCCATAAGCAACTCAATTAATTTATATCTATTTAATTTAAATGGATGGTTAGAAAATGAATTAGAAGACTTGACCTAATTTCCTTTGGACTTCTCATTCTTGCTTTCGTGTGAGGCCATGAGACATAAGGTAGCTGTTTCTTCTTCTTCGGGATTTTCGGTCTCAGCATCACTCTCGGATTCTCCCTATGCAGCTATCATGGCTTTGCGAAAGTTGGTTTTGTTGAGATTTCCTTTGCTTGGTAGTCTTCCTGTATCCCTTGCTCTTTTCATTTTTCCATATAGGGCAATCTTTGATGAAGTTATCGGTACTTCCACACTTGTGGCATTCAAGATTGGATTTGATATGGGCAGTTCTTCTTTCTTTGTTATTTCTTTGATTGGTGTACCTGCTGTTACTGAAGAACTTCTTGAATTTTCGTACCAGCATGACAGCCTCCTCATTATCACATTCTGATTCATCTTGATCTGCTGTTGTCAGAGCCAATCCCTTGTTTCGGGAACTGTCTGTTGTTTCCAAATGTAATTCGTGAGTCATTAAGGAACCAGCCAACTCTTCCAGATTGAATTTTGTAAAATCTTTAGATTCCTAGATGGCAGTGACCTTGGCTCTCCAGCGTTCATCTTGAGGGAGACTCCTTAGTATTTTCCTTACTTGTTTGTCGGTGGGAATAAGTCTTCCAAGAGAGACAAGTTCATTTGTGATGTTAGTGAACCTTGTAAACATCTCTTGGATGCTTTCTCTTGGTTCCGTAATGAACTGTTCATACTTAGACATCAACAAGTCTATCTTGGAACGCTTTACTTCACTTGTTCCCTTGTGGGTAACTTCCAGCAAGTCTCTAATCTGTTTGGCAGATTTGCAACCCATAATGTGGTTGTGCTCGTTTGGTCCTAGACCACAGTGAGGTAACTTGATGGCAAGAGCATTCATCTCAATTTTCTGAAAATCTTCCTTTTCATATTCAGTTATAGGTTTGGGGATGATTTCGTTATTGGAGTTTGTAGTTGTTATCTCAAAGTCTCCAATTTCGATAACTCTCCAAACTTGATAATTTTAATAAGTTTAAGTATTTTGGCCCTATTTTTGCAGACTTAGATTAAAGAATCAAAACTTAAACTTAGAGTGAGAAAGTAAAAGAGACAACACAATTTTACGTGGAAACCTTCTAGGCCTAAGTAGAAGGAAAAACCACGACCCCTCGGGATTTCAAAACTCTCCACTATGTTTTAGGCAACTCGTTACAATTACATAAAACACCTTGCTTCACTCGAAACTTCTCTTACTAGGCCAACTTCTCTTTCTCTTGCTTCACTCAAAGCAACTCTCATAGCTTTACTCAAAGCTAATCTCTTCTTTAGCTTCACTAGAAGCTTTCCAATTCTCCCCTAGACTCACCCAAGTCTAGTTACAAAAATTCACTCAAAAATCCTTTTACAAGGATAAATTCTCTAAAGATAAAATTAAAGAGTTGCACTAGAAAATATTATAAGTTAATTGGCAATTTTTAAACAAAATATTTCTTGTTGATTTTCCAAAAATAACGTATGATTTAATGTTCATACATGGCTTAGTTTGAGGAACAAACAAGTCCTCTATTTATAGAGTTAATTTCCCTAATAAAAAGGAGGTAACTACCCACTATTCCCTTATTCCTAATAATAAGGAGAATAATATGGATTTTAAAATTCAATGTCAAAACCCACAGTTATTGCCTTAATAAAAGGTAAAATAGGTATACACTTAACTAAATCTAAGCCACGGTATTCCTAACAAAAGCTACGGTTCCCTTTTACTAACAATAGGCAAATTAGTTATAGTTCCCCTATACTAATAATAGCTTACGGTTCCTTTTAGCCAAAATTAACTACGGTTCCTTTTACTAATATTAGGCACAATTAGTTACTCACTAACTATAGGTCCAAAATAAAAACCTTTCTAAAAGGAGAAAAATAATCTATATTTAGAAAATCACACGGTTATAATTTAGGTGGTTATAAATATTTTGCCAATTAACTTAATAATTAAATAATGTAACAAATTAATTTTAACTAATACATCAACTAAAAATCAGAAAATATAATAATAATCAGAATTTCCAGCAGACGTATCTTTTCTAGACTTCAGTCTGGGAACAATGTACTGTTTCCATTTTCCAGCAGCGTTAGATCATCAAACTTGGGAACAGTAGATCTCTTGTCTACATTTGACATCCTAAAAGATATACCTTATCTAACTTCTTTGGATTCCTTTGACGAGTACACATTCATAGACTAAGCCATAGGTACTATCAACGATCTTAGTCACGACCGGATATTGACCTCCAAACATCTCTAAAAATACATTTGTTTATATAAAGTGTAGTCATCATCAAAACCTAAGAGGGCCAACATCATACTTAATGCAACATTACATCAGACTTAATACCAACTTACATCAGACTTAATGACAACTTACAACACATTTAATTTATCGCCTACTTACATCAGACGTAATGCCAACTTACATTAGACTTAATGTGAACTTATAGGACACTTAATGCCTACTTATTTCAAACCTAGTGCCAACTTACATCAGACTTAATGTTAACTTACATCATACTTAATGCAACCTCACATCAGACTTAATGCCAACTTACATTAGATTTAATGCCAATTTACAACAAACTTATTGCATATTTACATCATACTTAATGGCAACTTACATCAAAGTTAATGTCAACTTACAACAACTTAATGCCTACTTACATCAGAGTTAATTCGTAAAAGTACAAAACAACAATTGGGAGTTTAATTAAAAAAAATAAAGAACCAAATATGAATCTTTCTTCTTTCTTCTCAAAAATATTATATATTTTAGAGACGATTAGCAGAATAACCATATCAATGGTGGAAGATTTGGTGTTAGACACAACAATGGCAGAAGAGAAACGAAGATGGATGAATAACATTAAATGCATCTTTTTTTTCGAGGAGAATTATTCTTACTATGCTTGGAAAGATGAAAAAATTTCTTTTTGAAACTCACAAAATTTACTTTGCATTCTTATTTTTCAGCTTTTTTTAAATAATTAATGAAAGGTATGAAGTGGGCTGGGTTTGAAGACCGTCTCTTATAGAGACGCTCTCTCAAGAGACTAGCTGTTATAACATTAGAGCGAACAACTTTAACTTGATAACTAACAAGTTTAAAAAACATCAATTACAACCTAAAGGGATCAACTTAAAGCTTATAGTGCTAAATTATAATTCATCACCTTTATAGAGATCACTTATAGCTTATAATCTTATACGAGTTCATAATAACTTGATCAATAATAATCTTAAAGTGGTCAATTCCGACCATTAAATTATCATACATTATACTAAAAAGTTTGGAAAATTTTAATTGTCACAACTAAAAAGAATTTGCAAAATGGAACTCATTAAATGGCTAAAGAAAAATGACATTACATTTGATTTTGTCTAATATCTCTACCATTAAAGTATATTTGGCTAACATTTATTTATAGTTAAATTGAGTCAATTAAAGTATATAGTATACTGCTTGATATATTGAATTTCTAAAATTACAGTGTTAATTTATACATATAACCGTCAAAATTGAGTACTTTTACTGCATAATATATTGTTGACAATTTTCAAAATTTTAGAATTAAAATACATATAACTGTCAAAATTTAGTATTTTTACTACATAATATCTCTGGCTTTATTTTTTTTTAAATCATCTGTTTATATATGTCGATGCTAAAAATATCATGCATTGCACGAGTTTCTACACTAGTAAATTATAAATATAAGTTATAACTTTTAAAAGAAATCAGTTTTAATCTTAAAGTATCAATTATTACTTTAAACTGATCTATTAGTAATTGCGTATTGTAAGAAATTATAATTGAGCAAATTGAATGACTAGTCAAATGATAAAGTCGTCTCTTACAAGAAAATGGGACTAATAAGACTTTAATATGAGATTTAAGTTGAAACTTTGAAGATAAAATATTTTATCCTTTGTTTGTCAGTTAGGGACTTGAAAAAGAAAGAGATGAAAACAAAAGCCTTGCTACAAATACCACCCTTTCTCCAACACTTTAATCTTAGAGACTTTCTTATCTTTTATTCTCATTCTCTTTTTCTATTTCCTTTAGATAAATAAGGACTTAGATTCTTTAGTACAAAGTCTCTCATTTCCTGAAAACTAAAAAATAGCTGGATTGGTTAACATTTTTAGTCATCTCATTTTTGAAATTGTAAAACCTGAAAGCTGAAAAGTAGCTAACTGTGTTGGGATAATTTGTCTCACATGGATAAATTAAAGATGATATACACGCTTTATAAGTTATTAAATCTCTTCCTCCCATTGCCATATGATTTTGAAATGATATCTTCTTGTCTTATGAAGGATATACACCTCATATTTTCCATATTATATGCTTGTATTTTCAATAATTCCAACTCAATCTAAGAAACTATAATCCACTAATACTATTGTTTGGTCACTTGACTAAATCAATCATCCTCATCCCAAGCGCCATTTATGGGTGAAGACTCAAGAGCAAAGGAAGAAATCATTAAAGTAGTGAGATGAAAAGAAATACAAATCAATGAAGAAGCACTTGCGTTGCACTTGATGTAGAAGTATGTATCAGCAAAATAATGCTCCCCTTCTAATTAATGCTAGACATTTTTGTTATGAATGGTGTGACTTGAGAGCACATTTGGTGTGTGCATTCATGTGGTGATTCTTGGGATGGAATCCCATAAGTATGTCATGAATGGGTGTATTAAGATGAGTCTTGATGATTGTAGTTTATGATGATGATTAAAGTATGGATTAATGAGGTAATGAAGTATGAGTTATTCATGGGAGTTATGGGACCTAATGAAGAAGTTCAAAGGTTTAAGATGCTCTACTATGCAAGTCGAGCAATACTGTTAGAAGCCCTCTGAAGTGCCGCTCGACCGAGCGAGCTCTAGAATGGGTCGAGTAAGCAGACAAAATGTAACCAGAAACTTCTTGTAGTCCGCTCGACCAGGCTGCTCGATCGAGCGAGCCTCTGCTTTGGTCGAGCGATGTCTCTGATGCTCCTAGGATGCTGTTTTTGACTCTTTAAGTTCTTGGGGATGTTTCATTATCATTTATTCATAACTTTAATATACTTAATGTTACTTAGTGTGATCTCTCCTATAAATATAGAGCTCTCATTCACATTGTAATCATCCACAAATATATACCCCAAGCCAAACAGTAGCCTATATCTCTTCTCTATTGTAATTCTTCATATTTGAGAGTTCTTTGAACTCCTTTGATAATATAAGAGATACTACACACCGGAGGACGTAGCCTAAGTTGGGTGAACCTCGTTAAATTTTTGTGTCGTTTTATTGCTTTACTTTCTCCTACAAACATCGATATCATTGATAGCGTAATTTGTTTGTCACTAAACTTCATACATTCGATCTTGGCAATATTGGAGTTTGAAACACATTGTTCGAACTCTAATACATCATTGTTTTCAATTTTAAACCAAATTCTGTGATGTGATTGTTTGTGACAAACTTCGAATCAGCTACGTTAGCTAACATTGTCTCAAAAGATAACTAAATCATTAAGTGCTTCCTTTTCATGTTCACAACTAATTTCGCAACTCAGTTGGAAATGTCAAAAATTTGAGATCCACTTAGGGCTTGTTTGGATTGAGTGTAAATATTTAAAGGTGTAAATAAAAGTTAAAGTAGAAAAACAAAGTTAGTTAAATAGAAGATCAAAGAAATTTCATTATTAGAGAAGTCGAAGAATTGATTAAAATGTAATGAAAAATAAATAAAATAACAATTAATTTCCTCATATTGAGGTATAAAATTACCTTAAGGGAGGATGGAGGAATACTTTTCTCTAAATGAGGGGAATCATCCTTCTTTTTTATTCATTTTTTAAGTTATGTTCATTGTACCTTTTTCATAATTATTTCAATTATTTCATTTGTACATCTACTTACTTTCATTTCACTAATTTGATTTTTTACTCCTTAAACATTTAAATTCAATTCAAATGAGGTGTTAATAGGCATCAACATATTTGAATTTAATTGAAACTCAAGCTATGCAGCTTGCTAATCAAATTCATCATCAAAAGGAAATCAACTACTTGTTACAATATTATCATAAAAATCAATCCTTATTACAAAGACAAGATATAATGGAAAACCTTCGGCCATTGAATGTAATTTAGCAATTTGTTACAATCATGAAAAAGAAAACCGTTTTGTGAAAGGCTTTGACCAATTTATAATAAGTCCCACTGACAGCAGCGGTCAACGGAGAGAATAAAAACAGTTCACCACACTAAAACGCCTACTTTACTCCACAACTATGCAATCAGCAAACTGCAAGCTGTTTTTTCAATTTTTCTTTCTCTTTCATTTATTCTTCAGTTTAACCATCAAAGCAACTCACAACTCATCATCATCATCATCATCATCTTCTTCTTCTTCTTCTTCAGCAATCATATCCAGATTCCAAAAATATCTTAGAATAAACACTGCTTATCCAAATCCCAACTACTATGAAGCTGTTGATTTCATTCTTTCTCAAGCTAGATCTTTATCCCTTGAATCCCAGACTTTTGAATTTGTCAAAAATAACCCATTAGTCTTGCTCAAATGGCCTGGGAAAGACCCCAATTTGCCATCAGTACTCCTCAATTCTCACACCGACGTCGTTCCGGCTGAACCTGACAAGTGGGTTCATCATCCCTTCAGTGCCCGCATTGATTCTCATGGCAATATTTATGCCAGAGGTTCTCAGGCAAGAAATCTCAATCAAATTTTAAATTATTTCATAAATTTTATTTAGTTTTTCAAATTAGGGTTATTGCACGGCAAAATTGATTACAACTGCTGTGTAAGTGTTTCAGTTTTTTAGTTCGTAGATGTGAAAATGAGTTTAATCCAGATTAATAAATTCATTTACTTTCCATAATATTATGGAATTCAAGTTCATTTTAGTAACATTTTGTTAGAGATGGATTGCGGTGGACTTTAATAGGTTGAAAAAAGAAATCGCTGGTTTAAATGATAAATATTTTTACAATTGCAAAAGGGTTTTTAGAAAGTTATGTGTTTTCATTGAACTATTGGGTAAAAAAAAACCGTGGTGGTTTTGTCTAGTAACCAACTCGACCAAATGCAAATTTTGCGCCCATTGTTATTAAAATCGCAATTCTGATCTACGATTTTAGTATTAATTCGATTCTACTAATTTAGTATTGATCATTATTAATTTTTCTCTTTCACTAATTTCTTTCAATTATATAAATAAATTTCAAATGTATCATTATGAAAACTTTTAAAAAATAAATTTCTTAATCCGTTTGAAGATTTAAACTAATTAAATAAAGTCAAAGAAACTTTAACTCACAAATTTAGACTTTTAAAATGGATAATAATGATAAGATACTATATATTTTAATATATTTAAGTTTATTTGTAGAATCATATGATTCTACGATTCAATTCTAAGTAGAATTCCGATTTTAACAACTTTGTTAGCGCCTAAATATTCTACTTGAAACACAGTTGGATAAGATTCGAACTCTTGAGTTGTGAACTTTCCCAACTTTAGGCTTCTGACACTGTCCATAACAAACTCAACTAAAAGCTTAAACGGGTTATGCCGTTTCAGGATTTTTGTTTTCAAAGTTTCCATGATCACGTTTTTCTGAAACTTGAGTATATGGGAAAGGAAGACATAAAAAATTCTGTGTTGATCATTTTTTCTTCTTGTCAATTATAAAACTTAATATATGAATGCTGCATAGATGTGTTTCAGGTGTCTATGTTGACATAATAAAATGTTTTTCTATGTACATGTATTATGTTCTTTGTTTGCAGGATATGAAATGTGTGGGTATGCAGTACTTAGAAGCTATTCGGAAGCTTAAGCTTTCAGGGTTTGAACCCAATCGTACTATCTATTTATCATATGTGCCAGACGAAGAAAATGGAGGACTTGATGGTGCCAAGAAGTTGGCGGAGTCTGATGTGTTTGAAAAAATGAATGTGGCCTTCATTCTTGATGAGGGAATGCCATCACCAAATGAAAAGTATCAGGTCTTTTATGCCGAGAGGTCGTTGATGTGGTTGGTGATTAAGGCAACCGGGTCACCTGGGCATGGAGCCAAGCTATACGACAATACTGCATTAGAGAATTTGTTGAAGAGTATTGAGATTATACGGAGTTTTCGAGAAGCACAATTTGATATGGTAAAGACAGGGTTAAAGCCTGAGGGAGACGTGGTTTCAGTAAATATGGTGTTTCTGAAAGCTGGCAGACATACTCCAAATGTAAGTCTGTGACTTCATTTGCCTTGTACTTCATCATGATTATGTATCGGAAGTTTAGGTTTGAATTATTGTACGCCTGGTAAATTCTTTTTAATAAACCCTTTACACAAAACAGGTTATATGTGAGTTTAATTGGCGTTTTACACAACTCTAAAGTTTAAAAAGTAAGGTATCCTGTCAATTTTCAAAAGGTAAAATGAAAATCATTGACAAAATGTTTTTATAGACCTTAGGATGATGATGATGATGATGCTTATGGAATAACTTGATTTTTGGTAATATGTAGTGTTCTTTGTACATGTGATTTATAGTTCTTTGGTTTTGGATAATAATGGACTATAGTAAAATGACTTATTAAATCATATGAACTTCTTATTTATGTTAAGTTGCACATGGTGTTTGCTACTAAGGGTCAACCGAAAACAATTGTTTTGATATAAAATTGCATGCATCCGACCCCAAAACCCCACCCTAAGTGGCAGCCACTCAAGGGCACTGTATAAATTTGCATGAACTATCAAATTTTGAAGCTTTGCAAGCATCTTTGTGTAATAGACAGTGCAATAACTTGCTGTATTATGTTAAAAAGACACTTTTTGTTGGTTTGCTAAAGATTACAAGTCACTTGTTGCTTAGTAAAGCATGCCTAATGTACATTTAGTGTTTTATCTTAGTTTCCTTTTTCTTCCTTTTAGTACAGTTTTGGATAATATTTGATGGCTTGCTAACATCTATTTACCCTGATGGAATCCTTTTTTCAATCAATATCTTGAAGTCTGTGTTTGCAGTGGTTACAAATAAAATTTGAGATAAAATTTTTAGATCCTATAATATGTGAATATTCGGGTTAAGATGAATAAGTGGACACATGATAGAAGATATAAATAAAATCGAAGGCATATGAAAGGGTCTTGGAGTCCTAGAAATCGAAGAAAAAATGAAAGAAAACCATTTACGTTTGTTTAGTCATATAGAAGACCGAAATATTCAGCATATTGAAAAGTGTATGTTAGAACTTTAAGGATCTTATAAGATGAAAAAGTAGGTTAAAGATAACCTAGATAACGTGAATGAGGAAGGGCATATGAAAAAATGGAATTTGTTGGGTATATGACAACACAATAGAATGAATGAAGGAGGATATATGTTGATGATCTTCAAAATCTATTTCTGATTTGAAATTTGTTTTTGATTATGACTCCATAATGTTTCCAATATATGACCAAGTGCAAAGCATAAACTCGACCAATTTATGGTTTTTTTTCATAAGTTGAGTCAACGACTTGCCCAAGACCTTGACAATTCGCTAGTTGACTTTGACAATAGTTGGCTCAAATTGCAAAAGCGAGATGACGAGTATGAGGTCCATGAATCATTGCCTAGTCTTGCACATATATGGGCGATTTCCTCTAAAGCAGGAAGTTGTTGCTCTGCATTAACTTGGAAGATATGCTTATTTACTGATCTCATAAGTTAAGAAAATCGTGTATCCAATTTTCTGAAAACTTAATTGCAAAAGGGTGACTAGTTAAGCTTAGCTACTCCAATTAGTTTTCATTATTGAATTCTTTCAAACACAAATTTGTCTTCTTTGTTGTTCTTGCCATACTAAGAGTGTTTGCTCGCCTGACAATTTGATCAAGATCAACTAAGCAAATTTCTCTCGTTCGTGATATTGAATTCATCTTCAAAGGTCACTGTCAAGTTTTATCATCTGCATTGAAAAGTTTGTGTCCAATTTTGGTGTAACCATATTAGGGTCTATAGACCAACATTTCTTAGTTGTAAATTAGTATTAGATGGTCCAAAGAGAGTACAATCTGTCGTACTGATAATCTGTTATGCTGAGTTGTTCTTGCTAATATACTTGACTCCGTACGTTGGGATTAAGCCTTTTGGCAATGTTGTTGGGTTGTTGTTAGATTTCACTTACTTGGAGACTTGATTTTTTTCTAGCAGGGTTTTGTCAGGAATGTGCAACCTTCTGAAGCTGAAGCAGGTTTTGACATTCGGGTTCCACCAACCGCTGACCTTAAATCACTTGAAGTACGTATAGCTGAGGAGTGGGCCCCAGCTTCATGCAACATGACGTTTGAGGTCGGAATTGCTTCCTACACCTTTTTCCATTCTTTCTCTCTGCCTTCCACTTCCTTTGAGATGCAATAGTGGATTGAAAAAAAGAGAGCTTAGAAAGTTTTACATGTTTTCCACACAATATGTTCAGTGTTTTGTTCTTCGAAATATGAAATACTGTGCCTACGAAAGGGGTTCTGTTCTTTTCGCTTATGCTATCCTGATTTTTTTTTTACATGGTAGTTTGTTCAGAAAGATCCTTTGCTTGACAAATCTGGCAAGCCAATCATGACAAATGCTGATAGTTCAAATCATTGGTGGGTCCTGTTTAAAGAAGCTGTCCAAAATGTTGGTGGAAAACTTGAAAAGCCAGAAATTCTCCTAGGCTCAACTGATGCCAGTTTCTTTAGGCAGCTAGGCATACCAGCTATAGGATTCTCTGCCATATCAAATACACCAGATCTAGTACACGATCACAACGAGGTACATGCTAGTCAATGTGATTAGTACTTGAAACATCTTTTGAGCCTTGCCTTTAAGATATAAGATTGTTTGAATTCAAGCCTCTAACGTTTTGTGTTACAGAACTGGTTTTCTAACCTTTCTATTTTCGGTTGGCGCAGTTTTTAAACTTAGAGGAATATATGAAAGGAGTTGACATATATGCATCGATCATCAAAGCTTATGCATCTTCTACTGTGCATCCTGAGGTTCTTAGAGATCAGTAAAAAAAACCAGTTGAACTTGGAAAACTCGGTTTGCTTTCTCTATAGTCATCCACCAACTTCTGTTTTCAAATGGAAGCCTAATGAGCAACACAAATTTTCACTATTTAGCTAATGCTTTCATACAAGTGAGTGACAGGGTTGTTCAATCTAATGGGAATTTGGAGTATTAATAAAGGCAATTTCATTAATGTTTAATATGTCCAATACGAACAATAACTTGAGTATTGGATCCTGTGCATTTGGAGCACATACAACTTTCTTAGGCAATGATTATGAGCAGGGTGTTCAAAAATATTCGATCCGAATTATCTGGCACCCGATTTTTTAAAATTGGATAAATTATCCTTTTTTGGAAACCGGATGATTCGGACCGGATACCCATATCCGGATACGGATCGGTATATTGGCAAAACCAAATATTCGGATATCCGGTTTTCTAATTTTTTATTATTTTTTATTTTTTTTAAATATATACATATTTTTTCATAACATTTTTTGTTTAGTTTGTTAAATTTAATAATATGTACAATTCTCAATTATAAGTAAGCTGTATAATTAATTTATTGTTAATTAATTTAGACTTTTGAAAATCAAATTTCCAAAATGATTTGTATTCAAAGTTTAAAAATAAGCTTGACTAAAAAGGAAAGCGGAGTGAGATTAAATATTTGTGCAAAAAAAAACTTAAAACTGTTTAAAAAAGACAAAAAAAGAAAAAAAAAATGGATATTCGGTATCCAATCCGAATTAAACCGGGTAATAGGTTTGTTTGGACCGAAATCGGATAGTATTTTCACTATCCGAAAAACCGGGTATCTAGATTTTCGGATTCGGATCGACCCGTTATCCGGTTTGAACAACCCTAATGATGAGTTCGATTGTTATCTATTACTCCCTTCAATTCTTTTCAATTGTCCCATTTGGGTTGGGCACGCATATTAAGGAAGTGTAGGGGCCACCTTGAATAGTATATCCATGTGATGTAAGGGGTATTGTTAAAAATACAAAGTCTTCATAGCCATTAATTAAATTACATAATTAAAAATAAATTCTGGAAAAAATAAATTTACTTTCATAAAGGGGGTTTGTTCCTCCTCGATCTCTTCAATACTTTATTCACGGATAGTAATAACGAACACTTTTCTCGGGCCATGTGAATACGGATATCATTTCGTTCATTGACTTCAGAAAAGAGGTCGAACAAATCAAATATGCATTTATTGTATACGTTAAGTCACTTTAAAAAAATGCGCCAAAAAACGAAAAACATTAATGCCATCTAAAATTTAAAACTTTTCCAAAAAACTGACGTCATGAGAAGCAGCCCAAACCCACACAACAAATTTACACAGGAAGAGGAAATTTGTCAACCCCAAGTTCAATAAGCGCCAAAATGAAAATGTCAACCCACAAGTTAGCCGCCACAAAATAGAAAACAAAACAGCAAGCATACTTACAATATAAATAGGGGGTATTTATTGAAAACCAAATTAATACTCCAAGTCATTTATTGCAAGAAAAAAAATGGTGAAGCAAAAAGAATTAGATACTTACACTAGGAACGAAATAATGCATTACTTATTGATTGGTGTTAACAAAAAGGGGAAGCCAGCTCATGGATTAATGGGGGATATCGCCAAACGGTGTTCACTGGAAGACCGTAAGTAGAATTTGGGCTAAAGTTAAAACTCAGCAATCATTGGATACAAGTAGTAAAAAGTTTGGTAGAAACAACAAGACAATAATACCATTTGATGAACAAAGATTCCAAGCCTTAGAAGTTGCAAATGCCATGGGTGTTAGCCAATCAACTTAAAAAATGGAAGAAAAAGTAATACATACGCAAGCACTCAAATGCAATCAAGCCACTGTTAACCGACACTAATAAGAATGACAGGTTATTCTTTTGTATTTCTAGTTGCATTTATGATGAGCAGATAGATGCTTTCAAATTCAGTGACATGTCCAACATAGTTCACATAGATAAAAAATTGTTCTATCTCACTAGAACACAACAAACGTACTATCTTACCCTAGGAGAACCTGAGCCACATAGGGAAAAAGAGTCAAAAAGATTCGTTCCCAAAATTATGTTCGTGTGTGCGGTTGCTAAACCGATGTACTCTAGTAAAGGTGAACTAATTTTTGATGGAAAGATAGGTATGTTTTCTTTTACAGTTCAAGTGCTAGCACAAAGAAAATTCAAAAACAGGAATAGCAGAGAACCAGAAACTAAACCCATTCGATCCATAACAAAGACACACATAAGGTCAATGCTAATTGACAATATCTTACTGGCTATTAGAGAAAAATGGCCAGAAGGTGCAAGCAAAACAATTTACATTCAACAGGATAATGCAAAACCACATATTCTAGACAATGATCCAATATTCAGGGAAGCTGCAAATATAGATGGATTCAATATCCATTTAGTTCAACAGCCTCCAAATTCCCCTGATACGAACGTGTTAGACTTAGTTTGTTTTAGGTCTATTCAATCGTTACAACATCAAAAAGTAGCATACAACTACACACAATTGGTTAGGGCAGTGACAAGTGGTTTTGAAGCTTTAGAACACCACACATTACTAGTGGAAAAAATCGTATTTGCTGCTAATCATTTGCTGCGGTTTTTATATATACGCAGCAATAAGTAGGAAAAAGAATTAGAAAAAAAAATAAACACTTAAATACTGCAGTTTTGGGCCTTGACCGCAGCAAATACATATGAGCAGGTTCAATTGCTGCGGTTTGTTTGACGCCCGCAGCAAAAAACGTTCTTCAATTGCTCCGGTTCTTGACTACCCGTAGCAAATAACATAATTCTTCACATAATTGCTGCGGTTTTTGCCTTGCTCGCAGCAATTGTATTTTCAAAAACGCGCCATATGTGTTAATGTTATGTTAAAACATAAAACCCACGAAACTTCTTTCATTATATTGCTGTTTATACGATTGTTGCACTTCTTCACTCAATATTGAAACTGCCGATTTTCTTGTTCATCATAATTTGTTCGATTACTGTCTTCAATCTTTCTTCTTCATCATCTTTTTGTTCTTGTTCTTATTTGATCATCATTCTTGCTCTTCTTATTGCTTTTCCTCATCATCAACTTCTTAAAACTGCGCTGTACGCATTGTTGTTGCTCTTCTTAAACCCACGAAAACCCACGAAATTTGGGCTTAGTTCTTGCTCTTCTTCAAGGTATAATTTTTTTAAAGCTTATTAGTTCTCAAACCCAGGCCATTATTGTTCAAGCTTCATTAATTGTGTACGTTTAGGGCGCTTAGTTTTTTTTATACTAATTTTTTTTTCATTGTATAGGTTATACACTAACCCACCAAAACCCACGATAATTCAAGGTATTTTTTTCATTTTGATTTGTAAATTAGGTTTAAATTTGTCATACTTTATGAATGTGTATGTTGTTATTGTTTTTAAGTTTTAAATTTATCATATATATCATGTTTTGTTATATTTTTAAGTAATTTCTTCATTTTATTTATGATTGTGTATGTAGTTGTGGTCTTTCAGTTTTAAATTTATCATAATTTTTTTTATAGTTTGTAAGTTAGGTTTAATTAGGTTTGTTTATGGTAAAATGAATGAGTTGTTGATATGAATATTTATTAGTTATCCAAGTTTATGAATATGATTTGATTTTTATTGTTTTTATATAAATATTAATTATTACTACAATAAACATCATTTGGACAGTTTAAAAAACATTGTGTTATTATTTGGGTTAGTTAGTGTTAAATGAATGATTATTACTTATTTTTGTGGTTAGTTAGAGTTCGTTAAGTATATATGTATAAAAGTTGTGTATTAATTTTGTTTTGAATCAATTAATCACACTAATTAGGATGACAAAAGATCGTTCTTAGATGTATGGAAGCATTGAATCGTCGGAATTTATTGATGGCGTATTAGAATTTTGTAGTATTGCGGTTGAACATCAAGTTAGGACCGGGGGAGTTGGTTTTTATTGCCCATGTGTCAGTTGTGGCAATGTATCAAAGGTAGATAGTGTTGATATCCTTAGGAAGCACATACTTCGACGTGGATTTAGGCCTCAATATCATGTTTGGGTTTGGCATGGTGAGGAGGGATTTTACAAAGAGAAAAGTGTTGTTGAGGACGTCAATAATGTGGCCGATGTCAATGAGGATGTAGTAGATCATGTTGATGGGTATGAGACAGATGAAGAGAATGTCGATGAGGATGTGGATCGTTTTGATGAGATGATGGAGGGAGTCGAGGATGAGTGAGGAAAACGTCCTTGTGTTTTTCACTTGTTGACAGAGGCTTCTCAAAAGCCTTTGTACCCTGGATGTACAAAGTTCACCAAACTAACAGCAGTGTTGACAAATTGGTTTGTTTTGCACGAAACTTTGCACACGACACTATTCAATATATAATAATGTGTTGAAGTGGTTAGAATTGAAAATCATAGTCATATGCTAGCAATTAGGTGTTAAGATGCGATTTTATGGGTTTTAAGCTTTTTTGGCACTTTCGCGCATAAAGTAACCCAAACTTTGTTTGTTTTGCACTAATATTGACACACAACACTATTTGGTATATATAATTGTTTTGAAGTGTTTAGAATTGAAAATCATACTCATAAGCTAGAAATTACGTGTTAAGTTGCGATTTTATGGGTTTTTAAGCTTTTTAGGCACTTTTGCGCATAAAGTAGCTCAAACTTGGTTTGTTTTGCATTAAACTTGGCACACGACACTATTTGGTATATATTATTGTGTTGAAGTGGTTAGATATGAAAATCATAGTCATATGCTAGAAATTATGTGTTAAGTTGCGATTTTATGGGTTTTTTACTTTTTTTGCACTTTCGCGCATAAAGTAGATCAAACTTGGTTTGTTTTGCACGAAAATTGGCACACGACACTATTTTGTATATGTTATTGTGTTGAAGTGGTTAGAATTGAAAATCATAGTCATATGCTAGAAATCACGTGTTAAGTTGCGATTTTATGGGTTTTTAAGCTGTTTTGCCACTTTCGCGCATAAAGTAGCTCAAACGTGGTTAGTTTTGCACTAAACTTAGCACACAACACTATTTGGTATGTATTACTGTGTTGAAGTGGGTAGAATTGAAAATAAAAGTCGTATGCTAGAAATTACGTGTTAAGTTGCGATTTTATGGGTTTTAAAGCTTTTTTGGCACTTTTGCGCGTAAAGTAGGTCAAACTTGGTTTGTTTTTCACGAAACTTGGCACACAACACAATTTGGTATATATTATTGTGTTGAAGTGGTTAGAAGTGAAAATAATAGTCATATGCTAGAAATTACGTATTAAGTTGCGATTTTTTTGTTTTTAAGCTTTTTTGGCACTTTCGCGCATAAAGTATCTCAAACTTGGTTTGTTTTGCATGAAACTTGGCACACAACACTATTCGATATATATTAGTGTGTTGAAGCGGTTAAAATTTAAAATCATAGTCATATGCTAGAAATTTCGTGTTAAGTTGCGATTGTATGGGTTTTTTACGATTTTAGTGCACTTTCGCGCATAAAGTAGCTCAAACTTGGTTTGTTTTGCACGAAACATGGCACAAAACACTATTCGATATATATTAGTGTGTTGAAGTGGTCAGAATTGAAAATCATAGTCATATGCTAGAAATTTCGTGTTAAGTGGAGATTATTTGGGTTTTTAAGGTTTCTTTACACTTTCGCGCATAACGTAGTTGTCACTTGGTTTGTTTTGCACGAAACTTGTCATACAACACTATTTGGTATATATTATTGGGTTAAAGTGGTTTGAATTGAAAATCATAGTCATATGCTAGAAATTTCATGTTAAGTTACGATTTTATGGGTTTTTTACGTTTTTTTGCACTTTCTCGCATAAATTAGCTCAAACTTGGTTTGTTTTGCACGAAACCATGCACACGACACTATTTGGAATATATTATTGTGTTGAAGTGGTTAAAATTGAATATCATAGTCATATTACGTGTTAAGTTGCGATTTTTTGGTTTTTAAGCTTTTTTGGCACTTTCGCGCATAAAGTAGCTCATAATTGGTTTGTTTCGCACGAAACTTAGCACACGACACTATTCAATATATAATAATGTGTTTAAGTGGTTAGAATTGAAAATTATAGTCATATGCTAGAAATTTCGTGTTAAGTTGCGATTTTAAAGGTTTTTCACGCTTTTTTTGCACTTTCACGCATAAAGTAGATCAAACTTGGTTTGTTTTGCACGAAACATGGCACACGAAACTATTTTGTATATGTTATTGTGTTGAAGTGGTGAGAATTGAAAATCATAGTCATATGCTAGAAATCACGTGTTAAGTTGCGATTTTATGGGTTTTTCAACTTTTTTGGCACTTTCGCGCATAAAGTAGCTTAAACGTGGTTTGTTTTGCACTAAACTTGGCACACAACACTATTTGGTATATATTATTGTGTTGAAGTGGTTAGAATTGTAAATAAAAGTCTCATGCTAGAAATTACGTGTTATGTTGCGGTTTTATGGGTTTTTAAGCTTTTATGGCACTTTCGCGCATAAACTTGGTTTGTTTTGCATGAAACTTGCCACAAAATGCTATTCGATATATAATAGTGTGTTGAAGTAGTTTGAATTGAAAATCATAGTCATATGCTAGAAATTTCGTGTTAAGTTGCGATTTTATGGGTTTTTTTACGCTTTTTTTGCACTTTCGCGCATAAACTAGCTTCAACTTGGTTTGTTTTGCACGAAACTCTGCACACGACACTATTTGGTATATATTATTGTGTCGAAGTGGTTAGAATTGAAAATCATTGTCATATGCTAGAAATTACATGTTAAGTTGTGATTTTATGGGTTTTTAAACTTTTTTGGCACTTTTGCGCATAAAGTAGCTCAAATTTGGTTTTTTTTACACGAAACTTGGCACACAACACTATTCGATATATATTAGTGTGTTGAAGTAGTTAAAATTGAAAATCATAGTCATATGCTAGAAATTTTGTGTGAAGTTGTGATTTTATGGGTTTTTTACGATTTTTTTGCCCTTTTGCGCATAAAGTATCTCAAACTTGGTTTGTTTTGCACGAAACTTGGCACACGACACTTTTTGGTATATATTATTGTGTTGAAGTGGTTAGATATGAAAATCATAGTCATATGCTAGAAATTACGTGTTAAGTTGCGATTTTTTGGTTTTTAAGCTTTTTTGGCACTTTCGCGCATAAAGTAGCTCAAACTTGGTATATTTTGCACGAAAATTGGGACACGACACTATTCAATATATAATAATGTGTTGAAGTGGTTAGAATTGAAAATAATAGTCATATGCTAGAAATTTCGTGTTAAGTTGCGATTTTATGGTTTTTTTACGCTTTTTTTTTTCACATTCGCGCATAAAGTAGATCAAACTTGGTTTGTTTTGTACGAAACTTGGAACACGAAACAATTTTTTATATATTATTGTGTTGATATGGTTAGAATTGAAAATCATAGTCATATGCTAGAAATCATGTGTTAAGTTGCGATTTTATGGGTTTTTAAGCTTTTTTGGCACTTTCGCGCATAAAGTAGTTCAAACTTTGTTTGTTTTGCACGAAATTTGGCACACAACACTATTTGATATATATTAGTGTGTAGAAGTGGTTAAAATCTAAAATCATAGTCATATGTTAGAAATTTCGTGTTAAGTTGCGATTTTATGGGTTTTTTACGATTGTTTTGCACTTTCGTGCATAAAGTAGCTCAAACTTGGTTTTTTTTCCATGAAACCTTGCACACGACAATATTTGGTATATATTATTGTGTTGAAGTGGTTAGAATTGAAAATCATAGACATATGCTAGAAATTACGTGTTAAGTTGCGATTTTTTGGTTTTTAAGCTTTTTTGGCACTATTGCGCATAAAGTAGCTCATAATTGGTTTGTTTTGCACGATACTTGGCACATGACGCTATTCAATATATAATAATGTGTTGAAGTGGTTAGATTTGAAAATCATAGTCATATGCTAGAAAGTTCGTATTAAGTTGCGATTTAATGGGTTTTTTACGCTTGTTTTGCACTTTCGCGTATAAAGTAGATCAAACTTGGTTTGTTTTGCACGAAACTTGGCACACGACACTATTTTGTATATGTTATTGTGTTCAAGTGTGTAAAATTTAAAATCATAGTCATATGCTCGAAATCACGTGTTAAGTTGCGATTTTATGGGTTTTTAAGCTTTTTTGGCACTTTCGCGCATTAAGTAGCTCATACTTGGTTTGTTTTGCACGAAACTATGCACACGACAGTAATCAATATATAACAAAGTGTTAAAGTGGTTAGAATTGAAAATCATAGTCATATGCTAGAAATTTCGTGTTAAGTTGTGATTTTATGGGTTTTTTACGCGTTTTTTGCAATTTCGCGCATAAAGTAGATCAAACTTGGTTTGTTTTGCACGAAACTTGGCACACGACACTATTTTGTATATATTATTGTGTTGAAGTGGTTAGAATTGAAAATCATTGTCATATGCTAGAAATTACGTGTTATGTTGCGATTTTCTAGGTTTTAAAACTTTTTTGGCATTTTCACGCATAAACTTGGTTAGTTTTGCATGAAACTTGGCACACAACACTATTCGATTTATATTAGTGTGTTGAAGTGGTTAAAATGTAAAATCATAGTCATATGCTAGAAATTTCGTGTTAAATTGCGATTTTATGGGTTTTTTACTATTTTTTTGCACTTTCGCGCATAAAGTAGCTCAAACTTGGTTTGTTTTGCACAATACCTTGCACACGACAATATTTGGTATATATTATTGTGTTGAAGTGGTTAGAAATGAAAATCATAGTCATATGCTAGAAATTACGTGTTAAGTTGCGATTTTTTGGTTTTTAAGCTTTTTTGGCACTATCGCGCATAAAGTATCTCATAATTTGTTTGTTTTGCACGAAACTTGGCACACGACACTATTCAATATATAATAATGTGTTGATGTGGTTAGAATTGAAAATCATAGTCATATGCTCGAAATTTCGTGTTAAGTTGCGATTTTATGGGTTTTTTTATGCTTTTTTGCACTTTCGCGCATAAAGTAGATCAAATTTGGTTTGTTTCGTACGAAACTTGGCACACGACACTATTTTGTATATATGATTGTGTTGAACTAGTTAGAATTAAAAATCATAGTCATATGCTAGAAATCACATTTTAAGTTGCGATTTTTTTGTTGTAAAGCTTTTTTGGCACTTTCGCGCATAAAGTAGCTCATACATGGTTTGTATTGCACGAAACTTGGCAAACGTCACTAATTAATATATAATAATGTGTTGAAGTGGTTAGAATTGAAAATCATAGTCATATGCTAGAAATTTCGTGTTAAGTTGGGATTTTATGGGTTTTGTACGCTTTTTTGCATTTTCGCGCATAAAGTACATCATACTTGTTTTCTTTTGCACGAAACTTGGCACACGACACTATTTTGTATATGTTATTGTGTTGAAGTTGTTAGAATTGAAAATCATAGTCATATGCTAGAAATCACGTGTTAAGTTGTGATTTTATGGGTTTTTAAGCTTTTTTGTTACTTTTGCACAAAACGTAGCTCAAACGTGGTTTGTTTTGCATGTAACTTGGCACACAACACTATTTTGTATATATTATGGTGCTGAAGTGGTTAGAATCGAAAATAAAAGTCATATGCTAGAAATTACGTGTTAAGTTGCGATTTTATGGGTTTTTAAGCTTTTTTGGCACTTTTGCACGTAAAGTAGGTCAAATATGGTTTGTTTTTCATGAAACTTGGCACACAACGCCATTTGGTATATATTATTATGTTGAAGTGGTTAGAATTTAAAATCATTGTCATATGCTAGAAATTACGTGGTAAGTTGCGATTTTATGGGTTTTTAAGCTTTTTTGGCACTTTCCCGCATAAACTTGTTTGTTTTGCACGAAACTTGGCACACCATGCTATTCGATACATATTAGTGTGTTTAATTGGTTAGAATTTAAAATCATAGTCATATGCTAGAAATTTCGTGTTAAGTTGCGATTTTATGGGTTTTATACGCTTTTTTGCACTTTCTCGCATAAACAAGCTTGAACTTGGTTTGTTTTGCACGAAATTTGGCACACAACACTATTCGATATATATTAGTGTGTAGAAGTGGTTAAAATGTAAAATCATACAACTTTATGTGTTTTTTTACGATTTTTTTTGCTCTTTCGCGCATAAAGAAGCTCAAACTTGATTTGTTTTGCACAATACCTTGCACACGACAATATTTGGTATATATTATTGTGTTGAAGTGGTTAGAAATGAAAAATCATAGTCATATGCTAGAAATTACGTGTTAAGTTGCGATTTATTGGTTTTTAAGCTTTTTTGGCACTATCACGCATAAAGTAGCTCATAATTGATTGTTTTGCACGAAATTTGGCACACGACACTATTCAATATATAATAATGTGTTGAACTGGTTAGAATTGAAAATCATAGTCATATGCTAGAAATTTCGTGCTAAGTTGCGATTTTATGGGTTTTTTTACGTTTTTTCGCACTTTCGCGCATAAAGTAGATCAAACTTGCTTTGTTTTGTATGAAACTTGGCACACGACACTATTTTGTATATATTATTGTGTTGAAATGGTTAGAATTAAAAATCATAGTCATATGCTAGAAATCACGTTTTAAGTTGCGATTTTATGGGTTTTAAGCTTTTTTGGCACTTTCGCGCATAAAGTAGCTCTAACTTTGTTTGTTTTGCACAAAACTTGGCACTCAACACTATTCGGTATATATTAATGTGTTGAAGTGGTTAAAATTGAAAATCATAGTCATATGCTAGAAATTTCGTGTTAATTTGCGATTTTATGGGTTTTTTACGATTTTTTTGCACTTTCGCGTATAAAGTTGCTCGAACTTGGTTTGTTTTGCACGAAACATGGCACATGACACTATTTGGTGTATATTATTGTGCTGAAGTGTGTAGAATTTAAAATCATAGTCATATGCTACAAAATAAGTGTTAAGTTGCGATTTTTTGGTTTTTAAGCTTTTTTGGCACTTTCGCGCATAAAGTAGCTCAAATTTGGTTTGTTTTGTTCGAAACTTGGCACACGACACTATTTTATATATGTTATTGTGTCGACGTGGTTAAAATTTAAAATCATAGTCATATGCTAGAAATCAGGTGTGAAGTTGATGGGTTTTTAAGCTTTTTTGGCACTTTCGCGTAAAACGTAGCTCAAACGTGGTTTGTTTTGCACGAAACTTGGCAAACAACACTATTTGGTAGATATTATTGTTTTGAAGTGGTTAGAATTGAAAAAAAAGTCATATGCTAGAAATTACGTGTTAAGTTGCGATTTTATGGGTTTTTTGGCACTTATGCGCGTGAAGTAGGTCAAATATGGTTTGTTTTTCACGAAACTTGGCACACAACACCATTTAGTATATATTATTATGTTGAAGTGGTTAGAATTGAAAATCATTATCATATGCTAGAAATTACGTGTTACGTTGCGATTTTATGGGTTTTTAAGCTTTTTTGGCACTTTCGTGCATAAACTTGGTTTGTTTTGCACGAAACTTGGCACACAACGCTATTCGTTATATATTAGTGTGTTGAAGTGGTTAGAATTGAAAATCATAGTCATATGCTAGAAATTTAGTGTTAAGTTGCGATTTTATGGGTTTTTTACGCTTTTTTGCACTTTCTCGCATAAACTAGCTTGAACTTGGTTTGTTTTGCACGAAACTTTGCACACGACACTATTTGGTATGTATTATTGTGTTGTAGTCGTTAGAATTTAAAATCATTGTCATATGCTAGAAATTACGTGTTAAGTTGTGATTTTATGGGTTTTTAAGCTTTCTTGACACTTTTGCGCATAAAGTAGATCAAACTTGGTTTTTTTGCACGAAACTTGGCACACAACACTATTCGATATATATTAGTGTGTTGAAGTGGTTAAAATTGACAATCATAGTCATATGCTAGAAATTTCCTATTAAGTTGCGATTTTATGGGTTTTTTACGATTTTTTTGCACTTTCGCGCATAAAGTAGCTCAAACATGGATTGTTTTGCATGAAACTTGGCACATGACACTATTTGGTATATATTATTGTGTTGAAGTGGTTTGAATTGAAAATCATAGTCATATGCTAGAAATTACGTGTTAATTTGCGATTTTTTGGTTTTTAAGCTTTTTTGGCACTTTCGCGCATAAAGTAGCTCAAACTTGCTTTGTTTTGCACGAAACTTGGCACACGACACTAATCAATATATAATAATGTGTTGAAGTGGTTAGAATTGAAAATCATAGTCATATGCTAGAAAGTTCGTGTTAAGTTGCGATTTTATGGGTTTTTTACGCTTTTTTTGCACTTTCGCGCATAAAGTAGATCTAACTTGGTTTGTTTTGCACGAAACCTTGCACACGACACTATTTTGTATATGTTATTGTGTTGAATTGGTTAGAATGGCAAATCATAGTCATATGCTAGAAATCACGTGTTAAGTTTTGATTTTATGGGTTGTTAAGCTTTTTTGGCACTTTCGCGCAAAATGTAGCTCAAACGTGGGTTGTTTTGCACGAAACTTGGCACACAACACTATTTGGTATATATTATAGTGTTGAAGTGGTCAGAATTGAAATTAAAAGTCAAATGCTAGAAAATACGTGTTAAGTTGCGTTTTTTGGGTTTTTAAGTTTTGGCACTTTTGCGCGTAAAGTAGGTCATATATGGTTTGTTTTTCATGAAACTTGGCACACAACACCTTTTGGTATATATTATTATGTTGAAGTGGTTAGAATTGAAAATCATTGTCATATGCTAGAAATTACGTGTTAAGTTGCGATTTTTTGATTTGAAAGCTTTTTTGGCACTTTCACGCATGAAGTAACTCAAACTTGGTTTGTTTTGCACGAAACTTGGCCCACGACACTAATCAATATATAATAATGTGTTGAAGTGGTTAGAATTGAAAATCATAGTCATATGCTAGAAATTTCGTGTTAAGTAGCGATTTTATGCGTTTTTAACGCTTTTTTTGCACTTTCGCATATAAAGTAGATCAAACTTGGTTTGTTTAGCACAAAACTTGGCAATCGACACTATTTTGTATATATTATTGTGTTGAAGGTGTTAGAATTTAAAATCATTGTCATACAGTAGAAATTCCGTCTTAAGTTGCGATTTTTTTGTTTTTAAGCTTTTTTGGCACTTTCGCGCATAAAGTAGCTCATTCTTGGTTTGTTTTGCACGAAACTTGGCAAACGACACTAATAAATATATAAGAATGCGTTGAAGTGGTTATAATTGAAAATCATAGTCATATGCTAGAAATTTCGTGTTAAGTTGCGATTTTATGGGTTTTTTACGCTTTTTTTGCACTTTCGCGCATAAAGTAGATAACACTTGGTTTGTTTTGCACGAAACCTTGCACACAACACTATTTTGTATATGTTATTGTGTTGAAGTGGTTAGAATGGAAAATCATAGTCATATGCTAGAAATCACGTGTTAAGTTTTGATTTTATGGGTTTTAAAGCTTTTTTGGCTCTTTCGCGCAAAAAGTAGCTCAAAACGTGTCTTGTTTTGCACGAAACTTGGCACACAACACTATTTGGTATATATTATAGTGTTGAAGTGGTCAGAATTGAAAATAAAAGTTATATGCTAGAAAATACGTGTTGAGTTGCGTTTTATGGGTTTTTAAGCTTTTTTGGCACTTTTGCACGTAAACTAGGTCAAATATGGTTTGTTTTTCATGATGTTGGCCTCTTAGGTTTTGATGATGACTTCACTTCTAAATAAACAAACATGTTTTAGAGATTGTTTTGTAGGTGAATATCCGATTGTGTTAATCGTTGATGAAGCCTATGATTTGGTTCGTGGAAGTTGTACATGTCTTAAATATCTAAGAAGTTGGACAATTGCTTTAGAAGTCAGTTTACTGTTCCTAGAGTTAAAGTCCTGACGAAAGTTGTAGATGGAGACAGTGCGCTGTTCCCCACGATACAGGTCTGAAGAAGACATTGACTGGAAGTTATGAAAATTACGTTTTCTGTTTTTGGTTAATGTAAAAGGTTAAAAGTTTAATTAGTTGCTTAATTAAATTAATTTATTAATTGGCAAAAAGTTTTTTTAAACGCCTAAAAATATGGAGAAGACTTATTCCTCACTTTGAATTAGTCTCCTATAAATTCGGACACCCAAGAGATTTATGCTCTACTTTGAACAAGTCTCCTATAATTTAGGATCTTCCTAGTGACTCATGTACTATTAACCATACAAGAGAACCGCAGTCATTTTTTAGCTCTACTTTCAATAACTTCCCAATTTTCTTTGGGAGCAAGTAAGTAAATGGAAGTCATTGGGTGAGTGCACTACATGGAAATCGTGGGTTGAGTGCACTGATGGCTGTTCTCTTTATAAACAAGGGAAGCTACGCTCAAGCGATGTATCCATCTTAGAGTGTCCTTAAGGTGAGATCAAAATAAGAAAAATATTCAAAGTTATTTTAATGCCAATTAATTCATTATATTTTTCTTGAGCAACTACTTAATTTTAATCTTCTTAAGAATTTGCCTTATAAGGGTAATTGAGTGTTTTAGTTGTAACTAGACTTAATGGAACTCTAGGGGAATAGCGAAGCTTCAAGAGAAGCGTGAGAAGAGAAAGAGAAGGAGAAAAGAAGAGAAGAGAAATAGGCCTAGAGTAGAGAAGCTTCAAGTGAAGCATATTTGTTTTATGTAATTGTAATTGATTGCCTAAAACATAGTGAGGATTTTGAAATCCCCGGGGGGTTGTGGTTTTTCCTTCTTATTAGGCCAAGAAGGTTTCCACGTAAAATCTTTGTCTCCTTTTATTATTTTTCTTTTCGTTTTTGAGTTTAAGTTTTGTTCTTTACTTGATACAATTCCGCAAAAAATTAGAGGCAAAAATCTTAAACCTAATACACAACAATTCACCCCCCCTCTTGTTGCATTCGATCATCTATTAGCATTCCTACACATGAAACTAGGCACACAACACCTTTTGGTATATATTATTATGTTGAAGTGGTTAGAATTGAAAATCATAGTCATATGCTAGAAATTACGTGTTAAGTTGCGATATTTTGGTTTTTAAGCTTTTTTGGCACTTTCACGCATAAAGTACCTCAAACTTGGTTTGTATTGCACGAAACTTGGCACACGACACTAATCAATATATAATAATGTGTTGAAGTGGTTAGAATTGAAAATCATAGTCATATGCTAGAAATTTCGTGTTAAGTAGCGATTTTATGTGTTTTTTACGTTTTTTTTTGCACTTTCGCGCATAAAGTAGATCAAACTTGGTTTTTTAGCACAAAAATTGGCAATCGACACTATTTTGTATATATTATTGTGTTGAAGTGGTTAGAATTGAAAATCATAGTCATACGGTAGAAATTCCGTGTTAAGTTGCGATTTTATGAGTTTTAAAGCTTTTTTGGCACTTTCGCGCATAAAGTAGCGGTAACTTTGTTTGTTTTGCACGAAACTTGGCACACAACACTATTCGATATATATTAGTGTCTTGAAGTGGTTAAAATTTAAAATCTTAGTCATATGCTAGAAATTTCGTGTTAAGTTGCGATGTTATAGGTTTTTTACGATTTTTTTGCACTTTCGCGCATAAAGTAGCTTAAACTTGGTTTGTTTTGCACGAAACTTGGCACATGACACTATGCGGTATATATATTATTGTGTTGAAGTGGTTAGAATTGAAAATCATAGTCATATGCTAGAAATTACGTGTTAAGTTGCGATTTTTTGGTTTTTAAGCTTTTTTTGCACTTTCGCGCATAAAATAGCTCATACTTGGTTTGTTTTGCACGAAACTTGGCAAACGACACTAATCAATATATAATAATGTGTTGAAGTGGTTAGAATTGAAAATCATAATCACATGCTAGAAATTTCGTGTTAATTTGCGATTTTATGGGTTTTCTTAAAGTTTTTTTGCACTTTCGCGCATAAAGTAGATCAAACTTTGTTTCTTTTGGACGAAACTTGGCACACGACACTATTTTGTATATATTATTGTGTTGAAGTGGTTAGAATTGAAAATCATAGTTAAATTCTAGAAATCACGTGTTAAGTTGCGATTTTATGGGTTTTAAAGATTTTTTGGCACTTTTGCGCAAAACGTAGCTCAAACGTGGTTTGTTTTGCACGAAACTTGCCACACAACACTCTTTGGTATATATTATTGTGTTGAAGTGGTTAGAATTTAAGATAAAAGTTTTATGCTAGAAATTACGTGTTAAGTTGCGATTTTATGGGTTTTTAAGCTTTTTTTGCACTTTTGCGCGTGAAGTAGGTCAAATATGTTTTGTTTTTCACGAAACTTGGCACACAACACAATTTGGTATATATTATTATTTTGAAGTTGTTAGAATTGAAAATCATTGTCATATGCTAGAAATTACGTGTTACGTTGCGATTTTATGGGTTTTTAAGATTTTTTGGCACTTTCGCACATAAACTTGGTTTGTTTTGCACGAAACTTGGAACACAACGCTATTCGATGTATATTAGTGTGTTGAAGTGGTTAGAATTGAAAATCATAGTCATATGCTAGAAATTTCGTGTTAAGTTGCGATTTTATGGGTTTTTTTACGCTTTTTTGCATTTTCTCGTATGAACTAGCTTGAACTTGGTTTGTTTTGCATGAAACTTTGCACACGACACTATTTAGTATATATTATTGTGTTGAAGAGGTTAGAATTGAAAATCATAGTCATATGCTAGAAATTTCGTGTTAAGTTACGATTTTATAGGTTTTTTACGATTTTTTTGCACTTTCGCGCATAAAGTAGCTAAAACATGGTTTGATTTGCACAAAACTTGGCACACAACAATATTCGATATATATTAATGTGTTGAAGTTTTTAAAATTGAAAATCATTGTCACATGCTAGAAATTTCGAGTTCAGTTGCGATTTTATGGGTTTTTTTACGATTTTTTTGCACTTTCGCCCATAAAGTAGCTCAAACTTGGTTTTTTTTCCACGAAACTTGGCACACGAGACTATTTGGTATATATTGTTGTGTTAAATTGGTTAGAAGTGAAAATCATAGTCATATGCTAGAAATTACGTTTTAAGTTGCGAATAGGGGTTTTTAAGCTTTTTTGACACTTTCGCGCATAAAGTAGCTCATACTTGGTTGGTTTTGCACGAAACTTTGCACACGACACTATTTAATATATATTATTGTGTTGAAGTGGTTTGAAACGAAAATCATAGTCATATGGTAGAAATTACGTTTTAAGTTGCGAATTTAGGGGTTTTTAAGCTTTTTTGGCACTTTCGCGCATAAAGTAGCTCAAACTTGGTTTGTTTTGCACCAAACTTGGCACACAACGCTGTTCGATAAAATATTACTGTGTTGAAGTGGTTAGAATTGAAAATCATAGTCATATGCTAGAAATTTCGTGTTAAGTTGCGATTTTTATGGGTTTTTTACGCTTTTTTTGGACTTTCGCGCTTAAAGTAGCTCAAATTTGGTTTGTTTTGCACGAAACTTTGCACACGACACTATTTGGAATATATTATTGTGTTAAAGTGGTTAGAAATGAAAATCATAGTCATATGCTAGAAATCACGTGTTAAGTGACAATTTTATGGGTTTTTAAGCTTTTTTGGTGCTTTCGTGCATAAAGTAGTTCAAACTTGGTTTGTTTTGCATGAAACTTGGCACACGACACTATTTTGTATATGTTATTGTGTTGAAGTGGTTAGAATTGAAAATCATAATCATATGCTAGAAATTACGTTTTAAGATGCGATTTTTTGGTTTTTAAGCTTTTTTGGCACTTTCTCGCATAAAGTATCTTAAACTTTGTTTGTTTTGCATGAAACTTGGCACACGACACTATTTGATATATAATAGTATGTTGAAGTGGTTTGAATTTAAAATAATAGTCATATGCTAGAAATTTCGTGTTAAGTTACGATTTTATGGGTTTTTTACGCTTTTTTTCCATTTTCGCGTATAAAGTAGCTCAAACTTGGTTTGTTTTGCACGAAACTTGGCACACAACACTATTCGATATATATTAGTTTATTGAAGTGGTTAGAATTGAAAATCATAGTCATATGCTAGAAATTTCGTGTTAAGTTGCGATTTTATTGGTTTTTTACGCTTTTTTTGCACTTTCGCGCATAAAGTAGCTTAAACTTGGTTTGTTTTTCACGAAACTTGGCACACGACACTATTTGGTATATATTAATGTGATTAAGTGGTTAGAATTGAAAATCATAGTCATATGCTAGAAATTTCTTGTTAAGTTGCGATTTTATGGGTTTATTACGCTTTTTTTGCACTTTCGCGCATAAAGTAGCTCAAACTTGGTTTGTTTTGCACGAAACATTGCACATGACACTATTTGGTATATATTATTGTGTTGAAGTGGTTAGAAATGAAAATCATAGTCATATACTAGAAATTACGTGTTAAGTTGCGATTTTATGGGTTTTTAAGCTTTTTTGGTGCTTTCGTGCATAAAGTAGTTCAAACTTATTTTGTTTTGCACGAAACTTTGAACACAACGCTATTCGATATATATTAATGTGTTGAAGAGGTTAGAATTGAAAATCATAGTCATATGCTAGAAATTTCGTGTTAAGTTGTGATTTTTTGGGTTTTTTACGCTTTTTTTGCACTTTCTCGCATAATGTAGCGTAGCTTAAACTTGGTTTGTTTTGTACGAAACTTTGCACACGACACTATTTTGGATATATTATTTTGTTGAAGTGGTTAGAATTTAAAGCACTGTCATACGCTAGAAATTACGTGTTAAGTGGCGCTTTTATGGGTTTTTAAGGTTTCTTTGCAGTTTCGCGTATAACGTAGCTCACACTTGGTTTGTTTTGCACGAAACTTGTCATATAACACTATTTTGTATTATTGGGTTGAAGTGGTTAGAATCGTAAATCATAGTCATATGCTAGAAATTTCGGGTTAAGTTGCGATTTAATGGGTTTTTTACGTTTCTTTTGCACTTTCGCGTATAAAGTAGCTCAAACTTGGTTTGTTTTACACGAAACTTTGCACACAACACTATTTGGCATATATTATTGTGTTGAAGTGGTTAGAATTGAAAATCATTGTCATATGCTACAAATTACGTGTTAAGTTGCGATTTTATGGGTATTTAAACTTTTTTGGCACTTTTGCGCATAAAGTAGCTCAAACTTGGTTTGTTTTGCAAGAAACTTGGCACATAACACTATTCGATATATATTAGTGTGTTGAAGTGGTTAGAATTGAAAATCATAGTCGTATGTAAGAAATTTAGTGTTAAGATGCGATTTTATGGGTTTTTATGCTTTTGTTGCACGGTCTCGCATAAAGTAGCTTAAACTTGGTTCGTTTTGCACGAAACTTTGAACACGACACTATTTGGTATATATTTCTGTTTTGAAGTTTTTAGAATTTAAAATCATTGTCATACGCAAGAAATTATGTGTTAAGTGGCGATTTTATGGGTTTTTAAGGTATCTTTGAACTTTCGCACATAACGTAGCTCACACTTGGTTAGTTTTGCACGAAACTTGTCATACAACACTATTTTGTATATATTATTGGGTGGAAGTGGTTAGAATTAAAAATCATAGTCATATGCTAGAAATTTCGTGTTAAGTTGCGATTTTATGAGTTATTTACGCTCTTTTTACACTTTCGCGCATAAAGTAGCTCAAACTTGGTTTGTTGTGCACGAAACCTTGCACACAACACTATTTGGTATATATTATTCTGTTGCAGTGTTTATAATTGAAAAACATAGTCATATGCAAGAAACTATGTGTTAAGTTGCGATTTTATGGGTTTTTAAGCTTTTTTGGTAATTTCGCGCATAAAGTAGCTCAAACTTGGTTTGTTTTGCACGAAACTTGGCACACGACACTATTTAATATATATTATTGTGTTGAAGTTATTGGAAACGAAAATCATAGTCATATGCTAGAAATTACTTGATAAGTTGCGATTTTATGGGTTTTTAAGCTTTTTTTGTGCTTTCGTGCATAAAGTGGTTCAAACTTGGTTTGTTTTGCACGAAACTTGGAACACAATGCTATTCGATATATATTAGTGTGTTGAAGAGGTTAGAATTGAAAATCATAGTCATATGCTAGAAATTTCGTGTTAAGTTGCGATTTTATGGGTTTTTTACGTTTCTTTTGCACTTTCGCGTATAAAGTAGCTCATACTTGGTTTGTTTTGCACGAAAGTTGGAACACAACGCTATTCGATATATATTAGTGTGTTGAAGAGGTTAGAATTGAAAATCATAGTCATATGCTAGAAATTTCGTGTTAAGTTGCGATTTTATGGGTATTTAAACTCTTTTGGCACTTTTGCGCATATAGTAGCTCAAACTTGGTTTGTTTTGCAAGAAACTTGGCACATAACGCTATTCGATATATATTAGTGTGTTGAAGTGGTTAGAATTGAAAATCATAGTCATATGCAATAAATTTAGTGTTAAAATGCGATTTTATGGGTTTTTTATGCTTTTCTTGCACGGTCTCGCATAAAGTAGCTTAAACTTGGTTAGTTTTGCACGTAACTTTGCACACGACACTATTTGGTATATATTACTGTTTTGAAGATGTTAGAATTTAAAATCATTGTCATACGCTAGAAATTATGTGTTAAGTGGCGATTTTATGGGTTTTTAAGGTATCTTTGAACTTTCGCACATAACGTAGCTCACACTTGGTTTGTTTTGCACGAAACTTGTCATACAACACTATTTAGTATATATTATTGGGTTGAAGTGGTTAGAATTAAAAATCATAGTCATATGCTAGAAATATCGTATTAAGTTGCGATTTTATGAGTTTTTTACGCTTTTTTTACACTTTTGCGCATAAAGTAGCTCAAACTTGGTCAGTTTTGCACGAAACCTTGCACACAACACTATTTGGTATATATTATTCTGTTGCAGTGTTTATAATTGAAAAACATAGTCATATTATTCTGTTGCAGTGTTTATTCTGTTGCGATTTTATGGGTTTTTAAGCTTTTTTGGTAATTTCGCGCATAAAGTAGCTCAAACTTGGTTTGTTTTGCACGAAACTTGGCACACGACACTATTTAATATATATTATTGTGTTGAAGTTATTTGAAACGAAAATCATAGTCATATGCTAGAAATTACGTGTTAAGTTTCGATTTTATGGGTTTTTAAGCTTTTTTGGCACTTTTGCGCATAAAGTAGCTCAAACTTGGTTTGTTTTGCACGAAACATGGCAAACAAAATTATTCGATATATATTAGTGTGTTGAAGTGGTTAAAATTTAAAATGATAGTCATATGCTAGAACTTTCGTGTTAAGTTACGTTTTTATGGGTTTTTTACGCTTTTTTTGCATTTTTGCGTATAAAGTAGGTCAATCTTGGTTATTGTGCACCAAACTTGGCACACGATAATATTTGGTATATATTATTGTGTTGAAGTGGTTAGAATTGAAAATCATAATCATATGCTAGAAATTACATTTTAAGTATCGATTTTATGGGTTTTTATGCTTTTTTGGTAGTTTCGCGCATAAAGTAGCTCAAACTTGGTTTGTATTACACGAAACTTGTCACACGACACTATTTAATATATATTATTTTGTTTCAGTGGCTTAAAACGAAAATCATAGTGATATTCTAGAAATTACGTCTTAAGTTTCGATTTTATGGGATTTAAAGCTTTTTTGGCACTTTTGCGCATAAAGTAGCTGAAACTTGGTTTGTTTTGCACGAAACATGGCACACAACACTATTCGATATATATTAGTGTGTTGAAGTGGTTAAAATTTAAAATGATAGTCATATTCTAGTAATCGTGTTAAGTTAACGATTTTATGGGTTTTTTACTCTTTTTTTGCACTTTCGCGCATAATGTAGGTCAATCTTGGTATGTTTTGCATGAAACTTGGCACACGACACTATTTGGTACATATTATTGTGTTGAAGTGGTTAGAATTGAATATCATAATCATATGCTAGAAATTACGTTTTAAGTTGCGATTTTTTGGTTTTTAAGCTTTTTTGGCACTTTCTCGCATAAAGTAGCTGAAACATGGTTTGTTTTGCATGAAACTTGGCACACGACACTATTTGATATATAATAATGTGTTGAAGTGGTAAGAATTGAAAATCATAGTCATATGCTAGAAATTTCGTGTTAAGTTGCGATTTTATGGGTTTTTTTACGCTTTTTTTCCATTTTCGCGCATAAGTAGTTCAAACTTGGTTTGTTTTGCACGAAACTTTGCACACGACACTATTTTGTATATATTATTGTGTTGAAGTGGTTAGAATTTAAAATCATTGTCATACGCTAGAAATTACGTGTTAAGTTGCGATTTTATGGGTATTTAAACTCTTTTGGCACTTTTGCGCATAAAGTAGCTCAAACTTGGTTTGTTTCTCAAGAAACTTGGCACATAACGCTATTCGATATATATTAGTGTGTTGAAGTGGTTGGAATCAAAAATCATAGTCCTATGCAAGAAATTTAGTGTTAAGATGCGATTTTATGGGTTTTTAATGCTTTTGTTGCACGGTCTTGCATAAAGTAGCTTAAACTAGGTTCGTTTTGCACGAAACTTTGAACACGACACTATTAGGTATATATTACTGTTTTGAAGTTGTTAGAATTTAAAATCATTGTCATACGCAAAAAATTATGTGTTAAGTGGCGATTTAATGGGTTTTTAAGGTATCTTTGAACTTTCGCACATAAGCTAGCTCACACTTGGTTTATTTTGCACAAAACTTTTCATACAACACTATTGCGTGAAGTTGCGATTTTATACGTTTTTTACGCTTTTTTTACACTTTTGCGCATAAAGTAGCTCAAACTTGGTTTGTTTTGCACGAAACCTTGAACACGACACTATTTGGTATATATTATTCTGTTGCAGTGTTTATAATTGAAAAACATTGTCATATGCAAGAAATTACGTGTTAAGTTGCGATTTTATGGGTTTTTAAGCTTTTTTGGTAATTTCGCGCATAAAGTAGCTCAAACTTGGTTTGTTTTGCACGAAACTTGGCACACGACACTATTTAATATATATTGTTGTGTTGAACTTATTTGAAACGAAAATCATAGTCACATGCTAGAAATTACGTGTTAAGTTGCGATTTTATGGGTTTTTAAGCTTTTTTGGCACTTTTGCGCATAAAGTAGCTCAAACTTGGTTTGTTTTGCACGAAACATGGCAAACAACACTATTCGATATATATTAGTGTGTTGAAGTGGTTAAAATTTAAAATGATAGTCATATGCTAGAACTTTCGTGTTAAGTTACGATTTTATAGGTTTTTTTACGCTTTTTTTGCACTTTCGCGCATAAAGTAGATCAATCTTGGTTGTTTTGCACGAAACTTGGCACAAGACACTATTTAATATATCTTATTGTGTTGAAGTTATTTGAAACGAAAATCATAGTCATATGCTGGAAATTACATGTTAAGTTGCGATTTTATTGGTTTTTAAGCTTTTTTGGCACTTTTGCGCATAAAGTAGCTCAAACTCGGTTTGTTTTGCACGAAACATGGCAAACAACACTATTCGATATATATTAGTGTGTTGAAGTGGTTAAAATTTAAAATGATAGTCATATGCTAGAACTTTCGTGTTAAGTTACGATTTTATGGGTTTTTTACGCTTTTTTTTGCACTTTCGCGCATAAAGTAAGTCAATCTTTGGTTATTTTGCACGAAACTTAGCACACGAAAATATTTGGTATATATTATTGTGTTGAAGTGGTTAAAATTTAAAATGATAGTCATATGCTAGAACTTTCGTGTTAAGTTACGATTTTATGGGTTTTTTACGCTTTTTTTGCACTTTCGCGCATAAAGTAGGTCAATCTTTGGTTATTTTGCACGAAACTTAGCACACGAAAATATTTGGTATATATTATTGTGTTGAAGTGGTTAAAATTTAAAATGATAGTCATATGCTAGAACTTTCGTGTTAAGTTACGATTTTATGGGTTTTTTACGCTTTTTTTGCACTTTCGCGCATAAAGTAGGTCAATCTTTGGTTATTTTGCACGAAACTTAGCACACGAAAATATTTGGTATATATTATTGTGTTGAAGTGGTTAAAATTTAAAATGATAGTCATATGCTAGAACTTTCGTGTTAAGTTACGATTTTATGGGTTTTTTACGCTTTTTTTGCACTTTCGCGCATAAAGTAGATCAATCTTGGTTGTTTTGCACGAAACTTGGCACAAGACACTATTTAATATATCTTATTGTGTTGAAGTTATTTGAATCGAAAATCATAGTCATATGCTGGAAATTACGTGTTAAGTTGCGATTTTATGGGTTTTTATGCTTTTTTGGCACTTTTGCGCATAAAGTAGCTCAAACTCGGTTTGTTTTGCACGAAACATGGTAAACAACACTATTCGATATATATTAGTGTGTTGAAGTGGTTAAAATTTAAAATGATAGTCATATGCTAGAACTTTCGTGTTAAGTTACGATTTTATGGGTTTTTTACGTTTGTTTTACCATTTTCGCGCATAAAGTAGCTCAAACTTCGTTTGTTTTGCACGAAATTTGGCACACAACACTATTCGATATATATTAGTGTGTTGAAGTAGTTAGAATAGAAAATCATAATTATATGCTAGAAATTTCGTGTTAAGTTGCGATTTTAATGGTTTTTTACGCTTTTTATGCACTTTCGCGCATAAAGTTGCTCAAACTTTGTTTGTTTTCCACGAAACTTGGCACACGACACTATTTGGTATATATTAATGTGTTGAAGTGGTTTGAATTGAAAATCATAGTTATATGTTAGAAATTTCGTGTTAAGTTGCGATTTTATGGGTTTTTTTACGCTTTTTTTTGCACTTTCGCGCATAAAGTAGCTCAAACTTGGTTTGTTTTGCACGAAACTTTGCACACGACACTTTTTAGTATATATTATTGTGTTGAAGTGGTTAGAAATGAAAATCATAGTCATATGCTAGAAGTTTCGTGTTAAGTTGTGATCTTATGGGTTTTTAATCTTTTTTTGTGCTTTCGTGCATAAAGTAGATCAAACTTGGTTTGTCTTGCACGAAACATGGAACACAACGCCATTCGATATATATTAGTGTGTTGAAGAGGTTAGAATTGAAAATTATAGTCATATGCTAGAAATTTCGTGTTAAGTTGTGATTTTATGGGTTTTTTACGCTTTTTTTGCACTTTCTCGCAAAAAGTAGCGTAGCTTAAACTTGGTTTGTTTTGTACGAAACTTTGGACACGACACTATTTGGCATATATTATTGTGTTGAAGTGGTTAGAATTTAAAATCATTGTCATATGCTAGAAATTACGTGTTAAGTTGCGATTTTATGGGTATTTAAACATTTTTGGCACTTTTGCGCATAAAGTAGCTCAAACTAGATTTGTTTTGCAAGAAACTTGGCACATAACGCTATTCGATATATATTAGTGTGTTGAAGTGGTTAGAATTGAAAATCATAGTCATATGCAAGATATTTAGTGTTAAGATGCGATTTTTTTGGTTTTTTATGCTTTTGTTGCAAGGTCTCGCATAAAGTAGCTTAAACTCGGTTTGTTTTGCACGAAACTTTGCACACGACACTATTTGGTATATATTACTGTTTTGAAGTTGTTAGAATTTAAAGTCATTGTCAACGCTAGAAATTATGTGTTAAGTGGCGATTTTATGGGTTTTTAAGGTATCTTTGAACTTTCGCACATAACGTAGCTCACACTTGGTTTGTTTTGCACGAAACTTGTCATACAACACTATTTGGTATATATTATTGGGTTGAAGTGGTTAGAATTAAAAATCATAGTCATATGCTAGAAATTTCGTGTTAAGTTGCAATTTTATGAGTTTTTTAGGCTTTTTTTACACTTTCGCGCATAAAGTAGCTTAAACTTGGTTTGTTTTGCACGAAACCTTGCACACAACACTATTTGGTATATATTATTCTGTTGCAGTGTTTATAATTTAAAATCATAGTCATATGCAAGAAATTACGTGTTAAGTTACGATTTTATGGGTTTTTTTACGCTTTTTTTTGCACTTTCGCGCATAAAGTAGGTCAATCTTGGTTATTTTGCACGAAACTGGGCACACGACACTATTTGGTACATATTATTGTGTTGAAGTGGTTATAATTGAAAATCATAATCATATGCTAGAAATTACTTTTTAAGTATCGATTTTATGGGATTTAAAGCTTTTTTGGCACTTTTGTGCATAAAGTAGCTCAAACTTGGTTTGTTTTGCACGAAACATGGCACACAACACTATTCGATATATATTAGTGTGTTGAAGTGGTTAAAATTTAAAATGATAGTCATATTCTAGTAATCGTGTTAAGTTACGATTTTATGGGTTTTTTTAAACTTTTTTTGCACTTTCGCGCATAATGTAGGTCAATCTTGGTATGTTTTGCACGAAACATGGCACACGACACTATTTGGTACATATTAGAATTGAAAATCATAATCATATGCTAGAAATTACGTTTTAATTTTTGGTTTTTAAGCTTTTTTGGCACTTTTTCGCATAAAGTAGCTCAAAGTTGGTTTGTTTTGCATGAAACTTGGCACACGACACTATTTTATATATAATAATGTGTTGAAGTGGTTAGAATTGAAAATCATAGTCATATGCTAGAAATTTCGTGTTAAGTTGCGATTTTATGGGTTTTTTACGATTTTAGTGCACTTTCGCGCATAAAGTTGCTCAAAATTTGTTTGTTTTGCACGAAACTTGGCACACAACACTATTCAATATATATTAGTGTGTTGAAGGTGTTAGAATTGAAAATCATAGTCATATGCTAGAAATTTCGTGTTATGTTGCGATTTTATTGGTTTTTTACGCTTTTTTTGCACTTTCGCGCATAAAGTAGCTCAAACTTGGTTTTTTTTTAACGAAACTTGGCACACGACACTATTTGGTATATATTAATGAGTGGTTAGAATTGAAAATCATAGTCATATGCTAAAAATTTCGTGTTAAGTTGTGATTTTATGGGTTTTTTTACGCTTTTTTTGCAATTTCTCGCAAAAAGTAGCGTAGCTTAAACTTGGTTTGTTTTGTACGAAACTTTGCACACGACACTATTTGGTATATATGATTGTGTTGAAGTGGTTAGAATTTAAAATCATTGTCATACGCTAGAAATTACGTGTTAAGTGGTGATTTTATGGGTTTTTAAGGTTTCTTTGCACTTTAGCGGATAACGTAGCTCACACTTGGTTTGTTTTGCACGAAACTTGTCATACCACACTATTTGGTGTGTATTAATGGGTTGAAGTGGTTAGAATTGTAAATCATAGTCATATGCTAGAAATTTCGTGTTAAGTTGAGATTTTATGGGTTTTTTACGCTTCTTTTGCACTTTCGCGTATAAAGTAGCTCAAACTTGGTTTGTTTTGCACGAAACTTTGGACACGACACTATTTGGCATATATTATTGTGTTGAAGTGGTTAGAATTTAAAATCATTGTCATATGCTAGAAATTACGTGTTAAGTTGCGATTTTATGGGTATTTAAACATTTTTGGCACTTTTGCGCATAAAGTAGCTCAAACTAGATTTGTTTTGCAAGAAACTTGGCACATAACGCTATTCGATATATATTAGTGTGTTGAAGTGGTTAGAATTGAAAATCATAGTCATATGCAAGAAATTTAGTGTTAAGATGCGATTTTTTTGGTTTTTTATGGTGTTGTTGCACGGTCTCGCATAAAGTAGCTTAAACTCGGTTTGTTTTGCACGAAACTTTGCACACGACACTATTTGGTATATATTACTGTTTTGAAGTTGTTAGAATTTAAAGTCATTGTCAACGCTAGAAATTATGTGTTAAGTAGCGATTTTATGGGTTTTTAAGGTATCTTTGAACTTTCGCACATAACGTAGCTCACACTTGGTTTGTTTTGCACGAAACTTGTCATACAACACTGTTTGGTATATATTATTGGGTTGAAATGGTTAGAATTAAAAATCATAGTCATATGCTAGAAATTTCGTGTTAAGTTGCGATTTTATGAGTTTTTTACGCTTTTTTTACACTTTCGTGCATAAAGTAGCTCAAACTTGGTTTGTTTTGCACGAAACCTTGCACACAACACTATTTGGTATATATTATTCTGTTGCAGTGTTTATAATTTAAAATCATAGTCATATGCAAGAAATTACGTGTTAAGTTACGATTTTAAGGGTTTTTTACGCTTTTTTTGCAGTTTCGCGCATAAAGTAGGTCAATCTTGCTTATTTTGCACGAAACTTGGCACACGACACTATTTGGTACATATTATTGTGTTGAAGTGGTTAGAATTGAAAATCATAATCATATGCTAGAAATTACATTTTAAGTATCGATTTTATGGGATTTAAAGATTTTTTGGCACTTTTGTGCATAAAGTAGCTCAAACTTGGTTTGTTTTGCACGAAACACGGCACACAACACTATTCGATATATATTAGTGTGTTGAAGTGGTTAAAATTTAAAATGATAGTCATATTCTAGTAATCGTGTTAAGTTACGATTTTATGGGTTTTTTACACTTTTTTTGCACTTTCGCGCATAATGTAGGTCAATCTTGGTATGTTTTGCACGAAACTTGGCACACGACACTATTTGGTACATATTATTTTGTTGAAGTGGTTAGAATTGAAAATCATAATCATATGCTAGAAATTACGTTTTAAGTTGCGATTTTTTGGTTTTTAAGCTTTTTTGGCACTTTTTCGCATAAAGTAGCTCAAAGTTGGTTTGTTTTGCATGAAACTTGGCACACGACACTATTTTATATATAATAATATGTTGAAGTGGTTAGAATTGAAAATCATAGTCATATGCTAGAAATTTCGTGTTAAGTTGCGATTTTATGGGTTTTTTACGATTTTAGTGCACTTTCGCGCATAAAGTAGCTCAAACTTGGTTTGTTTTGCACGAAACATGGCACACAACACTATTCAATATATATTAGTGTGTTGAAGGGGTTAGAATTGAAAATCATAGTCATATGCTAGAAATTTCGTGTTATGTTGCGATTTTATTGGTTTTTTTACGCTTTTTTTGCACTTTCGCGCATAAAGTATCTCAAACTTGGTTTGTTTTTCACGAAACTTGGCACACGACACTTTTTGGTATATATTAATGAGTAGTTAGAATTGAAAATCATAGTCATATGCTAAAAATTTCGTGTTAAGTTGCGATTTTATGGGTTTTTTTACGCTTTTTTTGCACTTTCCTCGCAAAAAGTAGCGTAGCTTAAACTTGGTTTGTTTTGTACGAATCTTTGCACACGACACTATTTGGTATATATGATTGTGTTGAAGTGGTTAGAATTTAAAGTCATTGTGATACGCTAGAAATTACATGTTAAGTGGCGATTTTATGGGTTTTTTAAGGTTTCTTTGCACTTTCGCGGATAACGTAGCTCACACTTGGTTTGTTTTGCACGAAACTTGTCATACCACACTATTTGGTGTGTATTAATGGGTTGAAGTGGTTAGAATTGTAAATCATAGTCATATGCTAGAAATTTCGTGTTAAGTTGAGATTTTATGGGTTTTTTACGCTTCTTTTGCACTTTCGCGTACAAAGTAGCTCAAACTTGGTTTGTTTTGCACGAAACTTTGGACACGACACTATTTGGCATATATTATTGTGTTGAAGTGGTTAGAATTTAAAATCATTGTCATATGCTAGAAATTACGTGTTAAGTTGCGATTTTATGGGTATTTAAACATTTTTGGCACTTTTGCGCATAAAGTAGCTCAAACTAGATTTGTTTTGCAAGAAACTTGGCACATAACGCTATTCGATATATATTAGTGTGTTGAAGTGGTTAGAATTGAAAATCATAGTCATATGCAAGATATTTAGTGTTAAGATGCGATTTTTTTGGTTTTTTATGCTTTTGTTGCACGGTCTCGCATAAAGTAGCTTAAACTCGGTTTGTTTTGCACGAAACTTTGCACACGACACTATTTGGTATATATTACTGTTTTGAAGTTGTTAGAATTTAAAGTCATTGTCAACGCTAGAAATTATGTGTTAAGTGGCGATATTATGGGTTTTTAAGGTATCTTTGAACTTTCGCACATAACGTAGCTCACACTTGGTTTGTTTTGCACGAAACTTGTCATACAACACTATTTGGTATATATTATTGGGTTGAAGTGGTTTGAATTAAAAATCATAGTCATATGCTAGAAATTTCGTGTTAAGTTGCGATTTTATGAGTTTTTTTACGTTTTTTTTGGTACTTTCGCGCATAAAGTAGCTCAAACTTGGTTTGTTTTGCACGAAACCTTGCACACAATACTATTTGGTATATATTATTCTGTTGCAGTGTTTATAATTTAAAATCATAGTCATATGCAAGAAATTACGTGTTAAGTTACGATTTTATGGGTTTTTTACGCTTTTTTTGCACTTTCGCGCATAAAGTAGATCAATCTTGGTTATTTTGCACGAAACTTGGCACACGACACTATTTGGTACATATTATTGTGTTGAAGTGGTTAGAATTGAAAATCATAATCATATGCTAGAAATTACATTTTAAGTATCGATTTTATGGGATTTAAAGCTTTTTTGGCACTTTTGTGCATAAAGTAGCTCAAACTTGGTTTGTTTTGCACAAAACATGGTACACAACACTATTCGATATATATTAGTGTGTTGAAGTGGTTAAAATTTAAAATGATAGTCATATTCTAGTAATCGTGTTAAGTTACGATTTTATGGGTTTTTTACTCTTTTTTTGCACTTTCGTTCATAAAGTAGCTCAAACTTGGTTTGTTTTGCATGAAACTTGGCACACGACACTATTTTATATATAATAATGTGTTGAAGTGGTTAGAATTGAAAATCATAGTCATATGCTAGAAATTTCGTGTTAAGTTGCGATTTTATGGGTTTTTTTCGATTTTAGTGCACTTTCGCGCATAAAGTAGCTCAAACTTGGTTTGTTTTGCACGAAACATGGCACACAACACTATTCAATATAAATTAGTGTGTTGAAGGGGTTAGAATTGAAAATCATAGACATATGCTAGAAATTTCGTGTTATGTTGCGATTTTATTGGTTTTTTACGCTTTTTTTGCACTTTCGCGCATAAAGTAGCTCAAACTTGGTTTGTTTTTCACGAAACTTGTCACACGACACTATTTGGTATATATTAATGAGTGGTTAGAATTGAAAATCATAGTCATATGCTAAAAATTTCGTGTTAAGTTGCGATTTTATGTGTTTTTTTACGCTTTTTTTGCACTTTCGCGCATAAAGTAGCTCAAACTTGGTTTGTTTTGCACAAAACTTTGCACACGACACTATTTGGTATATATTGTTCTGTTGAAGGGGTTAGAAATGAAAAAAATAGTCATATGCTAGAAATTACATGTTAAGTTGCGATTTTATGGGGTTTTAAGTTGTTTTGGTGCTTTCATGCATAAAGTAGTTCAAACTTGGTTTGTTTTGCACGAAACTTGGAACACAACGCTATTCGATATATATATTAGTGTTTTGAAGAGGTTAGAATTGAAAATCATAGTCATATGCTAGAAATTTCGTGTTAAGTTGTGATTTTTTGGGTTTTTTACGCTTTTTTGGCACTTTCTCGCATAAAGTAGCTTAGCTTAAACTTGGTTTGTTTTGTACGAAACTTGGCACACGACACTATTTGGTATATATTATTGTGTTGAAGTGGTTAGAATTTAAAATCATTGTCATATGCTAGAAATTACGTGTTAAGTGGCGATTTTTTTGGGTTTTTAAGGTTTCTTTGCACTTTCGCGTTTAACGTAGCTCACACTTGGTTTGTTTTGCTCGAAATTTGTCATACAACACTATTTGGTGTTTATTATTAGGTTGAAGTGGTTAGAATTGTAAATCATAGTCATATGCTAGAAATTTCGTGTTAAGTTGCGATTTTATGGGTTTTTTACGCTTCTTTTGCACTTTCGCGTACAAAGTAGCTCTAACTTGGTTTGTTTTGCACGAAACTTTGCACACGAGACTATTTGGCATATATTATTGTGTTGAAGTGGTTAGAATTTAAAATCATTGTCATATGCTAGAAATTACGTGTTAAGTTGCGATTTTATGGGTATTTAAACATTTTTGGCACTTTTGCGCATAAAGTAGCTCAAACTAGATTTGTTTTGCAAGAAACTTGGCACATAACGCTATTCGATATATATTAGTGTGTTGAAGTGGTTAGAATTGAAAATCATAGTCATATGCAAGATATTTAGTGTTAAGATGCGATTTTTTTGGTTTTTTATGCTTTTGTTGCACGGTCCTCGCATAAAGTAGCTTAAACTCGGTGTGTTTTGCACGAAACTTTGCACACGACACTATTTGGTATATATTACTGTTTTGAAGTTGTTAGAATTTAAAGTCATTGTCAACGCTAGAAATTATGTGTTAAGTGGCGATATTATGGGTTTTTAAGGTATCTTTGAACTTTCGCACATAACGTAGCTCACACTTGGTTTGTTTTGCACGAAACTTGTCATACAACACTATTTGGTATATATTATTGGGTTGAAGTGGTTAGAATTAAAAATCATAGTCATATGCTAGAAATTTCGTGTTAAGTTGCGATTTTATGAGTTTTTTTACGTTTTTTTGGTACTTTCGCGCATAAAGTAGCTCAAACTTGGTTTGTTTTGCACGAAACCTTGCACACAATACTATTTGGTATATATTATTCTGTTGCAGTGTTTATAATTTAAAATCATAGTCATATGCAAGAAATTACGTGTTAAGTTACGATTTTATGGGTTTTTTACGCTTTTTTTGCACTTTCGCGCATAAAGTAGATCAATCTTGGTTATTTTGCACGAAACTTGGCACACGATACTATTTGGTACATATTATTGTGTTGAAGTGGTTAGAATTGAAAATCATAATCATATGCTAGAAATTACATTTTAAGTATCGATTTTATGGGATTTAAAGCTTTTTTTGGCACTTTTGTGCATAAAGTAGCTCAAACTTGGTTTGTTTTGCACAAAACATGGTACACAACACTATTCGATATATATTAGTGTGTTGAAGTGGTTAAAATTTAAAATGATAGTCATATTCTAGTAATCGTGTTAAGTTACGATTTTATGGGTTTTTTACTCTTTTTTTGCACTTTCGCGCATAAAGTAGCTCAAACTTGGTTTGTTTTGCATGAAACTTGGCACACCGACACTATTTTATATATAATAATGTGTTGAAGTGGTTAGAATTGAAAATCATAGTCATATGCTAGAAATTTCGTGTTAAGTTGCGATTTTATGGGTTTTTTTCGATTTTAGTGCACTTTCGCGCATAAAGTAGCTCAAACTTGGTTTGTTTTGCACGAAACATGGCACACAACACTATTCAATATAAATTAGTGTGTTGAAGGGGTTAGAATTGAAAATCATAGACATATGCTAGAAATTTCGTGTTATGTTGCGATTTTATTGGTTTTTTACGCTTTTTTTGCACTTTCGCGCATAAAGTAGCTCAAACTTGGTTTGTTTTTCACGAAACTTGTCACACGACACTATTTGGTATATATTAATGAGTGGTTAGAATTGAAAATCATAGTCATATGCTAAAAATTTCGTGTTAAGTTGCGATTTTATGTGTTTTTTACGCTTTTTTTGCACTTTCGCGCATAAAGTAGCTCAAACTTGGTTTGTTTTGCACAAAACTTTGCACACGACACTATTTGGTATATATTGTTCTGTTGAAGGGGTTAGAAATGAAAAAAATAGTCATATGCTAGAAATTACATGTTAAGTTGCGATTTTATGGGTTTTTAAGTTGTTTTGGTGCTTTCATGCATAAAGTAGTTCAAACTTGGTTTGTTTTGCACGAAACTTGGAACACAACGCTATTCGATATATATTAGTGTTTTGAAGAGGTTAGAATTGAAAATCATAGTCATATGCTAGAAATTTCGTGTTAAGTTGTGATTTTTTGGGTTTTTTACGCTTTTTTGGCACTTTCTCGCATAAAGTAGCTTACCTTAAACTTGGTTTGTTTTGTACGAAACTTGGCACACGACACTATTTGGTATATATTATTGTGTTGAAGTGGTTAGAATTTAAAATCATTGTCATATGCTAGAAATTACGTGTTAAGTGGCGATTTTATGGGTTTTTAAGGTTTCTTTGCACTTTCGCGTTTAACGTAGCTCACACTTGGTTTGTTTTGCTCGAAATTTGTCATACAACACTATTTGGTGTTTATTATTAGGTTGAAGTGGTTAGAATTGTAAATCATAGTCATGTGCTAGAAATTTCGTGTTAAGTTGCGATTTTATGGGTTTTTTACGCTTCTTTTGCACTTTCGCGTACAAAGTAGCTCTAACTTGGTTTGTTTTGCACGAAACTTTGCACACGACACTATTTGGCATATATTATTGTGTTGAAGAGGTTAGAATTGAAAATCATAGTCATATGCTAGAAATTTCGTGTTAAGTTGCGATTTTATGGGTTTTTAAGCTTTTTTGGTAATTTCGCGCATAATGTAGCTCAAACTTGGTTTGTTTTGCACGAAACTTGGCACACGACACTATTTAATATAAATTATTGTGTTGAAGTTGTTTGAAACGAAAATCATAGTCATATTCTAGAAATTACGTGTTAAGTTGTGATTTTATTGGTTTTTAAGCTTTTTTAGCACTTTTGCGCATAAAGTAGCTCAAACTTGGTTTGTTTTGCACGAAACTTTGCACAGGACACTATTAAGTATATATTAATGTGTTGAAGTGGTTAGAATTGAAAATCATAATCATATGCTAGAAATTTCGTGTTAATTTGCGATTTTATGGGTTTTTTACACTTTTTTTGCACTTTCGCGCATAAAATAGATCAAACTTGGTTTCTTTTGCACAAAACTTGGCACATGACACTATTTTGTATATGTTATTGTGCTGAAGTGGTTAGAATTGAAAATCATAGTCATATGCTTGAAATCACGTGTTAAGTTGCGATTTTATGGGTTTTAAAGATTTTTTGGCACTTTTGCGCAAAACGTATTTCAAACGTGGTTTGTTGTGCATGACACTTGCCACACAACACTCTTTGGTATATATTATTGTGTTGAAGTGGTTAGAATTGAATATAAAAGTCATATGCTAGAAATTGAGTGTTAAGTTGCGATTTTATGGGTTTTTAAGCTTTTTTTGCACTTTTGCGCATGAAGTTCGTCAAATATGTTTTGTTTTTCACGAAACTTGGCACAGAACACCATTTGGTATATATTATTATGTTGAAGTTGTTAGAATTGAAAATCATTGTCATATGCTACAAATTACGTGTTACGTTGCGATTTTATGGGTTTTTAAGCTTTTTTGGCACACAACGCTATTCGATATATATTAGTGTGTTGAAGTGGTTAGAATTGAAAATCATAGTCATATGCTTGAAATTTCGTGTTAAGTTGCGATTTTATGGGTTTTTTTACGCTTTTTTGCATTTTCTCGCATAAACTAGCTTGAACTTGGTTTGTTTTGCACGAAACTTTAGACACGACACTATTTACTATATATTATTTTGTTGAAAAGGTTAGAATTGAAAATCAATGCCATATGCTAGAAATTACGTGTTAAGTTGTGATTTTATGGGTTTATAAGCTTTTTTGGCACTTTTGCGCATAAAGTAGCTCAAACTTGGTTTGTTTTGCACGAAACTTGGCACACAACACTAATCGATATATATTAGTGTGTTGAAGTAGGTAAAATTGAAAATCTTTGTCATATGCTAGAAATTTCGTGTTAAGTAACGATTTTATAGGTTTTTTATGATTTTTATGCATTTTCGCGCATAAAGTAGGTCAAACATGGTTTGTTTTGCACGAAACTTGGCACACAACAATATTTGATATATATTAGTGTGTTGAAGTTGTTAAAATTGAAAATCATAGTCATTCGCTAGAAATTTCGAGTTCAGTTGCGATTTTATGGGTTTTTACGATTTTTTTGCACTTTCTCGCATAAAGTAGCTCAAACTCGGTTTTTTTTTTGCACGAAACTTGGCACACGACACTATTTGGTATATATTATTGTGTTAAATTGGTTAGAATTGAAAATCATAGTCATATGCTAGAAATTACGTTTTAAGTTGCGATTTTAGGGGTTTTTAAGCTTTTTTGGCACTCTCGCGCATAAAGTAGCTCATACTTGGTTGGTTTTGCACGAAACTTGGCACATGACACTATTTAATATATATTATTGTGTTGAAGTGGTTTGAAACGAAAATCATAGTCATATGCTAGAAATTACGTTTTAAGTTGCGAATTTAGGGGTTTTAAAGCTTTTTTGGCACTTTCGCGCATAAAGTAGCTCAAACTTGGTTTGTTTTGCACCAAACTTGGCACACAACGCTGTTCGATAAAATATTACTTTGTTGAAGTGGTTAGAATTGAAAATCTTAGTCATATGCTAGAAATTTCGTGTTAAGTTGCGATTTTTATGGGTTTTTTACGCTTTTTTTGGCCTTTCGCGCATAAAGTAGCTCAAACTTGGTTTGTTTTGCACGAAAATTTGCACACGAAACTATTTGGTATATATTATTGTGTTAAAGTGGTTAGAAATGAAAATCATAGTCATATGCTAGAAATCACGTGTTAAGTTGCAATTTTACGGATTTTTAAGCTTTTTGGGTGCTTTCGTGCATAAAGTAGTTCAAACTTGGTTTGTTTTGCACGAAACTTGGCACACGACACTATTTTGTATATGTTATTGTGTTGAAGTGGTTAGAATTGAAAATCATAATCATATGCTAGAAATTACGTTTTGAGTTGCGATGTTTTTGGTTTTTAAGCTTTTTTGGCACTTTCTCGCATAAAGTATCTCAAACTTTGTTTGTTTTGCATGAAACTTGGCACACGACACTATTTGATATATAATAATGTGTTGAAGTGGTTAGAATTGAAAATCATAGTCATATGCTTGAAATTTCGTGTTAAGTTGCGATTTTATGGATTTTTTACACTTTTTTTCCATTTTCGCGCATAAAGTAGCTCAAACTTGGTTTGTTTTGCACGAAACTTGGCACACAACACTATTCGATATATATTAGTTTGTTGAAGTGGTTAGAAATGAAAATCATAGTCATATGCTAGAAATTTCGTGTTAAGTTGCGATTTTACTGGTTTTTTACGCTTTTTTTGCACTTTTGCGCATAAAGTAGCTCAAACTTGGTTTGTTTTTCACGAAACTAGGCACACGACACTATTTGGTATATATTAATGTGTTGAAGTGGTTCGAATTGAAAATCATAGTCATATGCTAGAAATTTCTTGTTAAGTTGCGATATTAGGGGTTTTTTTACGCTTTTTTTGTACTTTCGCGCATAAAGTAGCTCAAACTTGGTTTGTTTTGCTCGAAAATTTGCACATGACACTATGTGGTATATATTATTGTGTTGGCGTTGTTAGAAATGAGAATCATAGTCATATGCTAGAAATTACGTGTTAAGTTGCGATTTTATGGGTTTTTAAGCTTTTTTGGTGCTTTCGTGCATAAAGTAGTTCAAACTTGGTTTGTTTTGCACGAAACTCGGAACACAACGCTATTCGATATATATTAGTGTGTTGAAGAGGTTAGAATTGAAAATCATAGTCATATGCTAGAAATTTCATGTTAAGTTGTGATTTTATGGGTTTTTTACGCTTTTTTTGCATTTTCTCGCATAATGTAGCGTAGCTTAAACTTGGTTTGTCTTGTACGAAACTTTGCACACGACACTATTTTGTATATATTATTGTGTTGAAGTGGTTAGAATTTAAAATCATTTTCATACGCTAGAAATTACGTGTTAAGTGGCGATTTTATGGGTTTTTAAGGTTTCTTATCACTTTCGCGTATAACGTAGCTCACACTTGGTTTGTTTTGCACGAAACTTGTCATATAACACTATTTGGTGTGTATTACTGGGTTGAAGTGGTTAGAATCGTAAATCATAGTCATATGCTAGAAATTTCGGGTTAAGTATCGATTTTATGGGTTTTTTACGTTTCTTTTGCACTTTCGCGTAAAAAGTAGCTCATACTTGGTTTGTTTTGCACGAAACTTTGCACACGACACCATTTGGCATATATTATTGTGTTGAAGTGGTTAGAATTGAAAATCATTGTCATATGCTAGAAATTACGTGTTATGTTGCGATTTTATGGGTATTTAAACTTTTTTGGCACTTTTGCGCATAAAGTAGCTCAAACTTGGTTTGTTTTGCAAGAAACTTTGCACATAACGCTATTCGATATATATCAGTGTGTTGAAGTGTTTAGAATTGAAAAACATAGTCATATGTAAGAAATTTAGTGTTAAGATGCGATTTTATGGGTTTTTATGCTTTTGTTGCACGGTCGCGCATAAAGTAGCTTAAACTTGGTTCGTTTTGCACGAAACTTTGAAGACGACACTATTTGGTATATATTTCTGTTTTGAAGTTGATAGAATTTAAAATCATTGTCATACGCAAGAAATTATGTGTTAAGTGGCGATTTTATGGGTTTTTAAGGTATCTTTGAACTTTCGCACATAACGTAGCTCACACTTGGTTTGTTTTGCACGAAACTTGTCATACAACACTATTTGGTATATATTATTGGGTTGAAGTGGTTAGAATTAAAAATCATAGTCATATGCTAGAAATTTCGTGTTAAGTTGCGATTTTATGAGTTTTTTTACGCTTTTCTTTACACTTTCGCGCATAAAGTAGCTCAAACTTGGTTTGTTTTGCACGAAACCTTGCACACAACACTATTTGGTATATATTATTCTGTTGCAGTGTTTATAATTGAAAAACATAGTCATATGCAAGAAATTACGTGTTAAGTTGCGATTTTATGGGTTTTTAAGCTTTTTTGGTAATTTCGCGCATAAAGTAGCTCAAACATGGTTTGTTTTGCACAAAACTTGGCACACGACACTATTTAATATATATTATTGTGTTGAAGTTATTGGAAACGAAAATCATAGTCATATGCTAGAAATTACGTGTTAAGTTGCGATTTTATGGGTTTTTAAGCTTTTTTGGTGCTTTCGTGCATAAAGTGGTTCAAACTTGGTTTGTTTTGCACGAAACTTGGAACACAATGCTATTCGATATATATTAGTGTGTTGAAGAGGTTAGAATTGAAAATCATAGTCATATGCTAGAAATTTCGTGTTAACTTGTGATTTTATGGGTTTTTTACGCTTTTTTTGCACTTTCTCGCATAATGTAGCTTAGCTTAAACTTGGTTTGTTTTGTACAGAACTTTGCACACGACACTATTTTGTATATATTATTTTTTTCAAGTGGTTAGAATTTAAAATCATTGTCATACGCTAGAAATTACGTGTTAAGTGGCGATTTTATGCGTTTTTAAGGTTTCTTTGCACTTTCGCGTATAACGTAGCTCACACTTGGTTTGTTTTGCACGAAACTTGTCATATAATACTATTTGGTGTATATTATTAGGTTGATGTGGTTAGAATCGTAAATCATAGTCATATGCTAGAAATTTCGTGTTAAGTTGCGATTTTATGGGTTTTTTACGTTTCTTTTTCACTTTCGCGTACAAAGTAGCTCAAACTTGGTTAGTTTTGCACGAAACTTTATACACGACACTATTTGGCATATATTATTGTGTTGAAGTGGTTAGAATTGAAAATCGTTGTCATATGCTAGAAATTACGTGTTAAGTTGCGATTTTATGGGTATTTAAACTTTTTTGGCACTTTTGCGCATAATGTAGCTCAAACTTAGTTTGTTTTGCAAGAAACTTGGCACATAACGCTTTTCGATATATATTAGTGTGTTGAAGTGGTTAGAATTGAATATCATAGTCATATGCAAGAAATTTAGTGTTAAGATGAGATTTTATGGGTTTTTTATGCTTTTGTTGCACAGTCTTCGCTTAAAGTAGCTTAAACTTGGTTCGTTTTGCACGTAACTTTGCACACGACACTATTGGTATATATTACTGTTTTGAAGTTGTTAGAATTTAAACTCATTGTCATACGCTAGAAATTATGTGTTAAGTGGCGATTTTATGGGTTTTTAAGGTATCTTTGAACTTCGCACATAAGGTAGCTCACACTTGGTTTGTTTTGCACGAAACTTGTCATACAACACTATTTGGTATATATTATTGGGTTGAAGTGGTTAGAATTAAAAATCATAGTCATATGCTAGAAATTCGTGTTAAGTTGCGATTTTATGAGTTTTTTTACGCTTTTTTTACACTTTCGCGCATAAAGTAGCTCAAACTTGGTTTGTTTTGCACGAAACCTTGCACACAACACTATTTGGTATATATTATTCTGTTGCAGTGTTTATAATTGAAAAACATAGTCATATGCAAGAAATTACGTGTTAAGTTGCGATTTTATGGGTTTTTATGCTTTTTTGGTAATTTCGCGCATAAAGTAGCTCAAACATGGTTTGTTTTGCACAAAACTTGGCACACGACACTATTTAATATATATTATTGTGTTGAAGTTATTTGGAAACGAAAATAATAGTCATATGCTAGAAATTACGTGTTAAGTTGCGATTTTATGGGTTTTTTAGCTTTTTTGGTGCTTTCGTGCATAAAGTGGTTCAAACTTGGTTTGTTTTGCACGAAACTTGGAACACAATGCTATTCTATATATATTAGTGTGTTGAAGAGGTTAGAATTGAAAATCATAGTCATATGCTAGAAATTTCGTGTTAACTTGTGATTTTATGGGTTTTTTACGCTTTTTTTGCACTTTCTCGCATAATGTAGCTTAGCTTAAACTAGGTTTGTTTTGTACATAACTTTGCACACGACACTATTTTGTATATATTATTTTTTTCAAGTGGTTAAAATTTAAAATCATTGTCATACGCTAGAAATTACGTGTTAAGTGGCGATTTTATGCGTTTTTTAAGGTTTCTTTGCACTTTCGCGTATAACGTAGCTCACACTTGGTTTGTTTTGCACGAAACTTGTCATATAACACTATTTGGTGTGTATTATTAGGTTGATGTGGTTAGAATCGTAAATCATAGTCATATGCTAGAAATTTCGTGTTAAGTTGCGATTTTATGGGTTTTTTACGTTTCTTTTGCACTTTCGCGTACAAAGTAGCTCAAACTTGGTTGAAACTTTATACACGACACTATTTGGCATATATTATTGTGTTGAAGTGGTTAGAATTGAAAATCGTTGTCATATGCTAGAAATTACGTGTTAAGTTGCGATTTTATGGGTATTTAAACTTTTTTGGCACTTTTGCGCATAATGCAGCTCAAACTTAGTTTGTTTTGCAAGAAACTTGGCACATAACGCTATTCGATATATATTAGTGTGTTGAAGTGGTTAGAATTGAAAATCATAGTCATATGCAAGAAATTTAGTGTTAAGATGAGATTTTATGGGTTTTTTATGCTTTTGTTGCACGGTCTCGCTTAAAGTAGCTTAAACTTGGTTCGTTTTGCACGTAACTTTGCACACGACACTATTTGGTATATATTACTGTTTTGAAGTTGTTAGAATTTAAACTCATTGTCATACGCTAGAAATTATGTGTTAAGTGGCGATTTTATGGGTTTTTAAGGTATCTTTGAACTTTCGCACATAAGGTAGCTCACACTTGGTTTGTTTTGCACGAAACTTGTCATACAACACTATTTGGTATATATTATTGGGTTGAAGTGGTTAGAATTAAAAATCATATTCATATGCTAGAAATTTCGTGTTAAGTTGCGATTTTATGAGTTTTTTTACGCTTTTTTTACACTTTCGCGCATAAAGTAGCTCAAACTTAGTTTGTTTTGCACGAAACCTTGCACACAACACTATTTGGTATATATTATTCTGTTGCAGTGTTTATAATTGAAAAACATAGTCATATGCAAGAAATTACGTGTTAAGTTGCGATTTTATGGGTTTTTAAGCTTTTTTGGTAATTTCGCGCATAAAGTAGCTCAAACATGGTTTGTTTTGCACAAAACTTGGCACACGACACTATTTAATATATATTATTGTGTTGAAGTTATTTGGAAACGAAAATCATAGTCATATGCTAGAAATTACGTGTTAAGTTGCGATTTTATGGGTTTTTAAGCTTTTTTGGTGCTTTCGTGCATAAAGTGGTTAAAACTTGGTTTGTTTTGAACGAAACTTGGAACACAATGCTATTCTATATATATTAGTGTGTTGAAGAGGTTAGAATTGAAAATCATAGTCATATGCTAGAAATTTCGTGCTAACTTGTGATTTTATGGGTTTTTTTACTCTTTTTTTGCACTTTCTCGCATAATGTAGCTTAGCTTAAACTAGGTTTGTTTTGTACATAACTTTGCACACGACACTATTTTGTATATATTATTTTTTTCAAGTGGTTAAAATTTAAAATCATTGTCATACGCTAGAAATTACGTGTTAAGTGGCGATTTTATGCGTTTTTAAGGTTTCTTTGCACTTTCGCGTATAACGTAGCTCACACTTGGTTTGTTTTGCACGAAAACTTGTCATATAACACTATTTGGTGTGTATTATTAGGTTGATGTGGTTAGAATCGTAAATCATAGTCATATGCTAGAAATTTCGTGTTAAGTTGCGATTTTATGGGTTTTTTACGTTTCTTTTGCACTTTCGCGTACAAAGTAGCTCAAACTTGGTTAGTTTTGCACGAAACTTTATACACGACACTATTTGGCATATATTATTGTGTTGAAGTGGTTAGAATTGAAAATCGTTGTCATATGCTAGAAATTACGTGTTAAGTTGCGATTTTATGGGTATTTAAACTTTTTTGGCACTTTTGCGCATAATGCAGCTCAAACTTAGTTTGTTTTGCAAGAAACTTGGCACATAACGCTATTCGATATATATTAGTGTGTTGAAGTGGTTAGAATTGAAAATCATAGTCATATGCAAGAAATTTAGTGTTAAGATGAGATTTTATGGGTTTTTTATGCTTTTGTTGCACGGTCTCGCTTAAAGTAGCTTAAACTTGGTTCGTTTTGCACGTAACTTTGCACACGACACTATTTGGTATATATTACTGTTTGAAGTTGTTAGAATTTAAACTCATTGTCATACGCTAGAAATTATGTGTTAAGTGGCGATTTTATGGGTTTTTAAGGTATCTTTGAACTTTCGCACATAAGGGTAGCTCACACTTGGTTTGTTTTGCACGAAACTTGTCATAACAACACTATTTGGTATAATATTATTGGGTTGAAGTGGTTAGAATTAAAAATCATATTCATATGCTAGAAATTTCGTGTTAAGTTGCGATTTTATGAGTTTTTTTACGCTTTTTTTTACACTTTCGCGCATAAAGTAGCTCAAACTTAGTTTGTTTTGCACGAAACCTTGCACACAACACTATTTGGTATATATTATTCTGTTGCAGTGTTTATAATTGAAAAACATAGTCATATGCAAGAAATTACGTGTTAAGTTGCGATTTTATGGGTTTTTTAAGCTTTTTTGGTAATTTCGCGCATAAAGTAGCTCAAACATGGTTTGTTTTGCACAAAACTTGGCACACAGACCACTATTTAATATATATTATTGTGTTGAAGTTATTTGGAAACGAAAATCATAGTCATATGCTAGAAATTACGTGTTAAGTTGCGATTTTATGGGTTTTTAAGCTTTTTTGGTGCTTTCGTGCATAAAGTGGTTAAAACTTGGTTTGTTTTGAACGAAACTTGGAACACAATGCTATTCTATATATATTAGTGTGTTGAAGAGGTTAGAATTGAAAATCATAGTCATATGCTAGAAATTTCGTGCTAACTTGTGATTTTATGGGTTTTTTACTCTTTTTTTGCACTTTCTCGCTTAATGTAGCTTAGCTTAAACTAGGTTTGTTTTGTACATAACTTTGCACACGACACTATTTTGTATATATTATTTTTTTCAAGTGGTTAGAATTTAAAATCATTGTCATACGCTAGAAATTACGTGTTAAGTGGTGATTTTATGCGTTTTTTAAGGTTTCTTTGCACTTTCGCGTATAACGTAGCTCACACTTGGTTTGTTTTGCACGAAACTTGTCATATAACACTATTTGGTGTGTATTATTAGGTTGATGTGGTTAGAATCGTAAATCATAGTCATATGCTAGAAATTTCGTGTTAAGTTGCGATTTTATGGGTTTTTTACGTTTCTTTTGCACTTTCGCGTACAAAGTAGCTCAAACTTGGTTAGTTTTGCACGAAACTTTATACACGACACTATTTGGCATATATTATTGTGTTGAAGTGGTTAGAATTGAAAATCGTTGTCATATGCTAGAAATTACGTGTTAAGTTGCGATTTTATGGGTATTTAAACTTTTTTGGCACTTTTGCGCATAATGCAGCTCAAACTTAGTTTGTTTTGCAAGAAACTTGGCACATAACGCTATTCGATATATATTAGTGTGTTGAAGTGGTTAGAATTGAAAATCATAGTCATATGCAAGAAATTTAGTGTTAAGATGAGATTTTATGGGTTTTTTATGCTTTTGTTGCACGGTCTCGCTTAAAGTAGCTTAAACTTGGTTCGTTTTGCACGTAACTTTGCACACGACACTATTTGGTATATATTACTGTTTTGAAGTTGTTAGAATTTAAACTCATTGTCATACGCTAGAAATTATGTGTTAAGTGGCGATTTTATGGGTTTTTAAGGTATCTTTGAACTTTCGCACATAAGGTAGCTCACACTTGGTTTGTTTTGCACGAAACTTGTCATACAACACTATTTGGTATATATTATTGGGTTGAAGTGGTTAGAATTAAAAATCATATTCATATGCTAGAAATTTCGTGTTAAGTTGCGATTTTATGAGTTTTTTTACGCTTTTTTTACACTTTCGCGCATAAAGTAGCTCAAACTTAGTTTGTTTTGCACGAAATCTTGCACACAACACTATTTGGTATATATTATTCTGTTGCAGTGTTTATAATTGAAAAACATAGTCATATGCAAGAAATTACGTGTTAAGTTGCGATTTTATGGGTTTTTAAGCTTTTTTGGTAATTTCGCGCATAAAGTAGCTCAAACATGGTTTGTTTTGCACAAAACTTGGCACCACGACACTATTTAATATATATTATTGTGTTGAAGTTATTTGGAAACGAAAATCATAGTCATATGCTAGAAATTACGTGTTAAGTTTCGATTTTATGGGTTTTTAAGCTTTTTTGGTGCTTTCGTGCATAAAAGTGGTTCAAACTTGGTTTGTTTTGAACGAAACTTGGAACACAATGCTATTCTATATATATTAGTGTGTTGAAGAGGTTAGAATTGAAAATCATAGTCATATGCTAGAAATTTCGTGCTAACTTGTGATTTTATGGGTTTTTTACTCTTTTTTTGCACTTTCTCGCATAATGTAGCTTAGCTTAAACTAGGTTTGTTTTGTACATAACTTTGCACACGACACTATTTTGTATATATTATTTTTTTCAAGTGGTTAGAATTTAAAATCATTGTCATACGCTAGAAATTACGTGTTAAGTGGCGATTTTATGCGTTTTTAAGGTTTCTTTGCACTTTCGCGTATAACGTAGCTCACACTTGGTTTGCTTTGCACGAAACTTGTCATATAACACTATTTGGTGTGTATTATTAGGTTGATGTGGTTAGAATCGTAAATCATAGTCATATGCTAGAAATTTCGTGTTAAGTTGCGATTTTATGGGTTTTTTACGTTTCTTTTGCACTTTCGCGTACAAAGTAGCTCAAACTTGGTTTGTTTTGCACGAAACTTTGTACACGACACTATTTGGCATATATTATTGTGTTGAAGTGGTTAGAATTGAAAATCGTTGTCATATGCTAGAAATTACGTGTTAAGTTGCGATTTTATGGGTATTTAAACTTTTTTGGCACTTTTGCGCATAATGCAGCTCAAACTTAGTTTGTTTTGCAAGAAACTTGGCACATAACGCTATTCGATATATATTAGTGTGTTGAAGTGGTTAGAATTGAAAATCATAGTCATATGCAAGAAATTTAGTGTTAAGATGAGATTTTATGGGTTTTTTATGCTTTTGTTGCACGGTCTCGCTTAAAGTAGCTTAAACTTGGTTCGTTTTGCACGTAACTTTGCACACGACACTATTTGGTATATATTACTGTTTTGAAGTTGTTAGAATTTAAACTCATTGTCATACGCTAGAAATTATGTGTTAAGTGGCGATTTTATGGGTTTTTAAGGTATCTTTGAACTTTCGCACATAAGGAAGCTCACACTTGGTTTGTTTTGCACGAAACTTGTCATACAACACTATTTGGTATATATTATTGGGTTGAAGTGGTTAGAATTAAAAATCATATTCATATGCTAGAAATTTCGTGTTAAGTTGCGATTTTATGAGTTTTTTTACGCTTTTTTTACACTTTCGCGCATAAAGTAGCTCAAACTTAGTTTGTTTTGCACGAAACCTTGCACACAACACTATTTGGTATATATTATTCTGTTGCAGTGTTTATAATTGAAAAACATAGTCATATGCAAGAAATTACGTGTTAAGTTGCGATTTTATGGGTTTTTAAGCTTTTTTGGTAATTTCGCGCATAAAGTAGCTCAAACATGGTTTGTTTTGCACAAAACTTGGCACACGACACTATTTAATATATATTATTGTGTTGAAGTTATTTGGAAACGAAAATCATAGTCATATGCTAGAAATTACGTGTTAAGTTGCGATTTTATGGGTTTTTAAGCTTTTTTGGTGCTTTCGTGCATAAAGTGGTTCAAACTTGGTTTGTTTTGAACGAAACTTGGAACACAATGCTATTCTATATATATTAGTGTGTTGAAGAGGTTAGAATTGAAAATTATAGTTATATGCTAGAAATTTCGTGCTAACTTGTGATTTTATGGGTTTTTTACTCTTTTTTTTGCACTTTCTCGCATAATGTAGCTTAGCTTAAACTAGGTTTGTTTTGTACATAACTTTGCACACGACACTATTTTGTATATATTATTTTTTTCAAGTGGTTAGAATTTAAAATCATTGTCATACGCTAGAAATTACGTGTTAAGTGGCGATTTTATGCGTTTTTAAGGTTTCTTTGCACTTTCGCGTATAACGTAGCTCACACTTGGTTTGCTTTGCACGAAACTTGTCATATAACACTATTTGGTGTGTATTATTAGGTTGATGTGGTTAGAATCGTAAATCATAGTCATATGCTAGAAATTTCGTGTTAAGTTGCGATTTTATGGGTTTTTTACGTTTCTTTTGCACTTTCGCGTACAAAGTAGCTCAAACTTGGTTTGTTTTGCACGAAACTTTGTACACGACACTATTTGGCATATATTATTGTGTTGAAGTGGTTAGAATTGAAAATCGTTGTCATATGCTAGAAATTACGTGTTAAGTTGCGATTTTATGGGTATTTAAACTTTTTTGGCACTTTTGCGCATAATGCAGCTCAAACTTAGTTTGTTTTGCAAGAAACTTGGCACATAACGCTATTCGATATATATTAGTGTGTTGAAGTGGTTAGAATTGAAAAATCATAGTCATATGCAAGAAATTTAGTGTTAAGATGAGATTTTATGGGTTTTTTATGCTTTTGTTGCACGGTCTCGCTTAAAGTAGCTTAAACTTGGTTCGTTTTGCACGTAACTTTGCACACGACACTATTTGGTATATATTACTGTTTTGAAGGTGTTAGAATTTAAACTCATTGTCATACGCTAGAAATTATGTGTTAAGTGGCGATTTTATGGGTTTTTAAGGTATCTTTGAACTTTCGCACATAAGGTAGCTCACACTTGGTTTGTTTTGCACGAAACTTGTCATACAACACTATTTGGTATATATTATTGGGTTGAAGTGGTTAGAATTAAAAATCATATTCATATGCTAGAAATTTCGTGTTAAGTTGCGATTTTATGAGTTTTTTTTACGCTTTTTTTACACTTTCGCGCATAAAGTAGCTCAAACTTAGTTTGTTTTGCACGAAAACCTTGCACACAACACTATTTGGTATATATTATTCTGTTGCAGTGTTTATAATTGAAAAACATAGTCATATGCAAGAAATTACGTGTTAAGTTGCGATTTTATGGGTTTTTAAGCTTTTTTGGTAATTTCGCGCATAAAGTAGCTCAAACATGGTTTGTTTTGCACAAAACTTGGCACACGACACTATTTAATATATATTATTGTGTTGAAGTTATTTGGAAACGAAAATCATAGTCATATGCTAGAAATTACGTGTTAAGTTGCGATTTATGGGTTTTTAAGCTTTTTTGGTGCTTTCGTGCATAAAGTGGTTCAAACTTGGTTTGTTTTGAACGAAACTTGGAACACAATGCTATTCTATATATATTAGTGTGTTGAAGAGGTTAGAATTGAAAATCATAGTCATATGCTAGAAATTTCGTGTTAACTTGTGATTTTATGGGTTTTTTACGCTTTTTTTGCACTTTCTCGCATAATGTAGCTTAGCTTAAACTAGGTTTGTTTTGTACATAACTTTGCACACGACACTATTTTGTATATATTATTTTTTTCAAGTGGTTAAAATTTAAAATCATTGTCATACGCTAGAAATTACGTGTTAAGTGGCGATTTTATGCGTTTTTAAGGTTTCGTTGCACTTTCGCGTATAACGTAGCTCACACTTGGTTTGTTTTGCACGAAACTTGTCATATAACACTATTTGGTGTGTATTATTAGGTTGATGTGGTTAGAATCGTAAATCATAGTCATATGCTAGAAATTTCGTGTTAAGTTGCGATTTTATGGGTTTTTTACGTTTCTTTTGCACTTTCGCGTACAAAGTAGCTCAAACTTGGTTAGTTTTGCACGAAACTTTATACACGACACTATTTGGCATATATTAATGTGTTGAAGTGGTTAGAATTGAAAATCGTTGTCATATGGTAGAAATTACGTGTTAAGTTGCGATTTTATGGGTATTTAAACTTTTTTGGCACTTTTGCGCATAATGCAGCTCAAACTTAGTTTGTTTTGCAAGAAACTTGGCACATAACGCTATTCGATATATATTAGTGTGTTGAAGTGGTTAGAATTGAAAATCATAGTCATATGCAAGAAATTTAGTGTTAAGATGAGATTTTATGGGTTTTTTATGCTTTTGTTGCACGGTCTCGCTTAAAGTAGCTTAAACTTGGTTCGTTTTGCACGTAACTTTGCACACGACACTATTTGGTATATATTACTGTTTTGAAGTTGTTAGAATTTAATCTCATTGTCATACGCTAGAAATTATGTGTTAAGTGGCGATTTTATGGGTTTTTAAGGTATCTTTGAACTTTTGCACATAAGGTAGCTCACACTTGGTTTGTTTTGCACGAAACTTGTCATACAACACTATTTGGTATATATTATTGGGTTGAAGTGGTTAGAATTAAAAATCATATTCATATGCTAGAAATTTCGTGTTAAGTTGCGATTTTATGAGTTTTTTTACGCTTTTTTTACACTTTCGCGCATAAAGTAGCTCAAACTTAGTTTGTTTTGCACGAAACCTTGCACACAACACTATTTGGTATATATTATTCTGTTGCAGTGTTTATAATTGAAAAACATAGTCATATGCAAGAAATTACGTGTTAAGTTGCGATTTTATGGGTTTTTAAGCTTTTTTGGTAATTTCGCGCATAAAGTAGCTCAAACATGGTTTGTTTTGCACAAAACTTGGCACACGACACTATTTAATATATATTATTGTGTTGAAGTTATTTGGAAACGAAAATCATAGTCATATGCTAGAAATTACGTGTTAAGTTGCGATTTTATGGGTTTTTAAGCTTTTTTGATGCTTTCGTGCATAAAGTGGTTCAAACTTGGTTTGTTTTGAACGAAACTTGGAACACAATGCTATTCTATATATATTAGTGTGTTGAAGAGGTTAGAATTGAAAATCATAGTCATATGCTAGAAATTTCGTGCTAACTTGTGATTTTATGGGTTTTTTACGCTTTTTTTGCACTTTCTCGCATAATGTAGCTTAGCTTAAACTAGGTTTGTTTTGTACATAACTTTGCACACGACACTATTTTGTATATATTATTTTTTTCAAGTGGTTAGAATTTAAAATCATTGTCATACGCTAGAAATTACGTGTTAAGTGGCGATTTTATGCGTTTTTAAGGTTTCTTTGCACTTTCGCGTATAACGTAGCTCACACTTGGTTTGTTTTGCACGAAACTTGTCATATAACACTATTTTGGTGTGTATTATTAGGTTGATGTGGTTAGAATCGTAAATCATAGTCATATGCTAGAAATTTCGTGTTAAGTTGCGATTTTATGGGTTTTTTACGTTTCTTTTGTTCTTTCGCGTACAAAGTAGCTCAAACTTGGTTTGTTTTGCACGAAACTTTGTACACGACACTATTTGGCATATGTTATTGTGTTGAAGTGGTTAGAATTGAAAATCGTTGTCATATGCTAGAAATTACGTGTTAAGTTGCGATTTTATGGGTATTTAAACTTTTTTGGCACTTTTGCGCATAATGCAGCTCAAACTTAGTTTGTTTTGCAAGAAACTTGGCACATAACGCTATTCGATATATATTAGTGTGTTGAAGTGGTTAGAATTGAAAATCATAGTCATATGCAAGAAATTTAGTGTTAAGATGAGATTTTATGGGTTTTTTATGCTTTTGTTGCACGGTCTCGCTTAAAGTAGCTTAAACTTGGTTCGTTTTGCACGTAACTTTGCACACGACACTATTTGGTATATATTACTGTTTTGAAGTTGTTAGAATTTAATCTCATTGTCATACGCTAGAAATTATGTGTTAAATGGCGATTTTATGGGTTTTTAAGGTATCTTTGAACTTTCGCACATAAGGTAGCTCACACTTGGTTTGTTTTGCACGAAACTTGTCATACAACACTATTTGGTATATATTATTGGGTTGAAGTGGTTAGAATTAAAAATCATATTCATATGCTAGAAATTTCGTGTTAAGTTGCGATTTTATGAGTTTTTTTACGCTTTTTTTACACTTTCGCGCATAAAGTAGCTCAAACTTAGTTTGTTTTGCACGAAACCTTGCACACAACACTATTTGGTATATATTATTCTGTTGCAGTGTTTATAATTGAAAAACATAGTCATATGCAAGAAATTACGTGTTAAGTTGCGATTTTATGGGTTTTTAAGCTTTTTTGGTAATTTCGCGCATAAAGTAGCTCAAACATGGTTTGTTTTGCACAAAACTTGGCACACGACACTATTTAATATATATTATTGTGTTGAAGTTATTTGGAAACGAAAATCATAGTCATATGCTAGAAATTACGTGTTAAGTTGCGATTTTATGGGTTTTTAAGCTTTTTTGGTGCTTTCGTGCATAAAGTGGTTCAAACTTGGTTTGTTTTGAACGAAACTTGGAACACAATGCTATTCTATATATATTAGTGTGTTGAAGAGGTTAGAATTGAAAATCATAGTCATATGCTAGAAATTTCGTGTTAACTTGTGATTTTATGGGTTTTTTACGCTTTTTTTGCACTTTCTCGCATAATGTAGCTTAGCTTAAACTAGGTTTGTTTTGTACATAACTTTGCACACGACACTATTTTGTATATATTATTTTTTTCAAGTGGTTAAAATTTAAAATCATTGTCATACGCTAGAAATTACGTGTTAAGTGGCGATTTTATGCGTTTTTAAGGTTTCTTTGCACTTTCGCGTATAACGTAGCTCACACTTGGTTTGTTTTGCACGAAACTTGTCATATAACACTATTTGGTGTGTATTATTAGGTTGATGTGGTTAGAATCGTAAATCATAGCCATATGCTAGAAATTTCGTGTTAAGTTGCGATTTTATGGGTTTTTTACGTTTCTTTTGCACTTTCGCGTACAAAGTAGCTCAAACTTGGTTAGTTTTGCACGAAACTTTATACACGACACTATTTGGCATATATTATTGTGTTGAAGTGGTTAGAATTGAAAATCGTTGTCATATGCTAGAAATTACGTGTTAAGTTGCGATTTTATGGGTATTTAAACTTTTTTGGCACTTTTGCGCATAATGCAGCTCAAACTTAGTTTGTTTTGCAAGAAACTTGGCACATAACGCTATTCGATATATATTAGTGTGTTGAAGTGGTTAGAATTGAAAATCATAGTCATATGCAAGAAATTTAGTGTTAAGATGAGATTTTATGGGTTTTTTATGCTTTTGTTGCACGGTCTCGCTTAAAGTAGCTTAAACTTGGTTCGTTTTGCACGTAACTTTGCACACGACACTATTTGGTATATATTACTGTTTTGAAGTTGTTAGAATTTAAACTCATTGTCATACGCTAGAAATTATGTGTTAAGTGGCGATTTTATGGGTTTTTAAGGTATCTTTGAACTTTCGCACATAAGGTAGCTCACACTTGGTTTGTTTTGCACGAAACTTGTCATACAACACTATTTGGTATATATTATTGGGTTGAAGTGGTTAGAATTAAAAATCATATTCATATGCTAGAAATTTCGTGTTAAGTTGCGATTTTATGAGTTTTTTTACGCTTTTTTTACACTTTCGCGCATAAAGTAGCTCAAACTTAGTTTGTTTTGCACGAAACCTTGCACACAACACTATTTGGTATATATTATTCTGTTGCAGTGTTTATAATTGAAAAACATAGTCATATGCAAGAAATTACGTGTTAAGTTGCGATTTTATGGGTTTTTAAGCTTTTTTGGTAATTTCGCGCATAAAGTAGCTCAAACATGGTTTGTTTTGCACAAAACTTGGCACACGACACTATTTAATATATATTATTGTGTTGAAGTTATTTGGAAACGAAAATCATAGTCATATGCTAGAAATTACGTGTTAAGTTGCGATTTTATGGGTTTTTAAGCTTTTTTGGTGCTTTCGTGCATAAAGTGGTTCAAACTTGGTTTGTTTTGAACGAAACTTGGAACACAATGCTATTCTATATATATTAGTTTGTTGAAGAGGTTAGAATTGAAAGTCATAGTCATATGCTAGAAATTTCGTGCTAACTTGTGATTTTATGGGTTTTTTACTCTTTTTTTGCACTTTCTCGCATAATGTAGCTTAGCTTAAACTAGGTTTGTTTTGTACATAACTTTGCACACGACACTATTTTGTATATATTATTTTTTCAAGTGGTTAGAATTTAAAATCATTGTCATACGCTAGAAATTACGTGTTAAGTGGCGATTTTATGCGTTTTTAAGGTTTCTTTGCACTTTCGCGTATAACGTAGCTCACACTTGGTTTGTTTTGCACGAAACTTGTCATATAACACTATTTGGTGTGTATTATTAGGTTGATGTGGTTAGAATCGTAAATCATAGTCATATGCTAGAAATTTCGTGTTAAGTTGCGATTTTATGGGTTTTTTACGTTTCTTTTGCACTTTCGCGTACAAAGTAGCTCAAACTTGGTTTGTTTTGCACGAAACTTTGTACACGACACTATTTGGCATATATTATTGTGTTGAAGTGGTTAGAATTGAAAATCGTTGTCATATGCTAGAAATTACGTGTTAAGTTGCGATTTTATGGGTATTTAAACTTTTTTGGCACTTTTGCGCATAATGCAGCTCAAACTTAGTTTGTTTTGCAAGAAACTTGGCACATAACGCTATTCGATATATATTAGTGTGTTGAAGTGGTTAGAATTGAAAATCATAGTCATATGCAAGAAATTTAGTGTTAAGATGAGATTTTATGGGTTTTTTATGCTTTTGTTGCACGGTCTCGCTTAAAGTAGCTTAAACTTGGTTCGTTTTGCACGTAACTTTGCACACGACACTATTTGGTATATATTACTGTTTTGAAGTTGTTAGAATTTAAACTCATTGTCATACACTAGAAATTATGTGTTAAGTGGCGATTTTATGGGTTTTTAAGGTATCTTTGAACTTTCGCACATAAGGTAGCTCACACTTGGTTTGTTTTGCACGAAACTTGTCATACAACACTATTTGGTATATATTATTGGGTTGAAGTGGTTAGAATTAAAAATCATATTCATAAGCTAGAAATTTCGTGTTAAGTTGCGATTTTATGAGTTTTTTTACGCTTTTTGATGTAAATGCTAACTCAAGACTTCCTAAATGATTAAGGAAGGAGAAGGACAAAAGAAAAGAAAGAAGAAGTAATTTGGGCAGAATGTATATTTGAATGAAAATAGGACAACCAAAGCACAAGAACAAACTCAATGCAATAGTATTTAGGCTAGAGACAAGACAAACTCAATCTCCCCTAGTTTAATACTCAAGAACACACTCAAAGTATTAAAGAACTCTTGTTAACCTTGGACAAACACAAAGATAGGCAAGAAGAAAACACAAAGGTTGATTCATAAAACAAGTCTGCACTTTCATTCATGAATAGCTCTCTTTAAATAGAGTTACAACAGCAAAAGGAAGCTAAAAAAAACAAGAGAAATTAAGGTGGGACGTCCAAGCATGGGGAACAAGCATTGGAACTCACAAAACAGCATTAAATAGCCTCCAAAGCATGCATTAGGCTGATTTAAGTTGTTCCCCAAGCATGCAGTAGCTAATTAATCAGATTTAAGTGGTAAAAGACTTTAAAAAAACATAACTAAACTTGGACCTATCAAAGTGACGTCCAACCAATATATAGGTAGCTTTACTTAATCTTCAACCCAAGTTAGACATGTAACAAATTCAGATTTAAAAGGATTAAAACCAAGTACTTCAAGAACTAAAGCAATCGGCTCATGAGATAACGTATTTGATCTTGGATCATTCTCTCCTTCTTTTGAAGAGTTTGTCCTCAAACTTGAATCATCCAAGTACGGTGACAAATCGCCCACATTAAAAGTAGCACTAACACCCATCAACTCATCAGGAAGTTCAATCTTGTATGCATTATCATTTACCCTCTCAAGTACTTTAAACGGACCATCAGAACGAGGCATGAGCTTGTTTTTGCGAAGCTTCGGAAATCTCTCTTTTCTCAAATGAAGCCAAACCAAATCCCCAGGGTTAAATATGGGTTGTTTCCTTTTTTTTGTTTGCTCTCTCTTGGTATTTTTTATTCATCTCCTCAATTCTTTTCTTTACTTGCTCACAGGTTTTTTGAAAGGTTTCCACCCTCTTTTTTGCATCTTTTTCTACCATATTAGTTTTCAGCAAGGGAATCAAATCAACAGGCACAAATGGATTCACTCCATACACTACTTCAAAAGGAGAACGAGAAGTAGTTAAAGAATGAGCCCTATTGTAAGCAAACTCCGCATGGGCTAGTTTCATGTCCCAATCTTTCTGCGTTTTGCTCACAAGACCACGTAACAAAGCACCCAAAGTTCTATTTGTCACCTCTGTTTGTCCATCAGTTTGGGGATGATGAGAGGTGCTAAATAGTAACTTGGTACCAACCAACTTCCATAGGGTCCTCCAAAAGTGACTTAAAAACTTGGAGTCCCTATCCGAAACTATACTTCGAGGAATGCCATGTAGTTTGACAATTTCCTTGAAGTACAATTCAGCCACTTTTACTGCATCATCTGTTTTATTACAAGCTACAAAATGAGCCATTTTGGAAAATCTATCTACCACCACCATAATGCTATCTCTACCCCTTTGAGTCCGTGGTAGCCCAACAATGAAATCCATGCTAACACTTTCCCAAGGAGAATCTGGAACAGGTAATGGAGTATAAAGCCCTTTTGTGAAATGCCCTTTTGACTTTTGACATGTAGCACATCTCTCCACAACTAAAGTAACATCCCTGATCATCCTTGGCCAATAGAAATGCTCACCAAGAATATCAAGAGTCTTTTGAATGCCAAAATGACCAGCCAATCCACCACTATGAACTTCTCTTACCAATAATTCACGAATGCCACTTTTAGGAACACACAACTTGTTACCTTTAAAAAGATAACCATCTTGATCAACGTAATCTTTCGATGGCTTTAGAAATTCATTAGCAAAATCAGGATCATCTTTGTAATACTCCTTGAGTTGTTCAAAACCCAAAACCTTAGCATCCACCATAGAAAGCAAGTATGCTCTTCAAGATAAAGCATCAGCTACAATATTACTTTTTCCATCTTTATATTTGGAGCTAAAGGTAAATGATTGAAGAAATTCTACCCACTTTGCATGTCTTTTATTAAGTTTTTGTTGCCCATTTATGAATTTTAAAGCTTCATGATCAGAATGAAGAACAAAGGGTTTTGGTCTAAGGTAATGAGACCAATGATCAAGAGCTCTAACGATGGCATAAAATTCACGATCATAAGTAGAGTAATTCAATTTAGCCTCACTTAACTTCTCACTAAAGAAACTTACTGGCTTCTTTTCTTGAATAAGGACAGCCCCTATTCCAACCCCACTTGCATCACACTCTACTTCAAACACGTTGTTAAAATCAGGGAGAACAAGTATAGGTGCATTGCAAAGCATGTATTTGACTTTATCAAAAGCCCTTTGAGCATTTTCAGTCCATTCAAATTCACCCTTTTTTGTTAACTCGGTAATGGGAGCCATAATAGAAGAGAAGTTTCTAATGAACCGCCTATAGAAAGAAGCAAGCCCATGAAAACTCCTTACCTCATGCACATTGGTTGGAGCCAACCAAGACTTAACTGCCTTAACCTTTTCTGGATCTACTTGCACTCCTTCTCTAGTCACAATGTATCCCAAAAATGACACACTAGGGGTCATAAAAAAACACTTCTCAAGCTTTCCATACAACTTTACTTCCCTCAATTTTCCAAACAACCTCTTCAAATGCACCATATGGTCTTCATTGTTTTTACTATACACTAGAATATCATCCAAGTAAACAACAACAAAATTATTAAGAAAAGGACGGAGAACCTCATTCATTAACCTCATGAAAGAACTTGGAGCATTGCAAAGCCCAAATGGCATCACTAACCACTCATATAACCCTTGTTTTGTTTTAAAAGCAGTTTTCCATTCATCCCCTTCCCTTATTCTCATTTGATGATAACCACTCCTTAAATCTATTTTTGAAAAGACTAAGGCTCCACTTAATTCATCAAGCATATCTTGCAACCTAGGCATAGGAAAACGGTATTTGATGGTTATGTTATTTATGGATCTACTATCTACACACATTCTCCAAGTGCCATCTTTCTTAGGCACTAAAAGGGCAGGGACAGCACAAGGACTAAGACTTTCTCTCACGTAGCCCCTTTCAATCAACTCACTCACTTGCCTCTCAAGCTCTTTACTTTCCTCGGGGTTACATCTATAAGCAGCTTTATTTGGCAAAGGTGCTCCAGGAATCAAGTCAATGGCGTGCTCAATGCCTCTTATTGGTGGGAGGCCCTTGGGCAAGTCATTTGGAAATACATCTTTGTACTCTTCTAATAACTCATTTAAGGAAGATGAGTTATCACAAGAAGTACTAATCTGATCTTTGGTCCTTAGAACCAAAGCATAACCACCACCATATTCATCCACTATTTTTTCAAACTCATTACATGTTACAAGATAGTTGCTTTTGTCTTTTTCTTTCTTAGCAACTTTAGGGGGTAAGGGAATTAATTTGACTTTTCTACCATCTTTTTTTGTTACAATATACTCATTACTTTTTCCTCTATGCTCCGAATTGTGATCAAATTGCCATGGTCTTCCAAGCAGCAAGTGACAAGCATCCATGGGAATTACATCGCACCATCTTTCATCTTCAAAGCCTCCAATAGAATAAGAAACCAAAGCTTGCTTCCTCACCCTTATTCCAGTGCTATCATTCAACCAATTCAACTTGTAAGGTTCTTCATGATCTCTAGTAGCTAACTTCAGCTTACTCACAACTTCAGATGATACTACATCAGTTTGTGCACCACTATCAACTATAACATTGCAAGTATTCTCTCCAATTTTGCATCTAGTATGAAACAAATTGTGGCGTTGCTTCAAATCAGCTTGTGGCTCACTAAATAGCACTTTTCGAACCACCATCATATTGTACTCATCTTCTGGTTGTATTTCCTCCTCATAATCATCCTCCAAATCTTCCACTTCATTTGCCACAAAATTATACATTTTTTCCTCTTCATCCATAATAGCACACTGAGTAGATGTTAAAACAGCCTTGTTAGGACATTCACTAGCAATATGTCCTCTTCCATGACATTTAAAACATTTCCTCCTTGTTGCAAGTTCACTAGGCGACACAACAGCCTTTTCTTTTGATTTTTCGCTTATAAAACTAGATGGGAAAGCCTTACTTTGAAAAGTACTCCCTTTTGAGTTGGAAGGAGTAAACTTCGAAGTACCTTTGTAAGGAAACTTAGGCTTTTCCTTCTCTTTCTCTTCCTTGGATTGTGCTTCATATTTCAAAGCCAATTTGCAAACATCACTAAAAGAAGCATAATGAGTAACTTCCACTTTTCTACAAATATTTTTGGACAGCCCTTTAATGAAACGAGCAATTTTAAAGGCTTCCTTCTCTTGCAAATCACAAATCAAACATAGTTTTTCAAACTCTCTAATGTATTCTTCCACACTCATCTCATTTTCTTGTGAAAGATGTGTAAGTTTCAAGTATTGCTCCTGCTCATACTCCTTACTCACCCATTTATCCCTCATCTTTTTTTTAAATTTTTCCCAAGAGTCCATTTTATTTTTTCCTTCTCTTCTTCTATTTGCTTTAACATTTTCGTACCATAAGGCAGCAAGTTTAGTGAGTTTAAGAACAGCAAGCTTAAACTTCTTTTTATCATCATACTCCTTATATTCAAACACGGTTTCAATTTGCCTTAGCCAATCAAGAAATGATTCGCTATCATGACCTCCATCAAATTCTGGAAGATCAATTCTAAGCCCCCTATCTTCATCAAAAGATTTATAATTATTTCCACTACTAGAATCCTCATTTTCAATCTCACCAATTTTTCTTGTAGCTTTTAAAAGTATATCAGCCATAGCATCCATTCTTGTATCTTGCTTTTGTTTTTCAATCTCACGCTCTTCATTTTTTTTCTCCATTCTTTCTAACCTCAAATTGATTGATCTCAATAGCTCAGCGAGGTTTTCTTCAGCCATAGTTTTTTTTTTTTTTTTGTGTTTATTTTGAATGAATTAACACTTTGAAACACTCTTTAAAATACCAAAGCTCTGATACCAAATGATGTAAATGCTAACTCAAGACTTCCTAAATGATTAAGGAAGGAGAAGGACAAAAGAAAAGAAAGAAGAAGTAATTTGGGCAGAATGTATATTTGAATGAAAATAGGACAACCAAAGCACAAGAACAAACTCAATGCAATAGTATTTAGGCTAGAGACAAGACAAACTCAATCTCCCCTAGTTTAATACTCAAGAACACACTCAAAGTATTAAAGAACTCTTGTTAACCTTGGACAAACACAAAGATAGGCAAGAAGAAAACACAAAGGTTGATTCATAAAACAAGTCTGCACTTTCATTCATGAATAGCTCTCTTTAAATAGAGTTACAACAGCAAAAGGAAGCTAAAAAAAACAAGAGAAATTAAGGTGGGACGTCCAAGCATGGGGAACAAGCATTGGAACTCACAAAACAGCATTAAATAGCCTCCAAAGCATGCATTAGGCTGATTTAAGTTGTTCCCCAAGCATGCAGTAGCTAATTAATCAGGTTTAAGTGGTAAAAGACTTTAAAAAAACATAACTAAACTTGGACCTATCAAAGTGACGTCCAACCAATATATAGGTAGCTTTACTTAATCTTCAACCCAAGTTAGACATGTAACAAATTCAGATTTAAAAGGATTAAAACCAAGTACTTCAAGAACTAAAGCAATCGGCTCATGAGATAACGTATTTGATCTTGGATCACTTTTTTTACACTTTCGCACATAAAGTAGCTCAAACTTAGTTTGTTTTGCACGAAACCTTGCACACAACACTATTTGGTATATATTATTCTGTTGCAGTGTTTATAATTGAAAAACATAGTCATATGCAAGAAATTACGTGTTAAGTTGCGATTTTATGGGTTTTTAAGCTTTTTTGGTAATTTCGCGCATAAAGTAGCTCAAACATGGTTTGTTTTGCACAAAACTTGGCACACGACACTATTTAATATATATTATTGTGTTGAAGTTATTTGGAAACGAAAATCATAGTCATATGCTAGAAATTACGTGTTAAGTTGCGATTTTATGGGTTTTTAAGCTTTTTTGGTGCTTTCGTGCATAAAGTGGTTCAAACTTGGTTTGTTTTGAACGAAACTTGGAACACAATGCTATTCTATATATATTAGTGTGTTGAAGAGGTTAGAATTGAAAATCATAGTCATATGCTAGAAATTTCGTGTTAACTTGTGATTTTATGGGTTTTTTACGCTTTTTTTGCACTTTCTCGCATAATGTAGCTTAGCTTAAACTAGGTTTGTTTTGTACATAACTTTGCACACGACACTATTTTGTATATATTATTTTTTTCAAGTGGTTAGAATTTAAAATCATTGTCATACGCTAGAAATTACGTGTTAAGTGGCGATTTTATGCGTTTTTAAGGTTTCTTTGCACTTTCGCGTATAACGTAGCTCACACTTGGTTTGTTTTGCACGAAACTTGTCATATAACACTATTTGGTGTGTATTATTAGGTTGATGTGGTTAGAATCGTAAATCATAGTCATATGCTAGAAATTTCGTGTTAAGTTGCGATTTTATGGGTTTTTTACGTTTCTTTTGCACTTTCGCGTACAAAGTAGCTCAAACTTGGTTAGTTTTGCACGAAACTTTATACACGACACTATTTGGCATATATTATTGTGTTGAAGTGGTTAGAATTCAAAATCGTTGTCATATGCTAGAAATTACGTGTTAAGTTGCGATTTTATGAGTTTTTTTACGCTTTTTTTACCCTTTCGCGCATAAAGTAGCTCAAACTTAGTTTGTTTTGCACGAAACCTTGCACACAACACTATTTGGTATATATTATTCTGTTGCAGTGTTTATAATTGAAAAACATAGTCATATGCAAGAAATTACGTGTTAAGTTGCGATTTTATGGGTTTTTAAGCTTTTTTGGTAATTTCGCGCATAAAGTAGCTCAAACATGGTTTGTTTTGCACAAAACTTGGCACACGACACTATTTAATATATATTATTGTGTTTAAGTTATTTGGAAACGAAAATCATAGTCATATGCTAGAAATTACGTGTTAAGTTGCGATTTTATGGGTTTTTAAGCTTTTTTGGTGCTTTCGTGCATAAAGTGGTTCAAACTTGGTTTGTTTTGAACGAAACTTGGAACACAATGCTATTCTATATATATTAGTGTGTTGAAGAGGTTAGAATTGAAAATCATAGTCATATGCTAGAAATTTCGTGTTAACTTGTGATTTTATGGGTTTTTTACGCTTTTTTTGCACTTTCTCGCATAATGTAGCTTAGCTTAAACTAGGTTTGTTTTGTACATAACTTTGCACACGCCACTATTTTGTATATTTTATTTTTTTCAAGTGGTTAGAATTTAAAATCATTGTCATACGCTAGAAATTACGTGTTAAGTGGCGATTTTATGCGTTTTTAAGGTTTCTTTGCACTTTCGCGTATAACGTAGCTCACACTTGGTTTGTTTTGCACGAAACTTGTCATATAATACTATTTGGTGTGTATTATTAGGTTGATATGGTTAGAATCGTAAATCATAGTCATATGCTAGAAATTTCGTGTTAAGTTGCGATTTTATGGGTTTTTTACGTTTCTTTTGCACTTTCGCGTACAAAGTAGCTCAAACTTGGTTTGTTTTGCACGAAACTTTGTACACGACACTATTTGTCATATATTATTGTGTTGAAGTGGTTAGAATTGAAAATCGTTGTCATATGCTAGAAATTACGTGTTAAGTTGCGATTTTATGGGTATTTAAACTTTTTTGGCACTTTTGCGCATAATGCAGCTCAAACTTAGTTTGTTTTGCAAGAAACTTGGCACATAACGCTATTCGATATATATTAGTGTGTTGAAGTGGTTAGAATTGAAAATCATAGTCATATGCAAGAAATTTAGTGTTAAGATGAGATTTTATGGGTTTTTTATGCTTTTGTTGCACGGTCTCGCTTAAAGTAGCTTAAACTTGGTTCGTTTTGCACGTAACTTTGCACACGACACTATTTGGTATATATTACTGTTTTGAAGTTGTTAGTATTTAAACTCATTGTCATACGCTAGAAATTATGTGTTAAGTGGCGATTTTATGGGTTTTTAAGGTATCTTTGAACTTTCGCACATAAGGTAGCTAACACTTGGTTTGTTTTGCACGAAACTTGTCATACAACACTATTTGGTATATATTATTGGGTTGAAGTGGTTAGAATTAAAAATCATATTCATATGCTAGAAATTTCGTGTTAAGTTGCGATTTTATGAGTTTTTTTACGCTTTTTTTACACTTTCGCGCATAAAGTAGCTCAAACTTAGTTTGTTTTGCACGAAACCTTGCACACAACACTATTTGGTATATATTATTCTGTTGCAGTGTTTATAATTGAAAAACATAGTCATATGCAAGAAATTACGTGTTAAGTTGCGATTTTATGGGTTTTTAAGCTTTTTTGGTAATTTCGCGCATAAAGTAGCTCAAACATGGTTTGTTTTGCACAAAACTTGGCACACGACACTATTTAATATATATTATTGTGTTGAAGTTATTTGGAAACGAAAATCATAGTCATATGCTAGAAATTACGTGTTAAGTTGCGATTTTATGGGTTTTTAAGCTTTTTTGGTGCTTTCGTGCATAAAGTGGTTCAAACTTGGTTTGTTTTGAACGAAACTTGGAACACAATGCTATTCTATATATATTAGTGTGTTGAAGAGGTTAGAATTGAAAATCATAGTCATATGCTAGAAATTTCGTGTTAACTTGTGATTTTATGGGTTTTTTACGCTTTTTTTTGCACTTTCTCGCATAATGTAGCTTAGCTTAAACTAGGTTTGTTTTGTACATAACTTTGCACACGACACTATTTTGTATATATTATTTTTTTCAAGTGGTTAGAATTTAAAATCATTGTCATACGCTAGAAATTACGTGTTAAGTGGCGATTTTATGCGTTTTTAAGGTTTCTTTGCACTTTCGCGTATAACGTAGCTCACACTTGGTTTGTTTTGCACGAAACTTGTCATATAACACTATTTGGTGTGTATTATTGGGTTGATGTGGTTAGAATCGTAAATCATAGTCATATGCTAGAAATTTCGTGTTAAGTTGCGATTTTATGGGTTTTTTACGTTTCTTTTGCACTTTCGCGTACAAAGTAGCTCAAACTTGGTTTGTTTTGCACGAAACTTTGTACACGACACTATTTGGCATATATTATTGTGTTAAAGTGGTTAGAATTGAAAATCGTTGTCATATGCTAGAAATTACGTGTTAAGTTGCGATTTTATGGGTATTTAAACTTTTTTGGCACTTTTGCGTATAATGTAGCTCAAACTTAGTTTGTTTTTCAAGAAACTTGGCACATAACGCTATTCGATATATATTAGTGTGTTGAAGTGGTTAGAATTGAAAATCATAGTCATATGCAAGAAATTTAGTGTTAAGATGAGATTTTATGGGTTTTTTATGCTTTTGTTGCACAGTCTCGCTTAAAGTAGCTTAAACTTGGTTCGTTTTGCACGTAACTTTGCACACGACACTATTTGGTATATATTACTGTTTTGAAGTTGTTAGAATTTAAACTCATTGTCATACGCTAGAAATTATGTGTTAAGTGGCGATTTTATGGGTTTTTAAGGTATCTTTGAACTTTCGCACATAAGGTTGCTCACACTTGGTTTGTTTTGGACGAAACTTGTCATACAACACTATTTGGTATATATTATTGGGTTGAAGTGGTTAGAATTAAAAATCATAGTCATATGCTAGAAATTTCGTGTTAAGTTGCGATTTTATGAGTTTTTTTACGCTTTTTTTACACTTTCGCGCATAAAGTAGCTCAAACTTGGTTTGTTTTGCACGAAACCTTGCACACAACACTATTTGGTATATATTATTCTGTTGCAGTGTTTATAATTGAAAAACATAGTCATATGCAAGAAATTACGTGTTAAGTTGCGATTTTATGGGTTTTTAAGCTTTTTTGGTAATTTCGCGCATAAAGTAGCTCAAACACGGTTTGTTTTGCACAAAACTTGGCACACGACACTATTTAATATATATTATTGTGTTGAAGTTATTGGAAACGAAAATCATAGTCATATGCTAGAAATTACGTGTTAAGTTGCGATTTTATGGGTTTTTAAGCTTTTTTGGTGCTTTCGTGCATAAAGTGGTTCAAACTTGGTTTGTTTTGCACGAAACTTGGAACACAATGCTATTCGATATATATTAGTGTGTTGAAGAGGTTAGAATTGAAAATCATAGTCATATGCTAGAAATTTCGTGTTAACTTGTGATTTTATGGGTTTTTTACGCTTTTTTTGCACTTTCTCGCATAATGTAGCTTAGCTTAAACTTGGTTTGTTTTGTACAAAACTTTGTACACGACACTATTTTGTATATATTATTTTTTTCAAGTGCTTAGAATTTAAAATCATTGTCATACGCTAGAAATTACGTGTTAAGTGGCGATTTTATGCGTTTTTAAGGTTTCTTTGCACTTTCGCGTATAACGTAGCTCACACTTGGTTTGTTTTGCACGAAACTTGTCATATAATACTATTTGGTGTGTATTATTAGGTTGATGTGGTTAGAATCGTAAATCATAGTCATATGCTAGAAATTTCGTGTTAAGTTGCGATTTTATGGGTTTTTTACGTTTCTTTTGCACTTTCGCATACAAAGTAGCTCAAACTTGGTTTGTTTTGCACGAAACTTTGTACACGACACTATTTGGCATATATTATTGTGTTAAAGTGGTTAGAATTGAAAATCGTTGTCATATGCTAGAAATTACGTGTTAAGTTGCGATTTTATGGGTATTTAAACTTTTTTGGCACTTTTGCGCATAATGTAGCTCAAACTTAGTTTGTTTTTCAAGAAACTTGGCACATAACGCTATTCGATATATATTAGTGTGTTGAAGTGGTTAGAATTGAAAATCATAGTCATATGCAAGAAATTTAGTGTTAAGATGAGATTTTATGGGTTTTTTATGCTTTTGTTGCACAGTCTCGCTTAAAGTAGCTTAAACTTGGTTCGTTTTGCACGTAACTTTGCACACGACACTATTTGGTATATATTACTGTTTCGAAGTTGTTAGAATTTAAACTCATTGTCATACGCTAGAAATTATGTGTTAAGTGGCGATTTTATGGGTTTTTAAGGTATCTTTGAACTTTCGCACATAAGGTAGCTCACACTTGGTTTGTTTTGCACGAAACTTGTCATACAACACTATTTGGTATATATTATTGGGTTGAAGTGGTTAGAATTAAAAATCATAGTCATATGCTAGAAATTTCGTGTTAAGTTGCGATTTTATGAGTTTTTTTACGTTTTTTTTACACTTTCGCGCATAAAGTAGCTCAAACTTGGTTTGTTTTGCACGAAACCTTGCACACAACACTATTTGGTATATATTATTCTGTTGCAGTGTTTATAATTGAAAAACATAGTCATATGCAAGAAATTACGTGTTAAGTTGCGATTTTATGGGTTTTTAAGCTTTTTTGGTATTTTCGCGCATAAAGTAGCTCAAACATGGTTTGTTTTGCACAAAACTTGGCACACGACACTATTTAATATATATTATTGTGTTGAAGTTATTGGAAACGAAAATCATAGTCATATGCTAGAAATTACGTGTTAAGTTGCGATTTTATGGGTTTTTAAGCTTTTTTGGTGCTTTCGTGCATAAAGTGGTTCAAACTTGGTTTGTTTTGCACCAAACTTGGAATACAATGCTATTCGATATATATTAGTGTGTTGAAGAGGTTAGAATTGAAAATCATAGTCATATGCTAGAAATTTCGTGTTAAGTTGCGATTTTATGGGTTTTTTACGTTTCTTTTGCACTTTCGCATACAAAGTAGCTCAAACTTGGTTTGTTTTGCACGAAACTTTGTACACGACACTATTTGGCATATATTATTGTGTTAAAGTGGTTAGAATTGAAAATCGTTGTCATATGCTAGAAATTACGTGTTAAGTTGCGATTTTATGGGTATTTAAACTTTTTTGGCACTTTTGCGCATAATGTAGCTCAAACTTAGTTTGTTTTTCAAGAAACTTGGCACATAACGCTATTCGATATATATTAGTGTGTTGAAGTGGTTAGAATTGAAAATCATAGTCATATGCAAGAAATTTAGTGTTAAGATGAGATTTTATGGGTTTTTTATGCTTTTGTTGCACAGTCTCGCTTAAAGTAGCTTAAACTTGGTTCGTTTTGCACGTAACTTTGCACACGACACTATTTGGTATATATTACTGTTTCGAAGTTGTTAGAATTTAAACTCATTCTCATACGCTAGAAATTATGTGTTAAGTGGCGATTTTATGGGTTTTTAAGGTATCTTTGAACTTTCGCACATAAGGTAGCTCACACTTGGTTTGTTTTGCACGAAACTTGTCATACAACACTATTTGGTATATATTATTGGGTTGAAGTGGTTAGAATTAAAAATCATAGTCATATGCTAGAAATTTCGTGTTAAGTTGCGATTTTATGAGTTTTTTTACGTTTTTTTTACACTTTCGCGCATAAAGTAGCTCAAACTTGGTTTGTTTTGCACGAAACCTTGCACACAACACTATTTGGTATATATTATTCTGTTGCAGTGTTTATAATTGAAAAACATAGTCATATGCAAGAAATTACGTGTTAAGTTGCGATTTTATGGGTTTTTAAGCTTTTTTGGTATTTTCGCGCATAAAGTAGCTCAAACATGGTTTGTTTTGCACAAAACTTGGCACACGACACTATTTAATATATATTATTGTGTTGAAGTTATTGGAAACGAAAATCATAGTCATATGCTAGAAATTACGTGTTAAGTTGCGATTTTATGGGTTTTTAAGCTTTTTTGGTGCTTTCGTGCATAAAGTGGTTCAAACTTGGTTTGTTTTGCACGAAACTTGGAATACAATGCTATTCGATATATATTAGTGTGTTGAAGAGGTTAGAATTTAAAATCATAGTCATATGCTAGAAATTTCGTGTTAACTTGTGATTTTATGGGTTTTTTACGCTTTTTTTGCACTTTCTCGCATAATGTAGCTTAGCTTAAACTTGGTTTGTTTTGTACATAACTTTGCACACGACACTATTTTGTATATATTATTTTTTTCAAGTGGTTAGAATTTAAAATCAATTTCATACGCTAGAAATTACGTGTTAAGTGGCGATTTTATGCGTTTTTGAGGTTTCTTTGCACTTTCGCGTATAACGTAGCTCACACTTGGTTTGTTTTGCACGAAACTTGTCATATAACACTATTTGGTGTGTATTATTGGGTTGATGTGGTTAGAATCGTAAATCATAGTCATATGCTAGAAATTTCGTGTTAAGTTGCGATTTTATGGGTTTTTTACGTTTCTTTTGCACTTTCGCGTACAAAGTAGCTCAAACTTGGTTTGTTTTGCACGAAACTTTGTACACGACACTATTTGGCATATATTATTGTGTTGAAGTGGTTAGAATTGAAAATCGTTGTCATATGCTAGAAATTACGTGTTAAGTTGCGATTTTATGGGTATTTAAACTTTTTTGGCACTTTTGCGCATAATGTAGCTCAAACTTAGTTTGTTTTGCAAGAAACTTGGCACATAATGCTATTCGATATATAATAGTGTGTTGAAGTGGTTAGAATTGAAAATCATAGTCATATGCAAGAAATTTAGTGTTAAGATGAGATTTTATGGGTTTTTTTATGCTTTTGTTGCACGGTCTCGCTTAAAATAGCTTAAACTTGGTTCGTTTTGCACGTAACTTTGCACACGACACTATTTGGTATATATTACTGTTTTGAAGTTGTTAGAATTTAAACTCATTGTCATACGCTAGAAATTATGTGTTAAGTGGCGATTTTATGGGTTTTTAAGGTATCTTTGAACTTTCGCACATAAGGTAGCTCACACTTGGTTTGTTTTGCACGAAACTTGTCATACAACACTATTTGGTATATATTATTGTGTTGAAGTGGTTAGAATTAAAAATCATAGTCATATGCTAGAAATTTCGTGTTAAGTTGCGATTTTATGAGTTTTTTTACACTTTTTTTACACTTTCGCGCATAAAGTAGCTCAAACTTGGTTTGTTTTGCACGAAACCTTGCACACAACACTATTTGGTATATATTATTCTGTTGCAGTGTTTATAATTGAAAAACATAGTCATATGCAAGAAATTACGTGTTAAGTTGCGATTTTATGGGTTTTTAAGCTTTTTTGGTAATTTCGCGCATAAAGTAGCTCAAACATGGTTTGTTTTGCACAAAACTTGGCACACGACACTATTTAATATATATTATTGTGTTGAAGTTATTGGAAACAAAAATCATAGTCATATGCTAGAAATTACGTGTTAAGTTGCGATTTTATGGGTTTTTAAGCTTTTTTGGTGCTTTCGTGCATAAAGTGGTTCAAACTTGGTTTGTTTTGCACGAAACTTGGAACACAATGCTATTCGATATATATTAGTGTGTTGAAGAGGTTAGAATTGAAAATCATAGTCATATGCTAGAAATTTCGTGTTAACTTGTGATTTTATGGGTTTTTTACGCTTTTTTTGCACTTTCTCGCATAATGTAGCTTAGCTTAAACTTGGTTTGTTTTGTACAAAACATTGCACACGACACTATTTTGTATATATTATTTTTTTCAAGTGGTTAGAATTTAAAATCATTGTCATACGCTAGAAATTACGTGTTAAGTGGCGATTTTATGCGTTTTTAAGGTTTCTTTGCACTTTCGCGTATAACGTAGCTCACACTTGGTTTGTTTTGCACGAAACTTGTCATATAATACTATTTGGTGTGTATTATTGGGTTGATGTGGTTAGAATCGTAAATCATAGTCATATGCTAGAAATTTCGTGTTAAGTTGCGATTTTATGGGTTTTTTACGTTTCTTTTGCACTTTCGCGTACAAAGTAGCTCAAACTTGGTTTGTTTTGCACGAAACTTTGTACATGACTCTATTTGGCATATATTATTGTGTTGAAGTGGTTAGAATTGAAAATCGTTGTCATATGCTAGAAATTACGTGTTAAGTTGCGATTTTATGGGTATTTAAACTTTTTTGGCACTTTTGCGCATAATGAAGCTCAAACTTAGTTTGTTTTGCAAGAAACTTGGCACATAACGCTATTCGATATATATTAGTGTGTTGAAGTGGTTAGAATTGAAAATCATAGTCATATGCAAGAAATTTAGTGTTAAGATGAGATTTTATGGGTTTTTTATGCTTTTGTTGCACGGTCTCGCTTAAAGTAGCTTAAACTTGATTCGTTTTGCACGTAACTTTGCACACGACACTATTTGGTATATATTACTGTTTTGAAGTTGTTAGAATTTAAACTCATTGTCATACGCTAGAAATTATGTGTTAAGTGGCGATTTTATGGGTTTTTAAGGTATCTTTGAACTTTGGCACATAAGGTAGCTCACACTTGGTTTGTTTTGCACGAAACTTGTCATACTACACTATTTGGTATATATTATTGGGTTGAAGTGGTTAGAATTAAAAATCATATTCATATGCTAGAAATTTCGTGTTAAGTTGCGATTTTATGAGATTTTTTACGCTTTTTTTACACTTTCGCGCATAAAGTAGCTCAAACTTGGTTTGTTTTGCACGAAACCTTGCACACAACACTATTTGGTATATATTATTCTGTTGCAGTGTTTATAATTGAAAAACATAGTCATATGCAAGAAATTACGTGTTAAGTTGCGATTTTATGGGTTTTTAAGATTTTTTGGTAATTTCGCGCATAAAGTAACTCAAACATGGTTTGTTTTGCACAAAACTTGGCACACGACACTATTTAATATATATTATTGTGTTGAAGTTATTTGGAAACGAAAATCATAGTCATATGCTAGAAATTACGTGTTAAGTTGCGATTTTATGGGTTTTTTAGCTTTTTTGGTGCTTTCGTGCATAAAGTGGTTCAAACTTGGTTTGTTTTGAACAAAACTTGGAACACAATGCTATTCTATATATATTAGTGTGTTGAAGAGGTTAGAATTGAAAATCATAGTCATATGCTAGAAATTTCGTGTTAACTTGTGATTTTATGGGTTTTTTTACGCTTTTTTTGCACTTTCTCGCATAATGTAGCTTAGCTTAAACTAGGTTTGTTTTGTACATAACTTTGCACACGCCACTATTTTGTATATATTATTTTTTTCAAGTGGTTAGAATTTAAAATCATTGTCATACGCTAGAAATTACTTGTTAAGTGGCGATTTTATGCGTTTTTCAGGTTTCTTTGCACTTTCGCGTATAACGTAGCTCACACTTGGTTTGTTTTGCACGAAACTTGTCATATAACACTATTTGGTGTGTATTATTGGGTTGATGTGGGTAGAATCGTAAATCATAGTCATATGCTAGAAATTTCGTGTTAAGTTGCGATTTTATGGGTTTTTTACGTTTCTTTTGCACTTTCGCGTACAAAGTAGCTCAAACTTGGTTTGTTTTGCACGAAACTTTGTACACAACACTATTTGGCATATATTATTGTGTTAAAGTGGTTAGAATTGAAAATCGTTGTCATATGCTAGAAATTACGTGTTAAGTTGCGATTTTATGGGTATTTAAACTTTTTTGGCACTTTTGCGCATAATGTAGCTCAAACTTAGTTTGTTTTTCAAGAAACTTGGCACATAACGCTATTCGATATATATTAGTGTGTTGAAGTGGTTAGAATTGAAAATCATAGTCATATGCAAGAAATTTAGTGTTAAGATGAGATTTTATGGGTTTTTTATGCTTTTGTTGCACAGTCTCGCTTAAAGTAGCTTAAACTTGGTTCGTTTTGCACGTAACTTTGCACACGACACTATTTGGTATATATTACTGTTTTGAAGTTGTTAGATTTTAAACTCATTATCATACGCTAGAAATTATGTGTTAAGTGGCGATTTTATGGGTTTTTAAGGTATCTTTGAACTTTCGCACATAAGGTAGCTCACACTTGGTTTGTTTTGCACGAAACTTGTCATACTACACTATTTGGTATATATTATTGGGTTGAAGTGGTTAGAATTAAAAATCATATTCATATGCTAGAAATTTCGTGTTAAGTTGCGATTTTATGAGATTTTTTACGCTTTTTTTACACTTTCGCGCATAAAGTAGCTCAAACTTGGTTTGTTTTGCACGAAACCTTGCACACAACACTATTTGGTATATATTATTCTGTTGCAGTGTTTATAATTGAAAAACATAGTCATATGCAAGAAATTACGTGTTAAGTTGCGATTTTATGGGTTTTTAAGATTTTTTGGTAATTTCGCGCATAAAGTAACTCAAACATGGTTTGTTTTGCACAAAACTTGGCACACGACACTATTTAATATATATTATTGTGTTGAAGTTATTTGGAAACGAAAATCATAGTCATATGCTAGAAATTACGTGTTAAGTTGCGATTTTATGGGTTTTTTAGCTTTTTTGGTGCTTTCGTGCATAAAGTGGTTCAAACTTGGTTTGTTTTGAACAAAACTTGGAACACAATGCTATTCTATATATATTAGTGTGTTGAAGAGGTTAGAATTGAAAATCATAGTCATATGCTAGAAATTTCGTGTTAACTTGTGATTTTATGGGTTTTTTACGCTTTTTTTTGCACTTTCTCGCATAATGTAGCTTAGCTTAAACTAGGTTTGTTTTGTACATAACTTTGCACACGCCACTATTTTGTATATATTATTTTTTTCAAGTGGTTAGAATTTAAAATCATTGTCATACGCTAGAAATTACTTGTTAAGTGGCGATTTTATGCGTTTTTAAGGTTTCTTTGCACTTTCGCGTATAACGTAGCTCACACTTGGTTTGTTTTGCACGAAACTTGTCATATAACACTATTTGGTGTGTATTATTGGGTTGATGTGGGTAGAATCGTAAATCATAGTCATATGCTAGAAATTTCGTGTTAAGTTGCGATTTTATGGGTTTTTTACGTTTCTTTTGCACTTTCGCGTACAAAGTAGCTCAAACTTGGTTTGTTTTGCACGAAACTTTGTACACAACACTATTTGGCATATATTATTGTGTTAAAGTGGTTAGAATTGAAAATCGTTGTCATATGCTAGAAATTACGTGTTAAGTTGCGATTTTATGGGTATTTAAACTTTTTTGGCACTTTTGCGCATAATGTAGCTCAAACTTAGTTTGTTTTTCAAGAAACTTGGCACATAACGCTATTCGATATATATTAGTGTGTTGAAGTGGTTAGAATTGAAAATCATAGTCATATGCAAGAAATTTAGTGTTAAGATGAGATTTTATGGGTTTTTTATGCTTTTGTTGCACAGTCTCGCTTAAAGTAGCTTAAACTTGGTTCGTTTTGCACGTAACTTTGCACACGACACTATTTGGTATATATTACTGTTTTGAAGTTGTTAGAATTTAAACTCATTATCATACGCTAGAAATTATGTGTTAAGTGGCGATTTTATGGGTTTTTAAGGTATCTTTGAACTTTCGCACATAAGGTAGCTCACACTTGGTTTGTTTTACACGAAACTTGTCATACAACACTATTTGGTATATATTATTGAGTTGAAGTGGTTAGAATTAAAAATCATAGTCATATGCTAGAAATTTCGTGTTAAGTTGCGATTTTATGAGTTTTTTTACGCTTTTTTTACACTTTCGTGCATAAAGTAGCTCAAACTTGGTTTGTTTTGCACGAAACCTTGCACACAACACTATTTGGTATATATTATTCTGTTGCAGTGTTTATAATTGAAAAACATAGTCATATGCAAGAAATTACGTGTTAAGTTGCGATTTTATGGGTTTTTAAGCTTTTTTGGTAATTTCGCGCATAAAGTAGCTCAAACTTGGTTTGTTTTGCACAAAACTTGGCACACGACACTATTTAATATATATTATTGTGTTGAAGTTATTGGAAACGAAAATCATAGTCATATGCTAGAAATTACGTGTTAAGTTGCGATTTTATGGGTTTTTAAGCTTTTTTGGTGCTTTCGTGCATAAAGTGGTTCAAACTTGGTTTGTTTTGCACGAAACTTGGAACACAATGCTATTCGATATATATTAGTGTGTTGAAGAGGTTAGAATTGAAAATCATAGTCATATGCTAGAAATTTCGTGTTAACTTGTGATTTTATGGGTTTTTTACGCTTTTTTTGCACTTTCTCGCATAATGTAGCTTAGCTTAAACTTGGTTTGTTTTGTACATAACTTTGCACACGACACTATTTTGTATATATTATTTTTTTCAAGTGGTTAGAATTTAAAATCATTGTCATACGCTAGAAATTACGTGTTAAGTGGCGATTTTATGCGTTTTTGAGGTTTCTTTGCACTTTCGCGTATAACGTAGCTCACACTTGGTTTGTTTTGCACGAAACTTGTCATATAACACTATTTGGTGTGTATTATTGGGTTGATGTGGTTAGAATCGTAAATCATAGTCATATGCTAGAAATTTCGTGTTAAGTTGCGATTTTAAGGGTTTTTTACGTTTCTTTTGCACTTTCGCGTACAAAGTAGCTCAAACTTGGTTTGTTTTGCACGAAACTTTGTACACGACACTATTTGGCATATATTATTGTGTTAAAGTGGTTAGAATTGAAAATCGTTGTCATATGCTAGAAATTACGTGTTAAGTAGCGATTTTATGGGTATTTAAACTTTTTTGGCACTTTTGCGCATAATTTAGCTCAAACTTAGTTTGTTTTTCAAGAAACTTGGCACATAACGCTATTCGATATATATTAGTGTGTTGAAGTGGTTAGAATTGAAAATCATAGTCATATGCAAGAAATTTAGTGTTAAGATGAGATTTTATGGGTTTTTTATGCTTTTGTTGCACAGTCTCGCTTAAAGTAGCTTAAACTTGGTTCGTTTTGCACGTAACTTTGCACACGACACTATTTGGTATATATTACTGTTTTGAAGTTGTTAGAATTTAAACTCATTGTCATACGCTAGAAATTATGTGTTAAGTGGCGATTTTATGGGTTTTTAAGGTATCTTTGAACTTTCGCACATAAGGTAGCTCACACTTGGTTTGTTTTGCACGAAACTTGTCATACAACACTATTTGGTATATATTATTGGGTTGAAGTGGTTAGAATTAAAAATCATATTCATATGCTAGAAATTTCGTGTTAAGTTGCGATTTTATGAGTTTTTTTACGCTTTTTTTACACTTTCGCGCATAAAGTAGCTCAAACTTGGTTTGTTTTGCACGAAACCTTGCACACAACACTATTTGGTATATATTATTCTGTTGCAGTGTTTATAATTGAAAAACATAGTCATATGCAAGAAATTACGTGTTAAGTTGCGATTTTATGGGTTTTTAAGCTTTTTTGGTAATTTCGCGCATAAAGTAGCTCAAACATGGTTTGTTTTGCACAAAACTTGGCACACGACACTATTTAATATATATTATTGTGTTGAAGTTATTTGGAAACGAAAATCATAGTCATATGCTAGAAATTACGTGTTAAGTTACGATTTTATGGGTTTTTTAGCTTTTTTGGTGCTTTCGTGCATAAAGTGGTTCAAACTTGGTTTGTTTTGAACGAAACTTGGAACACAATGCTATTCTATATATATTAGTGTGTTGAAGAGGTTAGAATTGAAAATCATAGTCATATGCTAGAAATTTCGTGTTAACTTGTGATTTTATGGGTTTTTTACGCTTTTTTTGCACTTTCTCGCATAATGTAGCTTAGCTTAAACTAGGTTTGTTTTGTACATAACTTTGCACACGACACTATTTTGTATATATTATTTTTTTCAAGTGGTTAGAATTTAAAATCATTGTCATACGCTAGAAATTACGTGTTAAGTGGCGATTTTATGCGTTTTTAAGGTTTCTTTGCACTTTCGCGTATAACGTAGCTCACACTTGGTTTGTTTTGCACGAAACTTGTCATATAACACTATTTGGTGTGTATTATTGGGTTGATGTGGTTAGAATCGTAAATCATAGTCATATGCTAGAAATTTCGTGTTAAGTTGCGATTTTATGGGTTTTTTACGTTTCTTTTGCACTTTCGCGTACAAAGTAGCTCAAACTTGGTTTGTTTTGCACGAAACTTTGTACACGACACTATTTGGCATATATTATTGTGTTAAAGTGGTTAGAATTGAAAATCGTTGTCATATGCTAGAAATTACGTGTTAAGTTGCGATTTTATGGGTATTTAAACTTTTTTGGCACTTTTGCGCATAATGTAGCTCAAACTTAGTTTGTTTTTCAAGAAACTTGGCACATAACGCTATTCGGTATATATTAGTGTGTTGAAGTGGTTAGAATTGAAAATCATAGTCATATGCAAGAAATTTAGAGTTAAGATGAGATTTTATGGGTTTTTTATGCTTTTGTTGCACAGTCTCGCTTAAAGTAGCTTAAACTTGGTTCGTTTTGCACGTAACTTTGCACACGACACTATTTGGTATATATTACTGTTTTGAAGTTGTTAGAATTTAAACTCATTGTCATACGCTAGAAATTATGTGTTAAGTGGCGATTTTATGGGTTTTTAAGGTATCTTTGAACTTTCGCACATAAGGTAGCTCACACTTGGTTTGTTTTGCACGAAACTTGTCATACAACACTATTTGGTATATATTATTGGGTTGAAGTGGTTAGAATTAAAAATCATAGTCATATGCTAGAAATTTCGTGTTAAGTTGCGATTTTATGAGTTTTTTTACGCTTTTTTTTACACTTTCGCGCATAAAGTAGCTCAAACTTGGTTTGTTTTGCACGAAACCTTGCACACAACACTATTTGGTATATATTATTCTGTTGCAGTGTTTATAATTGAAAAACATAGTCATATGCAAGAAATTACGTGTTAAGTTTCGATTTTATGGGTTTTTAAGATTTTTTGGTAATTTCGCGCATAAAGTAGCTCAAACATGGTTTGTTTTGCACAAAACTTGGCACACGACACTATTTAATATATATTATTGTGTTGAAGTTATTGGAAACGAAAATCATAGTCATATGCTAGAAATTACGTGTTACGTTGCGATTTTATGGGTTTTTAAGCTTTTTTGGTGCTTTCGTGCATAAAGTGGTTCAAGCTTGGTTTGTTTTGCACGAAACTTGGAACACAATGCTATTCGATATATATTAGTGTGTTGAAGAGGTTAGAATTGAAAATCATAGTCATATGCTAGAAATTTCGTGTTAACTTGTGATTTTATGGGTTTTTTACGCTTTTTTTGCACTTTCTCGCATAATGTAGCTTAGCTTAAACTTGGTTTGTTTTGTACAAAACTTTGCACACGACACTATTTTGTATATATTATTTTTTTCAAGTGGTTAGAATTTAGAATCATTGTCATACGTTAGAAATTACGTGTTAAGTGGCGATTTTATGCGTTTTTAAGGTTTCTTTGCACTTTCGCGTATAACGTAGCTCACACTTGGTTTTGTTTTGCACGAAACTTGTCATATAACACTATTTGGTGTGTATTATTGGGGTTGATGTGGTTAGAATCGTAAATCATAGTCATATGCTAGAAATTTCGTGTTAAGTTGCGATTTTATGGGTTTTTTACGTTTCTTTTGCACTTTCGCGTACAAAGTAGCTCAAACTTGGTTTGTTTTGCACGAAACTTTGTACACGACACTATTTGGCATATATTATTGTGTTGAAGTGGTCAGAATTGAAAATCGTTGTCATATGCTAGAAATTACGTGTTAAGTTGCGATTTTATGGGTATTTAAACTTTTTTGGCACTTTTGCGCATAATGTAGCTCAAACTTAGTTTGTTTTGCAAGAAACTTGACACATAACGCTATTCGATATATATTAGTGTGTTGAAGTGGTTAGAATTGAAAATCATAGTCATATGCAAGAAATTTAGTGTTAAGATGAGATTTTATGGGTTTTTTATGCTTTTGTTGCACGGTCTCGCTTAAAGTAGCTTAAACTTGGTTCGTTTTGCACGTAACTTTGCACACGACACTATTTGGTATATATTACTGTTTTGAAGTTGTTAGAATTTAAACTCATTGTCATACGCTAGAAATTATGTGTTAATTGGCGATTTTATGGGTTTTTAAGGTATCTTTGAACTTTCGCACATAAGGTAGCTCACACTTGGTTTGTTTTGCACGAAACTTGTCATACAACACTATTTGGTATATATTATTGGGTTGAAGTGGTTAGAATTAAAAATCATATTCATATGCTAGAAATTTCGTGTTAAGTTGCGATTTTATGAGTTTTTTTACGCTTTTTTTACACTTTCGCGCATAAAGTAGCTCAAACTTGGTTTGTTTTGCACGAAACCTTGCACACAACACTATTTGGTATATATTATTCTGTTGCAGTGTTTATAATTGAAAAACATAGTCATATGCAAGAAATTACGTGTTAAGTTTCGATTTTATGGGTTTTTAAGATTTTTTGGTAATTTCGCGCATAAAGTAGCTCAAACATGGTTTGTTTTGCACAAAACTTGGCACACGACACTATTTAATATATATTATTGTGTTGAAGTTATTGGAAACGAAAATCATAGTCATATGCTAGAAAATTACGTGTTAAGTTGCGATTTTATGGGTTTTTAAGCTTTTTTGGTGCTTTCGTGCATAAAGTGGTTCAAGCTTGGTTTGTTTTGCACGAAACTTGGAACACAATGCTATTCGATATATATTAGTGTGTTGAAGAGGTTAGAATTGAAAATCATAGTCATATGCTAGAAATTTCGTGTTAACTTGTGATTTTATGGGTTTTTTACGCTTTTTTTGCACTTTCTCGCATAATGTAGCTTAGCTTA
>NC_080048.1:24343433-24398108 GCF_026212465.1 Amaranthus tricolor
TATGCTAGAAATTTCGTGTTAACTTGTGATTTTATGGGTTTTTTACGCTTTTTTTGCACTTTCTCGCATAATGTAGCTTAGCTTAAACTTGGTTTGTTTTGTGCAAAACTTTGCACACGATACTATTTTGTATATATTATTTTTTTCAAGTGGTTAGAATTTAAAATCATTGTCATACGCTAGAAATTACGTGTTAAGTGGCGATTTTATGCGTTTTTAAGGTGTCTTTGCACTTTCGCGTATAACGTAGCTCACACTTGGTTTGTTTTGCACGAAACTTGTAATATAACACTATTTGGTGTGTATTATTGGGTTGATGTGGTTAGAATCGTAAATCATAGTCATATGCTAGAAATTTCGTGTTAAGTTGCGATTTTATGGGTTTTTTTACGTTTCTTTTGCACTTTCGCGTACAAAGTAGCTCAAACTTGGTTTGTTTTGCACGCAACTTTGTACACGACACTATTTGGCATATATTATTGTGTTGAAGTGGTTAGAATTGAAAATCGTTTTCATATGCTAGAAATTACGTGTTAAGTTGCGATTTTATGGGTATTTAAACTTTTTTGGGACTTTTGCGCATAATGTAGCTCAAACTTAGTTTGTTTTGCAAGAAACTTGGCACATAACGCTATTCGATATATATTAGTGTGTTGAAGTGGTTAGAATTGAAAATCATAGTCATATGCAAGAAATTTAGTGTTAAGATGAGATTTTATGGGTTTTTTATGCTTTTGTTGCACGGTCTCGCTTAAAGTAGCTTAAACTTGGTTCGTTTTGCACGTAACTTTGCACACGACACTATTTGGTATATATTACTGTTTTGAAGTTGTTAGAATTTATACTCATTGTCATTACACTAGAAATTATGTGTTAAGTGGCGATTTTATCGGTTTTTAAGGTATCTTTGAACTTTCGCACATAAGGTAGCTCACACTTGGTTGTTTTGCACGAAACTTGTCATACAACACTATTTGGTATATATTATTGGGTTGAAGTGGTTAGAATTAAAAATCATAGTCATATGCTAGAAATTTCGTGTTAAGTTGCGATTTTATGAGTTTTTTTACGCTTTTTTTACACTTTCGCGCATAAAGTAGCTCAAACTTGGTTTGTTTTGCACGAAACCTTGCACACAACACTATTTGGTATATATTATTCTGTTGCAGTGTTTATAATTGAAAAACATAGTCATATGCAAGAAATTACGTGTTAAGTTGCGATTTTATGGGTTTTTAAGCTTTTTTGGTAATTTCGCGCATAAAGTAGCTCAAACATGGTTTGTTTTTGCACAAAACTTGGCACACGACACTATTTAATATATATTATTGTGTTGAAGTTATTGGAAACGAAAATCATAGTCATATGCTAGAAATTACGTGTTAAGTTGCGATTTTATGGGTTTTTAAGCTTTTTGGTGCTTTCGTGCATAAAGTGGTTCAAACTTGGTTTGTTTTGCACGAAACTTGGAACACAATGCTATTCGATATATATTAGTGTGTTGAAGAGGTTAGAATTGAAAATCATAGTCATATGCTAGAAATTTCGTGTTAACTTGTGATTTTATGGGTTTTTTACGCTTTTTTTGCACTTTCTCGCATAATGTAGCTTAGCTTAAACTTGGTTTGTTTTGTACAAAACTTTGCACACGACACTATTTTGTATATATTATTTTTTTTCAAGTGGTTAGAATTTAAAATCATTGTCATACGCTAGAAATTACGTGTTAAGTGGCGATTTTATGCGTTTTTAAGGTTTCTTTGCACTTTCGCGTATAACGTAGCTCACACTTGGTTTGTTTTGCACGAAACTTGTCATATAACACTATTTGGTGTGTATTATTGGGTTGATGTGGTTAGAATCGTAAATCATAGTCATATGCTAGAAATTTCGTGTTAAGTTGCGATTTTATGGGTTTTTTTACGTTTCTTTTGCACTTTCGCGTACAAAGTAGCTCAAACTTGGTTTGTTTTGCACGAAACTTTGTACACGACACTATTTGACATATATTATTGTGTTGAAGTGGTTAGAATTGAAAATCGTTGTCATATGCTAGAAATTACGTGTTAAGTTGCGATTTTATGGGTATTTAAACTTTTTTGGCACTTTTGCGCATAATGTAGCTCAAACTTAGTTTGTTTTGCAAGAAACTTGGCACATAACGCTATTCGATATATATTAGTGTGTTGAAGTGGTTAGAATTGAAAATCATAGTCATATGCAAGAAATTTAGTGTTAAGATGAGATTTTATGGGTTTTTTATGCTTTTGTTGCACGGTCTCGCTTAAAGTAGCTTAAACTTGGTTCGTTTTGCACGTAACTTTGCACACCGACACTATTTGGTATATATTACTGTTTTGAAGTTGTTAGAATTTAAACTCATTGTCATACGCTAGAAATTATGTGTTAAGTGGCGATTTTATGGGTTTTTAAGGTATCTTTGAACTTTCGCACATAAGGTAGCTCACACTTGGTTTGTTTTGCACGAAACTTGTCATACAACACTATTTGGTATATATTATTGGGTTGAAGTGGTTAGAATTAAAAATCATAGTCATATGCTAGAAATTTCGTGTTAAGTTGCGATTTTATGAGTTTTTTTACGCTTTTTTTACACTTTCGCGCATAAAGTAGCTCAAACTTGGTTTGTTTTGCACGAAACCTTGCACACAACACCATTTGGTATATATTATTCTGTTGCAGTGTTTATAATTGAAAAACATAGTCATATGCAAGAAATTACGTGTTAAGTTGCGATTTTATGGGTTTTTAAGCTTTTTTGGTAATTTCACGCATAAAGTAGCTCAAACTTGGTTTGTTTTGCACGAAACCTTGCACACAACACTATTTAATATATATTATTGTGTTGAAGTTATTGGAAACGAAAATCATAGTCATATGCTAGAAATTACGTGTTAAGTTGCGATTTTATGGGTTTTTAAGCTTTTTGGTGCTTTCGTGCATAAAGTGGTTCAAACTTGGTTTGTTTTGCACGAAACTTGGAACACAATGCTATTCGATATATATTAGTGTGTTGAAGAGGTTAGAATTGAAAATCATAGTCATATGCTAGAAATTTCGTGTTAACTTGTGATTTTATGGGTTTTTTACGCTTTTTTTGCACTTTCTCGCATAATGTAGCTTAGCTTAAACTTGGTTTGTTTTGTGCAAAACTTTGCACACGACACTATTTTGTATATATTATTTTTTTCAAGTGGTTAGAATTTAAAATCATTGTCATACGCTAGAAATTACGTGTTAAGTGGCGATTTTATGCGTTTTTAAGGTGTCTTTGCACTTTCGCGTATAACGTAGCTCACACTTGGTTTGTTTTGCACGAAACTTGTAATATAACACTATTTGGTGTGTATTATTGGGTTGATGTGGTTAGAATCGTAAATCATAGTCATATGCTAGAAATTTCGTGTTAAGTTGCGATTTTATGGGTTTTTTACGTTTCTTTTGCACTTTCGCGTACAAAGTAGCTCAAACTTGGTTTGTTTTGCACGCAACTTTGTACACGACACTATTTGGCATATATTATTGTGTTGAAGTGGTTAGAATTGAAAATCGTTTTCATATGCTAGAAATTACGTGTTAAGTTGCGATTTTATGGGTATTTAAACTTTTTTGGGACTTTTGCGCATAATGTAGCTCAAACTTAGTTTGTTTTGCAAGAAACTTGGCACATAACGCTATTCGATATATATTAGTGTGTTGAAGTGGTTAGAATTGAAAATCATAGTCATATGCAAGAAATTTAGTGTTAAGATGAGATTTTATGGGGTTTTTTATGCTTTTGTTGCACGGTCTCGCTTAAAGTAGCTTAAACTTGGTTCGTTTTGCACGTAACTTTGCACACGACACTATTTGGTATATATTACTGTTTTGAAGTTGTTAGAATTTATACTCATTGTCATACACTAGAAATTATGTGTTAAGTGGCGATTTTATCGGTTTTTAAGATATCTTTGAACTTTTGCACATAAGGTAGCTCACACTTGGTTGTTTTGCACGAAACTTGTCATACAACACTATTTGGTATATATTATTGGGTTGAAGTGGTTAGAATTAAAAATCATAGTCATATGCTAGAAATTTCGTGTTAAGTTGCGATTTTATGAGTTTTTTTTACGCTTTTTTTACACTTTCGCGCATAAAGTAGCTCAAACTTGGTTTGTTTTGCACGAAACCTTGCACACAACACTATTTGGTATATATTATTCTGTTGCAGTGTTTATAATTGAAAAACATAGTCATATGCAAGAAATTACGTGTTAAGTTGCGATTTTATGGGTTTTTAAGCTTTTTTGGTAATTTCGCGCATAAAGTAGCTCAAACATGGTTTGTTTTGCACAAAACTTGGCACACGACACTATTTAATATATATTATTGTGTTGAAGTTATTGGAAACGAAAATCATAGTCATATGCTAGAAATTACGTGTTAAGTTGCGATTTTATGGGTTTTTAAGCTTTTTGGTGCTTTCGTGCATAAAGTGGTTCAAACTTGGTTTGTTTTGCACGAAACTTGGAACACAATGCTATTCGATATATATTAGTGTGTTGAAGAGGTTAGAATTGAAAATCATAGTCATATGCTAGAAATTTCGTGTTAACTTGTGATTTTATGGGTTTTTTACGCTTTTTTTGCACTTTCTCGCATAATGTAGCTTAGCTTAAACTTGGTTTGTTTTGTACAAAACTTTGCACACGACACTATTTTGTATATATTATTTTTTTCAAGTGGTTAGAATTTAAAATCATTGTCATACGCTAGAAATTACGTGTTAAGTGGCGATTTTATGCGTTTTTAAGGTTTCTTTGCACTTTCGCGTATAACGTAGCTCACACTTGGTTTGTTTTGCACGAAACTTGTCATATAACACTATTTGGTGTGTATTATTGGGTTGATGTGGTTAGAATCGTAAATCATAGTCATATGCTAGAAATTTCGTGTTAAGTTGCGATTTTATGGGTTTTTTACGTTTCTTTTGCACTTTCGCGTACAAAGTAGCTCAAACTTGGTTTGTTTTGCACGAAACTTTGTACACGACACTATTTGACATATATTATTGTGTTGAAGTGGTTAGAATTGAAAATCGTTGTCATATGCTAGAAATTACGTGTTAAGTTGCGATTTTATGGGTATTTAAACTTTTTTGGCACTTTTGCGCATAATGTAGCTCAAACTTAGTTTGTTTTGCAAGAAACTTGGCACATAACGCTATTCGATATATATTAGTGTGTTGAAGTGGTTAGAATTGAAAATCATAGTCATATGCAAGAAATTTAGTGTTAAGATGAGATTTTATGGGTTTTTTATGCTTTTGTTGCACGGTCTCGCTTAAAGTAGCTTAAACTTGGTTCGTTTTGCACGTAACTTTGCACACGACACTATTTGGTATATATTACTGTTTTGAAGTTGTTAGAATTTAAACTCATTGTCATACGCTAGAAATTATGTGTTAAGTGGCGATTTTATGGGGTTTTTAAGGTATCTTTGAACTTTCGCACATAAGGTAGCTCACACTTGGTTTGTTTTGCATGAAACTTGTCATACAACACTATTTGGTATATATTATTGGGTTGAAGTGGTTAGAATTAAAAATCATAGTCATATGCTAGAAATTTCGTGTTAAGTTGCGATTTTATGAGTTTTTTAACGCTTTTTTTACACTTTCGCGCATAAAGTAGCTCAAACTTGGTTTGTTTTGCACGAAACCTTGCACACAACACCATTTGGTATATATTATTCTGTTGCAGTGTTTATAATTGAAAAACATAGTCATATGCAAGAAATTACGTGTTAAGTTGCGATTTTATGGGTTTTTAAGCTTTTTTGGTAATTTCACGCATAAAGTAGCTCAAACTTGGTTTGTTTTGCACGAAACCTTGCACACAACACTATTTAATATATATTATTGTGTTGAAGTTATTGGAAACGAAAATCATAGTCATATGCTAGAAATTACGTGTTAAGTTGCGATTTTATGGGTTTTTAAGCTTTTTGGTGCTTTCGTGCATAAAGTGGTTCAAACTTGGTTTGTTTTGCACGAAACTTGGAACACAATGCTATTCGATATATATTAGTGTGTTGAAGAGGTTAGAATTGAAAATCATAGTCATATGCTAGAAATTTCGTGTTAACTTGTGATTTTATGGGTTTTTTACGCTTTTTTTGCACTTTCTCGCATAATGTAGCTTAGCTTAAACTTGGTTTGTTTTGTGCAAAACTTTGCACACGACACTATTTTGTATATATTATTTTTTTCAAGTGGTTAGAATTTAAAATCATTGTCATACGCTAGAAATTACGTGTTAAGTGGCGATTTTATGCGTTTTTAAGGTGTCTTTGCACTTTCGCGTATAACGTAGCTCACACTTGGTTTGTTTTGCACGAAACTTGTAATATAACACTATTTGGTGTGTATTATTGGGTTGATGTGGTTAGAATCGTAAATCATAGTCATATGCTAGAAATTTCGTGTTAAGTTGCGATTTTATGGGTTTTTTACGTTTCTTTTGCACTTTCGCGTACAAAGTAGCTCAAACTTGGTTTGTTTTGCACGCAACTTTGTACACGACACTATTTGGCATATATTATTGTGTTGAAGTGGTTAGAATTGAAAATCGTTTTCATATGCTAGAAATTACGTGTTAAGTTGCGATTTTATGGGTATTTAAACTTTTTTGGGACTTTTGCGCATAATGTAGCTCAAACTTAGTTTGTTTTGCAAGAAACTTGGCACATAACGCTATTCGATATATATTAGTGTGTTGAAGTGGTTAGAATTGAAAATCATAGTCATATGCAAGAAATTTAGTGTTAAGATGAGATTTTATGGGTTTTTTATGCTTTTGTTGCACGGTCTCGCTTAAAGTAGCTTAAACTTGGTTCGTTTTGCACGTAACTTTGCACACGACACTATTTGGTATATATTACTGTTTTGAAGTTGTTAGAATTTATACTCATTGTCATACACTAGAAATTATGTGTTAAGTGGCGATTTTATCGGTTTTTAAGATATCTTTGAACTTTTGCACATAAGGTAGCTCACACTTGGTTGTTTTGCACGAAACTTGTCATACAACACTATTTGGTATATATTATTGGGTTGAAGTGGTTAGAATTAAAAATCATAGTCATATGCTAGAAATTTCGTGTTAAGTTGCGATTTTATGAGTTTTTTTACGCTTTTTTTACACTTTCGCGCATAAAGTAGCTCAAACTTGGTTTGTTTTGCACGAAACCTTGCACACAACACTATTTGGTATATATTATTCTGTTGCAGTGTTTATAATTGAAAAACATAGTCATATGCAAGAAATTACGTGTTAAGTTGCGATTTTATGGGTTTTTAAGCTTTTTTGGTAATTTCGCGCATAAAGTAGCTCAAACATGGTTTGTTTTGCACAAAACTTGGCACACGACACTATTTAATATATATTATTGTGTTGAAGTTATTGGAAACGAAAATCATAGTCATATGCTAGAAATTACGTGTTAAGTTGCGATTTTATGGGTTTTTAAGCTTTTTGGTGCTTTCGTGCATAAAGTGGTTCAAACTTGGTTTGTTTTGCACGAAACTTGGAACACAATGCTATTCGATATATATTAGTGTGTTGAAGAGGTTAGAATTGAAAATCATAGTCATATGCTAGAAATTTCGTGTTAACTTGTGATTTTATGGGTTTTTTACGCTTTTTTTGCACTTTCTCGCATAATGTAGCTTAGCTTAAACTTGGTTTGTTTTGTACAAAACTTTGCACACGACACTATTTTGTATATATTATTTTTTTCAAGTGGTTAGAATTTAAAATCATTGTCATACGCTAGAAATTACGTGTTAAGTGGCGATTTTATGCGTTTTTAAGGTTTCTTTGCACTTTCGCGTATAACGTAGCTCACACTTGGTTTGTTTTGCACGAAACTTGTCATATAACACTATTTGGTGTGTATTATTGGGTTGATGTGGTTAGAATCGTAAATCATAGTCATATGCTAGAAATTTCGTGTTAAGTTGCGATTTTATGGGTTTTTTACGTTTCTTTTGCACTTTCGCGTACAAAGTAGCTCAAACTTGGTTTGTTTTGCACGAAACTTTGTACACGACACTATTTGACATATATTATTGTGTTGAAGTGGTTAGAATTGAAAATCGTTGTCATATGCTAGAAATTACGTGTTAAGTTGCGATTTTATGGGTATTTAAACTTTTTTGGCACTTTTGCGCATAATGTAGCTCAAACTTAGTTTGTTTTGCAAGAAACTTGGCACATAACGCTATTCGATATATATTAGTGTGTTGAAGTGGTTAGAATTGAAAATCATAGTCATATGCAAGAAATTTAGTGTTAAGATGAGATTTTATGGGTTTTTTATGCTTTTGTTGCACGGTCTCGCTTAAAGTAGCTTAAACTTGGTTCGTTTTGCACGTAACTTTGCACACGACACTATTTGGTATATATTACTGTTTTGAAGTTGTTAGAATTTAAACTCATTGTCATACGCTAGAAATTATGTGTTAAGTGGCGATTTTATGGGTTTTTAAGGTATCTTTGAACTTTCGCACATAAGGTAGCTCACACTTGGTTTGTTTTGCACGAAACTTGTCATACAACACTATTTGGTATATATTATTGGGTTGAAGTGGTTAGAATTAAAAATCATAGTCATATGCTAGAAATTTCGTGTTAAGTTGCGATTTTATGAGTTTTTTTACGCTTTTTTTACACTTTCGCGCATAAAGTAGCTCAAACTTGGTTTGTTTTGCACGAAACCTTGCACACAACACCATTTGGTATATATTATTCTGTTGCAGTGTTTATAATTGAAAAACATAGTCATATGCAAGAAATTACGTGTTAAGTTGCGATTTTATGGGTTTTTAAGCTTTTTTGGTAATTTCACGCATAAAGTAGCTCAAACTTGGTTTGTTTTGCACGAAACTTTGCACACAACACTATTTAATATATATTATTGTGTTGAAGTTATTGGAAACGAAAATCATAGTCATATGCTAGAAATTACGTGTTAAGTTGCGATTTTATGGGTTTTTAAGCTTTTTGGTGCTTTCGTGCATAAAGTGGTTCAAACTTGGTTTGTTTTGCACGAAACTTGGAACACAATGCTATTCGATATATATTAGTGTGTTGAAGAGGTTAGAATTGAAAATCATAGTCATATGCTAGAAATTTCGTGTTAACTTGTGATTTTATGGGTTTTTTACGCTTTTTTTGCACTTTCTCGCATAATGTAGCTTAGCTTAAACTTGGTTTGTTTTGTGCAATACTTTGCACACGACACTATTTTGTATATATTATTTTTTTCAAGTGGTTAGAATTTAAAATCATTGTCATACGCTAGAAATTACGTGTTAAGTGGCGATTTTATGGGTTTTTAAGGTGTCTTTGCACTTTCGCGTATAACGTAGCTCACACTTGGTTTGTTTTGCACGAAACTTGTAATATAACACTATTTGGTGTGTATTATTGGGTTGATGTGGTTAGAGTCGTAAATCATAGTCATATGCTAGAAATTTCGTGTTAAGTTGCGATTTTATGGGTTTTTTACGTTTCTTTTGCACTTTCGCGTACAAAGTAGCTCAAACTTGGTTTGTTTTGCACGAAACTTTGTACACGACACTATTTGGCATATATTATTGTGTTGAAGTGGTTAGAATTGAAAATCGTTGTCATATGCTAGAAATTACGTGTTAAGTTGCGATTTTATGGGTATTTAAACTTTTTTGGCACTTTTGCGCATAATGTAGCTCAAACTTAGTTTGTTTTGCAAGAAACTTGGCACATAACGCTATTCGATATATATTAGTGTGTTGAAGTGGTTAGAATTGAAAATCATAATCATATGCAAGAAATTTAGTGTTAAGATGAGATTTTATGGGTTTTTTATGCTTTTGTTGCACGGTCTCGCTTAAAGTAGCTTAAACTTGGTTCGTTTTGCACGTAACTTTGCACACGACACTATTTGGTATATATTACTGTTTTGAAGTTGTTAGAATTTAAACTCATTGTCATACGCTAGAAATTATGTGTTAAGTGGCGATTTTATGGGTTTTTAAGGTATCTTTGAACTTTCGCACATAAGGTAGCTCACACTTGGTTTGTTTTGCACGAAACTTGTCATACAACACTATTTGGTATATATTATTGGGTTGAAGTTGTTAGAATTAAAAATCATAGTTATATGCTAGAAATTTCGTGTTAAGTTGCGATTTTATGAGTTTTTTTACGCTTTTTTTACACTTTCGCGCATAAAGTAGCTCAAACTTGGTTTGTTTTGCACGAAACCTTGCACACAACACTATTTGGTATATATTATTCTGTTGCAGTGTTTATAATTGAAAAACATAGTCATATGCAAGAAATTACGTGTTAAGTTGCGATTTTATGTGTTTTTAAGCTTTTTTGGTAATTTCGCGCATAAAGTAGCTCAAACATGGTTTGTTTTGCACAAAACATGGCACACGACACTATTCGATATATATTAGTGTGTTGAAGTGGTTAAAATTTAAAATGATAGTCATATGCTAGAACTTTCGTGTTAAGTTACGATTTTATGGGTTTTTTACGCTTTTTTTGCACTTTCGCGCATAAGTAGGTCAATCTTGGTTATTTTGCACGAAACTTGGCACACGACAATATTTGGTATATATTATTGTGTTGAAGTGGTTAGAATCGAAAATCATAATCATAAGCTAGAAATTACATTTTAAGTATCGATTTTATGGGTTTTTATGCTTTTTTGGTACTTTCGCGCATAAAGTAGCTCAAACTTGGTTTGTATTACACGAAACTTGTCACACGACACTATTTAATATATATTTTTTTGTTTCAGTGGCTTGAAACGAAAATCATAGTGATATGCTAGAAATTACGTCTTGAGTTGCGATTTTATGAGTTTTAAAGCTTTTTTGGCACTTTTGCGCATAAAGTAGCTGAAACTTGGTTTGTTTTGCACGAAACATGGCACACAACACTATTCGATATATATTAGTGTGTTGAAGTGGTTAAAATTTAAAATGATAGTCATATTCTAGTAATCGTGTTAAGTTACGATTTTATGGGTTTTTTTACGCTTTTTTTGCACTTTCGGGCATAATGTAGGTCAATCTTGGTATGTTTTGCACGAAACTTGGCACACGACACTATTTGGTACATATTATTGTGTTGAAGTGGTTAGAATTGAAAATCATAATCATATGCTAGAAATTACGTTTTAAGTTGCGATTTTTTGGTTTTTAAGCTTTTTTGGCACTTTCTCGCATAAAGTAGCTGAAACATGGTTTGTTTTGCATGAAACTTGGCACACGACACTATTTGATACATAATAATGTGTTGAAGTGGTAAGAATTGAAAATCATAGTCATATGCTAGAAATGTTAAGTTGCGATTTTATGGGTTTTTTACGCTTTTTTTTCCATTTTCGCGCATAAAGTAGCTCAAACTTGGTTTGTTTTGCACGAAACTTGGCACACAACACTATTCGATATATATTAGTGTGTTGAAGTGGTTAGAATTGAAAATCATAGTCATATGCTAGAAATTTCGTGTTATGTTGCGATTTTATGGGTTTTTTACACTTTTTTTCCATTTTCGCGCATAAAGTAGTTCAAACTTGGTTTGTTTTGCACGAAACTTGGCACACAAAATTATTCGATATGTACTAGTGTGTTGAAGTGGTTAGAATTGAAAATCAAAGTCATATGCTAGAAATTTCGTGTTAAGTTGTGATTTTATGGGTTTTTTACGCTTTTTTTGCACTGTCTCACATAATGTAGCGTAGCTTAAGCTTGGTTTGTTTTGTACGAAACTTTGCACACGACACTATTTTGTATATATTATTGTGTTGAAGTGGTTAGAATTTAAAATCATTGTCATACGCTAGAAATTACGTGTTAAGTGGCGATTTTATGGGTTTTTAAGGTTTCTTTGCACTTTCGCGTATAACGTAGCTCACACTTGGTTTATTTTGCACGAAACTTCTCATATAACACTATTTGGTGAGTATTATTGGGTTGAAGTGGTTTGAATCGTAAATCATAGTCATATGCTAGAAATTTCGTGTTAAGTTGCGATTTTATGGGTTTTTTACGTTTCTTTTGCACTTTCGCGTATAAAGTAGCTCAAACTTGGTTTGTTTTGCACGAAACTTTGCACACGACAGTATTTGGCATATGTTATTGTGTTGAAGTGGTTAGAATTGAAAATCTTTGTCATATGCTAGAAATTACGTGTTAAGTTGCGATTTTATGGGTATTTAAACTTTTTTGGCACTTTTAAGCATAAAGTAGCTCAAACTTGGTTTGTTTTGCAAGAAACTTGGCACATAACGCTATTCGATATATATTAGTGTGTTGAAGTGGTTAGAATTGAAAATCATAGTCATATGCAAGAAATTTAGTGTTAAGATGCGATTTTATGGGTTTTTTATGCTTTTGTTGCACGGTCTCGCTTAAAGTAGCTTAAACTTGGTTCTTTTTGCACGAAACTTTGAACACGACACTATTTGGTATATATTTCTGTTTTGAAGTAGTTAGAATTTAAAATCATTGTTATACGCCAGAAATTATGTGTTAAGTGGCGATTTTATGGGTTTTTAAGGTATCTTTGAACTTTCGCACATAAGGTAGCTCACACATGGTTTGTTTAGCACGAAACTTGTCATACAACACTATTTGGTATATATTATTGGGTTGAAGTGGTTAGAATTAAAAATCATAGTCATATGCTAGAATTTTCGTGTTAAGTTGCAATTTTATGAGTTTTTTTATGCTTTTTTTACACTTTCGCGCATAAAGTAGCTGAAACTTGGTTTGTTTTGCACGAAACCATGCACACAACACTATTTGGTATATATTATTCTGTTGCAGTGTTTATAATTGAAAAACATAGTCATATGCAAGAAATTACATGTTAAGTTGCGATTTTATGGGTTTTGATGCTTTTTTGGTAATTTCGCTTATAAAGTAGCTCAAACTTGGTTTGTTTTGCACGAAACTTGGCACACGACACTATTTAATATATATTATTGTGTTGAAGTTATTGGAAACGAAAATCATAGTCATATGCTAGAAATTACGTGTTAAGTTGCGATTTTATGGGTTTTTAAGCTTTTTTGGTGCCTTCGTGCATAAAGTGGTTCAAACTTGGTTTGTTTTGCACGAAACTTGGAACACAACGCTAGTCGATATATATTAGTGTGTTGAAGAGGTTAGAATTGAAAATCATAGTCATATGCTAGAAATTTCGTGTTAAGTTGCGATTTTATGGGTTTTTTACGCTTTTTTTTGCACTTTCGCGCATTAAGTAGGTCAATCTTGGTTATTTTGCACGAAACTTGGCACACGACACTATTTGGTACATATTATTGTGTTGAAGTGGTTACTATTGAAAATCATAATCATATGCTAGAAATTACATTTTAAGTATCGATTTTATGGGTTTTTATGCTTTTTTGGTACTTTCGCGCATAAAGTAGCTCAAACTTGGTTTGTATTACAAGAAACTTGTCACATGACACTATTTAATATATATTATTTAGTTTCAGTGGCTTTAAACGAAAATCATAGTGATATGCTAGAAATTACGTCTTAAGTTGCGATTTTATGGGATTTAAAGCTTTTTTGGCACTTTTGCGCATAAAGTAGCTCAAACTTAGTTTGTTTTGCACGAAAAATGGCACACAACACTATTCGATATATATTAGTGTGTTGAAGTGGTTAAAATTTAAAATGATAGTCATATTCTAGTAATCGTGTTAAGTTACGATTTTATGGGTTTTTTTACGCTTTTTTTGCACTTTCGGGCATAATGTAGGTCAATCTTGGTATGTTTTGCACGAAACTTGGCACACGACACTATTTGGTACATATTATTGTGTTGAAGTGGTTATAATTGAAAATCATAATCATATGCTAGAAATTACGTTTTAAGTTGCGATTTTTTGGTTTTTAAGCTTTTTTGGCACTTTCTCGCATAAAGTAGCTGAAACATGGTTTGTTTTGCATGAAACTTGGCACACAACACTATTTGATATATAATAATGTGTTGAAGTGGTAAGAATTGAAAATCATAGTCATATGCTAGAAATGTTAAGTTGCGATTTTATGGGTTTTTTACGCTTTTTTTCCATTTTCGCGCATAAAGTAGCTCAAACTTGGTTTGTTTTGCACGAAACTTGGCACACAACACTATTCGATATATATTAGTGTGTTGAAGTGGTTAGAATTGAAAATCATAGTCATATGCTAGAAATTTCGTGTTATGTTGCGATTTTATGGGTTTTTTACGCTTTTTTTCCATTTTCGCGCATAAAGTAGTTCAAACTTGGTTTGTTTTGCACGAAACTTGGCACACAACATTATTCGATATGTATTAGTGTGTTGAAGTGGTTAGAATTGAAGATCAAAGTCATATGCTAGAAATTTCGTGTTAAGTTGTGATTTTATGGGTTTTTTACGCTTTTTTTGCACTTTCTCACATAATGTAGCGTAGCTTAAGCTTGGTTTGTTTTATACGAAACTTTGCACACGACACTATTTTGTATATATTATTGTGTTGAAGTGGTTAGAATTTAAAATCATTGTCATACGCTAGAAATTACGTGTTAAGTGGCGATTTTATGGGTTTTTAAGGTTTCTTTGCACTTTCGCGTATAACGTAGCTCACACTTGGTTTGTTTTGCACGAAACTTGTCATATAACACTATTTGGTGTGTATTATTGGGTTGAAGTGGTAAGAATCGTAAATCATAGTCGTATGCTAGAAATTTCGTGTTAAGTTGCGATTTTATGGGTTTTTTACGTTTCTTTTGCACTTTCGCGTATAAAGTAGCTCAAACTTGGTTTGTTTTGCACGAAACTTTGCACACGACACTATTTGGCATATATTATTGTGTTGAAGTGGTTAGAATTGAAAATCTTTGTCATATGCTAGAAATTACGTGTTAAGTTGCGATTTTATGGGTATTTAAACTTTTTTGGCACTTTTGCGCATAAAGTAGCTCAAACTTGGTTTGTTTTGCAAGAAACATGGCACATAACGCTATTCGATATATATTAGTGTGTTGAAGTGGTTAGAATTGAAAATCATAGTCATATGCAAGAAATTTAGTGTTAAGATGCGATTTTATGGGTTTTTTATGCTTTTGTTGCACGGTCTCTTATAAAGTAGCTTAAACTTGGTTCTTTTTGCACGAAACTTTGAACACGATACTATTTGGTATATATTTCTGTTTTGAAGTAGTTAGAATTTAAAATCATTGTTATACGCAAGAAATTATGTGTTAAGTGGCGATTTTATGGGTTTTTAAGGTATCTTTGAACTTTCGCACATAAGGTAGCTCACACATGGTTTTTTTAGCACGAAACTTGTCATACAACACTATTTGGTATATATTATTGGGTTGAAGTGGTTAGAATTAAAAATCATAGTCATATGCTAGAATTTTCGTGTTAAGTTGCAATTTTATGAGTTTTTTTACGCTTTTTTTACACTTTCGCGCATAAAGTAGCTCAAACTTGGTTTGTTTTGCACGAAACCTTGCACACAACACTATTTGGTATATATTATTCTGTTGCAGTGTTTATAATTGAAAAACATAGTCATATGCAAGAAATCACATGTTAAGTTGCGATTTTATGGGTTTTGATGCTTTTTTGGTAATTTTGCTTATAAAGTAGCTCAAACTTGTTTTGTTTTGCACGAAACTTGGCACACGACACTATTTAATATATATTATTGTGTTGAAGTTATTGGAAACGAAAATCATAGTCATATTGTAACACCCCGATATTTTCCCGATATATTAAATGATTTGCTAGTAATATTATTATTTTTTTTATTATTATCATTCTTTTTAGAAAAATATATATTTCTTTTTATTATTTATTTTGTTAGTAGATTAAATCATGAGACTTCAACTTTTAAGGCAATTAAAATCATTTTAAGCCCAAATCTTTTTCCTAGTCTATCTTTAATTTTTTTTTAAAAAAAAAAAAGAAAAAAAAAAATTAAAGTGGGAAGATGATTGGTTTGGCCGGCCATATGGAGAATTAAGAGGGATTAGTAACCTCTTAGGAAGATTGAAGATCAAGGAATTATTGCCTTCTATAATTATTGCCTTAATTTCCTTAATTCCTTTATTTCCTTAATCTCCTAATTACCTTACATCTTTTCATTTTCAAACCATTTGCAAGTAAGAAAACACTCCCAAAACACTACATTTCTCACGCCTAAATCCTCCACCTTGGTTCATCAATTTTGGTGTTGTTCTTGAGCAATTGTGAGTAATTCTTAACCTAGTTTTATTTTTAAGTTTTAATTTAGATTTCTATGGTTTTTTTTGTGTGTGTTATTTTATAGTTTATGATTTATTCATGATTTAAAATTCATGTGTGGAAGTATGATGTTTTTTCCATTTAAATTAATGTATGGTTTTAGGGTTTTAGATATGTTTACATGTGTATGAAGAATTGTTTGATGAATGATTGAAAAAATATATATATATATATATGTATATACATAAAAAAAAATGGTTGCTCATATAAAAAAAAAATATATGTGGTGATGGAAATTTATTTTTATTTTTATTGATAAATAGTGGAGATTTATAATGTTGGTAGAGAAATATACATGTATATGTGTGGTGTGTTTGTGTGTGTAAATTGGTGTAAAAAGATTTATTTTTGAGAAAAATATAAATAAATAATTAAAATTTATTTTTGGATGTGATCATGAAAATTATGTAAATTTTATTGTTTAGATTTAATAGGGAATAAAGCATTGAAATTTATATATTTGTGATAAAAAAATGAGATCCCGTAGGTTTTGAAGATGATGGAAAAATTGTGTTTTTGGAGCATTTTTGGCTTTAAAATTAAGTTAAAAATACTTATACTATGTTATAAATTATGAAAATTGGTACTCGGGGGTTTTGACGCCTTCCGGACGCAACGGTGAAGTCGGATTTTCAGTTTGACAGTTTTAAGATGAGTTTCTGGACAGATTGTATAGGCTGTCCGGTTTTGTGTATATACCATGTCATAGTATGTGATGGATGTTCATGTTGTGTGTAGTATTCTAGGTATGGATATGATTGTATATGTGTGTTATGGATAATTTGAGGAAAATGTGTATGTGTGCTTATTTCCCGAATACGATTGAACTTTGTAGGAAGTCGATTCGTGACCGGGAATTGATTAAGACGCTTGCGAGTTGGTTATCTTGCTTAAGGTATGTACACGCAGCGTGGTTCGCATTAGTCCGATGTATCATATAATAATGGTATACAAAAGAAAAGCATGGATATATAGTACGGATAATGTTATCTTTCGAATCAATAATTTGTTTATACATTGTTTTGATAAGCAGAGGTAGTATGACCTCACTAACTTTAAAGTGGACGTAGTATGACGTCAATTGGTGGAAAAGAATTACTCGCGGTATATGAGGGCATTATGAGCCACCGTGGGGGTATGCATACTTAACCATAGGCACCGAAGCAAGGCGAGTGTCTATGGTAGAGGCTTGCTTAGGGGTTAGCTCCCCCTAATGTATTGTCTCACTTATGGTGTTTGGAGTGTACCGGCAGTATGGCTGGATAGTACAGCAGTATGGCTGACTAACTTTTACATGAAAATAAATATTCTTAATAAGCATGATCGAAGCGTACGGTTCTGTGAATTGTCAGCTACTTAATTAAAACTTTCTCTTGTGTTATTATTTATTTGGTATGCGACGTTTGCTGACGTGTACTTTTGGTCTTAACGACCCTGCGATGATGTTGTTTCCTATCTGGGCAATGACTAGCAGTAAGTTAAGTTGCAGGGTCTGGGGAGTGAGGATTGTCCCTTGAAGAAATAAATTATTAGGGTAGAGAAGTCTTAATAAGAACTTCAAAATTTAGTTTAAAGCACATTTGGTTTTTATGAGGCGACTTTCGTTCTCAAGTTGTAATAAGTAGATTTAACTTTTCGTTCTTATCCGCTGCTAAGAATTTCTTATTATCTAGTAGTTCTTAATAACGCTAATAGAACTCGATCCGCACGTTTTCCTTAACTTCAAAACCGTTTTAAACTGTTTTCTAACATCCCGGTTTGACTCGGATTATAGTTGTCTCGTTTTTTTTTTAAAAGGTCATTTTCTCTTTTCGTACGACCCGAGTTATTCTGAGATGTTACAACTGGTATCAGAGCGGGAGTTTTATTTAGTGTTATTTATCTGTACTGATAGACTAACGTAGAAAAAAAAAATTTGACGAGAGTAAAAAAAGGGGTAGACATTAAGGGGATATGATGTGTTGTGCTTGGTGTCTTTAAGTATGATGTCATGGATAACTTTGATGTGTGCATGATAGGATTTCTGTGTTTATATCTCTGATGCTCTGAATTATCTATCTTTGTCTTATCTCAGAAATTAATTGTCTTGTTTTCTTTCTTTGTGAGTCAGGAAGTTCGATTATTACTTTCTTTCAAGGATAAAGGAAAAAGACCGGCCGAGGAGGGAATTAATACCCGAGAGGAACCCTGGAGAGCTTTAGTTAATGCCCCAGCCTGGGCAGAAATAGAGGCTCTGGGAATTTGGGATAGAAAAGAGGGGGAAAGTGATTTGGATTACACCCGACGAAAGGAAATGATCTACAAAAGGTCCAAATTAGTGTATGAAAGAATAATGGAAGAGGAGATGATTGCACTGAAAGAGAGGAGTGACCAGTTTCACCTAGAGATTGACAGAAGGGTAAGAGCAGTGCAAACTGAGGGTCGGGTCGGAGTACTTGACGTTCCAGAACCTAGTGGGGCAAGGAGAGATAATAATGAGGAGGATGTTCCCGTAGTAGACCCAAACTCAGTGCCATTTATAATCTTTGATGAGTTGGATTTCGAGAGGGATCCCGAAGAGGATCCAGAAGAGGATCCAGAAGAGGATCCGGAGGAGGACCCCGATGAGGACCCAGAAGAGGAATTTGAGGAGGATTTCGAAGGAAATTCTGATGAGGAGCAGGGAGAATTCATGGAGGAGGATTCTTTAGGAGTGGTAGAAGATCCTGATGAGGATAACTTAGGGGATGGATATAATGCTGATGAGGAGGGGGAACTAGCTGATAGAGATGGAATGTTGAGTGATGATGATAGCGGGGTAATTATTTTAGGGGGTTGGCCGGTGAGGCGAGAGGATCTTATGAGCGAGGAAGAGAGTGAAATCATGATGTGGGAGAAGGAACCACCCGAGCCAATAATTGTAGAGCTTTCTGATTCCGTAGCGCGACTTACTGTGAGTGATTCCTTATCTGTAGGAACCCCATCTGATTCCGATAGCGCGTCTAGCGATGACTCTGGTGATGCTGATTTTGACCCTGATCAATACATGGAGGATCGGGACCGCATGGATGCGTCACCTTTATTTGCCTGATTGTTTTTTTTTTTACTTTATTTGATTATGCATGTGTTAGAGTTCGTATGTCTAGTTCCTTAGTAGAATAAATTGCGAACAATTTTGTTGGTTAAATGATTTGGTTGTTTATCTCGGACTTTTGTAGTTTTGAACAATGACTATGTGGGAATTTATACCCAAGTATTCTTTCTAGATTGGAAGTATATGGTATATTTGTTTTGAATTTGAATTTTGTTTTTAAAAATATAAACATTAGTAAGTAGGATCGATTCAGTGTTGTATTTATGGAAAAATGAATAAATCTGATTATAGACTCATTGTTCAACCTTTTTACCTTTAGGGCTACTACCTTGTATATTTTAGAGCAATAACAGAATGAGTTTTTCCTTAAACCTCAAACGCTATAGAAATGTATTTACATACCTTGTTTAACCTAATGCAGTATACCTGCCATCATGCCACCCTTTTTGAAAAGGTCCGTGCCAAGAGGAAACTCTGATCGCGTGCTTCGAAACCTAGTTAAGGCCCTAGCTGGTGCAAGGAATCCGAGACCGAAATCCTTGGAGGAAAAGGCTTCGTCAATTAGTAAGAGAATAGCCCAGAGTAAACCCTCGACTTATAGTGGAAAAGGTGAACCTTCTATGTTGGAAAACTGGCTGAGAGAATTTGACAAGCTTTTTAGTGTGGTGAGATGTCCTGCTGAGCTCATGGTTGACCAAGCCGCGTTTTTCCTAGTGGAAGACGCTGATTATTGGTGGACACATAGTAAGATGAGGTTGATATTAGAAAACGACGGTGACTTAAGCTGGGAAGGATTTAAGGGGGCGTTAAGGGACCAATTTTATCCGCCTCATGTTAGGAAGGACAAATCAAATGAGTTTGCTAGGTTCGAAATGGGAAACCTAACGGTAGATGAATATTATCAGAAATTTATGGAATACTTGAAGTTTTGCCCTGACGATGTCCCATCTGAGGGAAAGAAAATACAGCGTTTTGAGTTAGGTCTATCGTATGAGATCCAAAAACACATTGAGACTGATAGATATGATACGTTAGACCAGCTATATAAGAGAGCTGCGCAGATTGGGAATGTTATCAGGAAGGAAAAAGAGAAGTTGGGCCATAGCGGAGAAAAGAACCCATGTTTCAGAATGATACGAATGCGAGTAATCAAGTCCAAAATCAATTTAAGAAGCACAAACCGTTTGGAGGCTTTCAGGAGAAAGGTTTCCATTCTGGTCAAAACAGCAAGAATGGGGGAAATTCGAGAATAGAGGCTAGAATGCAGAAGCCTTTGTATGATCGTAATGGGAAGGAAAGAATCTTCAACTGTAGGAGATGCCAAAAGAATCACCCAGGAAGGGACTGCCGGGGGGCGTTAGTGGACTGTTCTTACTGTGGTAAGCCGGGCCATAGAATGTACGAGTGTTATACTCGCATAGGACAACAAGAGTTGCAAGGGGGAAATCATAGAGGTTTCCAACAGCAAAGACTCACTAACGGACGAAGTAGTAATGAAGCTGGAAGGGGGAATCACAATGGTGGAAGTTTTGGCCGAAACTTGGGAGGTGCCTCAAACCCTAGGTTTCTGGGAAATAACTCCGGTGTTCAGCAACGATCGAGAAATGCTAGAAACGAGAATTTCTTTTCAAGCCAACGTGGTAATCAAGGAGGTGTTACTACTTCTACCCAGAACGACGGCAGGCTTTCGGCAGTTAACTCGAGGGAGGCAGCGCAAGCGTCGGATGTGGTCATAGGTACGTTCTGTATTAATACAAAATCCGTTAAAGTACTGTTTGATTCTGGTGCATCGTACTCGTTTGTTTCAAAGTCTAGAGTTAAAGATTTAGAATTGGAGAACCCCGAGAAAACATCTTTTTCAGTCTCTACTCCTTCTGGGGAGACTTTTCAATGTAATACGTTGTTCCGTGAAGTGCCGGTTAAGATAGGGAAAGTGAAATTTCCAAGTAATTTATTTTCTCTAGAAATGGATGATTTAAATGTAATACTTGGGATGGATTGGCTAAGTAGATACAAAGCGATAATAGATTGTGAAGAACAGTCAATAACCTTAAGTGGACCTAGGGGGGAGAAGGTTAAGTATAGGAGTCTTCCTAAGGGACCAAGGATAAAGATCGTATCATCATTAAAGGTCAAGAAGTTAATCAAGCAAGGGCAACCGTGGTTTCTGTGTAGTATAAGTAAAGTAGGGGAGCGAGAGTTGCAACTTGAGAACATTCCAGTGGTCTGTGATTTTAGAGATGTTTTTCCAGAAGAACTTCCTGGTATGCCGCCAAGAAGGGACGTGGACTTCTCGATTGATTTAATCCCTGGGACAGGGCCAATTTCAAAAGCTCCTTACCGAATGGCCCCAAAGGAGATGGAAGAATTGAAAGTCCAATTAGAAGAGTTGTTAGAGAAGGGTTATATAAGACCTAGTGTGTCGCCTTGGGGAGCCCCAGTGTTGTTTGTAAGGAAAAAGGACGGAACGATGCGTTTCTGTATTGATTACAGAGAACTTAATAAGGTCACTGTTAAGAATAAGTACCCGTTACCACGGATCGATGATCTTTTTGATCAGTTTCAAGGGGCAAGAGTCTTTTCCAAGATTGATCTGCGGTCAGGGTACCATCAGTTACGTATCAAGGAGGAGGATATTAGTAAATCAGCTTTTAGAACCAGATACGGACACTTCGAGTTTACCGTGATGCCTTTTGGGTTGACCAACGCACCTGCAGCATTTATGGGGTTGATGAATCGGGTTTTTAACGCGTACCTCGATAAGTGTGTGGTGGTGTTCATTGATGATATTTTGGTATATTCCAAGAGCCAAGAAGAACATCAAGAACATTTAAGGATAGTCTTGCAGATTCTGCGAGAGAATCAGTTGTATGCTAAGTTTTCGAAGTGTGAATTTTGGTTAGAGCAAGTGGCTTTTCTGGGTCACATTGTTTCTAAGGAAGGAATTTCCATTGATCCAGCAAAAGTAGCAGCTGTTCGGGATTGGTCTACACCTCGGAATGTTACAGATATCCGGAGTTTCTTGGGATTAGCAGGATACTATCGTCGTATTGTGAAGGACTTTTCTCGCATTGCTCGTCCATTAACAGCCTTGATGAAGAAAGAAAAGAAGTTCGAATGGACTGAGGAGTGTGAGAAGGCATTTCAGTTGTTGAAGGAGAAGTTAACTACAGCCCCTGTGTTGACCTTACCTGATCCATCCTTGGAATACTCTGTCTACAGTGACGCTTCTAAACATGGATTAGGTTGTGTTTTAATGCAAGATAGAAGGGTGGTGGCGTATGCTTCACGTCAACTAAGGACTCATGAGGTGAATTATCCAACACATGACTTGGAGTTAGCTGCTGTGGTTTTCGCATTGAAAATCTGGCGACATTACCTTTATGGTGTCAAATGCAAGGTCTTTACGGATCATAAAAGTTTGCAATTTTTGTTCACTCAATCCGAGTTGAATTTGCGCCAACGACGTTGGTTAGAACTTATCAGTGATTATGATTTAGAGATTTCATATCACGAAGGCCGTGCGAATGTAGTCGCTGATGCTTTGAGTAGGAAATCGAGGCATTCCGTCTCAGCGTTAATAACCTCTGAGGAGTTGTGTAAGGAGTTTGGGAGAATGAACTTGGAGATAATCCAAGAAGGGGAATTGGAAGCCAGGTTGAGTGCCTTGTCTATTCAACCTACCTTTTTCGAAGAGATTACGGCTAAGCAACTGGAAGACCCAAAGTTTATAAAACTTCGGGAGCAGATCAGTGAAGGGAAAGCTGAAGGTTTTACAATTCATGAGGACGGTAGTCTTCGTTTTAAGGGACGGTGGTGTGTGCCGGATGGGTGTGACTCCTTGAAGGAAAAATTATTGAACGAAGCTCATTATTCTAGATACTCGGTTCATCCTGGTGGGGATAAGATGTATCAAGATTTAAAAAGCATGTTTTGGTGGTCTGGTATGAAAAAGAATATTGTTGATTTTGTTTCCAAGTGTTTAACGTGTCAAAAGGTTAAGAGTGAACATCGAAGACCAGTTGGGTTACTGCAACCTCTAGAAGTCCCGGTCTGGAAGTGGGATGACATATCTATGGATTTCGTGTTAGGGTTGCCACGAACTAAGGCTGGTAATGATACTCTTTGGGTTATCGTGGATAGGCTTACTAAGTCTGCAAGGTTTATTCCGATGAACTGTAAGTGGGATATGGAACAACTTGCTCGTGCCTATATTAGATACGTTGTTCGATATCACGGAATACCTCGTACTATTGTCTCTGATCGTGATACTCGATACTTGTCACATTTTTGGAAATCATTACAGCAGGCTTTGGGAACCACTCTTCTTCATAGTACGTCTTTTCACCCTATCACGGATGGTCAGACTGAACGTGTCAACCAGATACTAGAAGACATGTTGAGAGCAATAGCCATGGAATGGCAAGGTTCATGGGATGAACATTTGGATTTAGTGGAATTCTCTTATAATAACAGTTATCAGGCAACAATTCAAATGGCTCCGTTTGAAGCACTTTATGGTCGTAAGTGCCGTAGTCCTGTATGTTGGGATGATTTTACTGAATCTGTCACCTTAGGACCTGATATGCTTGTACAAATGACTGAGAAAGTAAAGTTAATTCGCGAAAAAATGAAGGCAGCCCAGGATAGACAAAAATCGTACGCCGATCTCCGACGACGGCCTGATGAGTACGAAGTGGGCGACAAAGTTCTACTCCGTGTGTCTCCGATGAGAGGTGTGGTTCGTTTTGGTGCTCGTGGGAAGTTGAGCCCGCGTTTCATTGGCCCCTATGATATTGTGGAGCGGATTGGGAAGTTAGCTTACCGGTTAGCGTTACTTAATGCGCTGGGTAAAGTTCATGACGTTTTTCATATCTCCCAGTTAAAACGTTATGTTGCGGCTTCTTCGCATGTCTTAGACCCGGAACCGTTAGAACTTGATGAAAGCCTCACCTATGAAGAGCAACCTGTTCAGATTTTAGATAGAAAGGTTCGCAGTACTCGGCGAAAAGATGTTGCAATGGTTAAGGTTCTATGGTCAAATCATCGGTCACAAGAGGCAACTTGGGAAACAGAAGCTTCAATGCGAGAGAAGTATCCGCACCTTTTTCCTCAGGTTAGTAAGTTACGGGGACGTAACTTTTTAAGGGGGGTAGGAAGCGGTAGAATTTTGCGTTTTGCGCGCTTTGAGGTTTATTTTGATCTATTTCTTTTGTTGTGTGCTTGTTTTGTCGTTTTTTTTTATGTGTGTGATTGTTGTGTGTTTTGTGATTGATTGTTGTATGTTGTGTTTGAACGTTGAGGTTTTGGGGTCAAAACCTTTTTAAGGGGGGTAGTCTATAACACCCTGATATTTTCCCGATATATTAAATGATTTGCTAGTAATATTATTATTTTTTTTATTATTATCATTCTTTTTAGAAAAATATATATTTCTTTTTATTATTTATTTTGTTAGTAGATTAAATCATGAGACTTCAACTTTTAAGGCAATTAAAATCATTTTAAGCCCAAATCTTTTTCCTAATCTATCTTTAATTTTTTTTTTTTTAAAAAAAAAGAAAAAAAAAAATTAAAGTGGGAAGGTGATTGGTTTGGCCGGCCATATGGAGAATTAAGAGGGATTAGTAACCTCTTAGGAAGATTGAAGATCAAGGAATTATTGCCTTCTATAATTATTGCCTTAATTTCTTTAATTCCTTTATTTCCCTAATCTCCTAATTACCTTACATCTTTTCATTTTCAAACCATTTGCAAGTAAGAAAACACTCCCAAAACACTACATTTCTCACGCCTAAATCCTCCACCTTGGTTCATCAATTTTGGTGTTGTTCTTGAGTAATTGTGAGTAATTCTTAACCTAGTTTTATTTTTAAGTTTTAATTTAGATTTCTATGGTTTTTTTTGTGTGTGTTATTTTATAGTTTATGATTTATTCATGATTTAAAATTCATGTGTGGAAGTATGATGTTTTTTCCATTTAAATTAATGTATGGTTTTAGGGTTTTAGATATGTTTACATGTGTATGAAGAATTGTTTGATGAATGATTGAAAATATATATATATATATATATATATATATATATATATATATATATATATATATATATATATATATATATATATATGTATATACATAAAAAAAATGGTTGCTCATATAAAAAAAAAATATATGTGGTGATGGAAATTTATTTTTATTTTTATTGAAAAATAGTGGAGATTTATAATGTTGGTAGAGAAATATACATGTATATGTGTGGTGTGTTTGTGTGTGTAAATTGGTGTAAAAAGATTTATTTTTGAGAAAAATATAAATAAATAATTAAAATTTATTTTTGGATGTGATCATGAAAATTATGTAAATTTTATTGTTTAGATTTAATAGGGAATAAAGCATTGAAATTTATATATTTGTGATAAAAAAATGAGATCCCGTAGGTTTTGAAGATGATGGAAAATTGTGTTTTTGGAGCATTTTTGGCTTTAAAATTAAGTTAAAAATACTTATACTATGTTATGAATTATGAAAATTGGTACTCGGGGGTTTTGGCGCCTTCCGGACGCAACGGTGAAGTCGGATTTTCAGTTTGACAGTTTTAAGATGAGTTTCTGGACAGATTGTATAGGCTGTCCGGTTTTGTGTATATACCATGTCATAGTATGTGATGGATGTTCATGTTGTGTGTAGTATTCTAGGTATGGATGTGATTGTATATGTGTGTTATGGATGATTTGAGGAAAATGTGTATGTGTGCTTATTTCCCGAATACGATTGAACCTTGTAGGAAGTCGATTCGTGACCGGGAATTGATTAAGACGCTTGCGAGTTGGTTATCTTGCTTAAGGTATGTACACGCAGCGTGGTTCGCATTAGTCCGATGTATCATATAATAATGGTATACAAAAGAAAAGCATGGATATATAGTACGGATAATGTTATCTTTCGAATCAATAGTTTGTTTATACATTGTTTTGATAAGCAGAGGTAGTATGACCTCACTAACTTTAAAGTGGACGTAGTATGACGCCAATTGGTGGAAAAGAATTACTCGCGGTATATGAGGGCATTATGAGCCACCGCGGGGGTATGCATACTTAACCATAGGCACCGAAGTAAGGCGAGTGTCTATGGTAGAGGCTTGCTTAGGGGTTAGCTCTCCCTAATGTATTGTCTCACTTATGGAGTTTGGAGTGTACCGGCAGTATGGCTGGATAGTACAGCAGTATGGCTGACTAACTTTTACATGAAAATAAATATTCTTAATAAGCATGATCGAAGCGTACGGTTCTGTGAATTGTCAGCTAATTAATTAAAACTTTCTCTTGTGTTATTATTTATTTGGTATGCGACGTTTGCTGACGTGTACTTTTGGTCTTAACGACCCTGCGATGATGTTGTTTCCTATCTGGGCAATGACTAGCAGTAAGTTAAGTTGCAGGGTCTGGGGAGTGAGGATTGTCCCTTGAAGAAATAAATTATTAGGGTAGAGAAGTCTTAATAAGAACTTCAAAATTTAGTTTAAAGCACATTTGGTTTTTATGAGGCGACTTTCGTTCTCAAGTTGTAATAAGTAGATTTAACTTTTCGTTCTTATCCGCTGCTAAGAATTTCTTATTATCTAGTAGTTCTTAGTAACGCTAATAGAACTCGATCCGCACGTTTTCCTTAACTTCAAAACCGTTTTAAACTGTTTTCTAACATCCCGGTTTGACTCGGATTATAGTTGTCTCGTTTTTTTTTTGAAAGGTCATTTTCTCTTTTCGTACGACCCGAGTTATTCTGAGATGTTACACATATGCTAGAAATTACGTGTTAAGTTGCGATTTTATGGGTTTTTAAGCTTTTTTGGTGCCTTCGTGCATAAAGTGGTTCAAACTTGGTTTGTTTTGCACGAAACTTGGAACACAACGCTATTCGATATATATTAGTGTGTTGAAGAGGTTAGAATTGAAAATCATAGTCATATGCTAGAAATTTCGTGTTAAGTTGCGATTTTATGGGTTTTTTACGCTTTTTTTGCACTTTCGCGCATAAAGTAGGTCAATCTTGGTTATTTTGCACGAAACTTGGCACACGACAATATTTGGTATATATTATTGTGTTGAAGTGGTTAGAATTGAAAATCATAATCATATGGTAGAAATTACATTTTAAGTATCGATTTTATGGGTTTTTATGCTTTTTTGGTACTTTCGCGCATAAAGTAGCTCAAACTTGGTTTGTTTTGCACGAAACCTTGCACACAACACTATTTGGTATATATTATTCTGTTGTAGTGTTTATAATTGAAAATCATAGTCATATGCAAGAAATTACGTGTTAAGTTACGATTTTATGGGTTTTTTACGCTTTTTTTGCACTTTCGCGCATAAAGTAGGTCAATCTTGGTTATTTTTCACGAAACTTGGCACACGACACTATTTGGTACATATTATTGTGTTGAAGTGGTTAGAATTGAAAATCAAAATCATATGCTAGAAATTACATTTTAAGTATCGATTTTATGGGTTTTGATGCTTTTTTGGTACTTTCACGCATAAAGTAGCTCAAACTTGGTTTGTATTACAAGAAACTTGTCACATGACACTATTTAATATATATTATTTTGTTTCAGTGGCTTTAAACGAAAATCATAGTGATATGCTAGAAATTACGTCTTAAGTTGCGATTTTGTGGGATTTAAAGCTTTTTTGGCACTTTTGCGCATAAAGTAGCTCAAACTTAGTTTGTTTTGCACGAAACATGGCACACAACACTATTCGATATATATTAGTGTGTTGAAGTGGTTAAAATTTAAAATGATAGTCATATTCTAGTAATCGTGTTAAGTTACGATTTTATGGGTTTTTTTACGCTTTTTTTGCACTTTCGGGCATAATGTAGGTCAATCTTGGTATGTTTTGCACGAAACTTGGCACACGACACTATTTGGTACATATTATTGTGTTGAAGTGGTTAGAATTGAAAATCATAATCATATGCTAGAAATTACGTTTTAAGTTGCGATTTTTTGGTTTTTAAGCTTTTTTGGCACTTTCTCGCATAAACTAGCTGAAACATGGTTTGTTTTGCATGAAACTTGGCACGCGACACTATTTGATATATAATAATGTGTTGAAGTGGTAAGAATTGAAAATCATAGTCATATGCTAGAAATGTTAAGTTGCGATTTTATGGGTTTTTTACGCTTTTTTTCCATTTTCGCGCATAAAGTAGCTCAAACTTGGTTTGTTTTGCACGAAACTTGGCACACAACACTATTCGATATATATTAGTGTGTTGAAGTGGTTAGAATTTAAAATCATAGTCATATGCTAGAAATTTCGTGTTATGTTGCGATTTTATGGGTTTTTTACGCTTTTTTTCCATTTTCGCGCATAAAGTAGTTCAAACTTGGTTTGTTTTGCACGAAACTTGGCACACAACATTATTCGATATGTATTAGTGTGTTGAAGTGGTTAGAATTGAAAATCAAAGTCATATGCTAGAAATTTCGTGTTAAGTTGTGATTTTATGGGTTTTTTACGCTTTTTTTGCACTATCTCACATAATGTAGCGTAGCTTAAGCTTGGTTTGTTTTGTACGAAACTTTGCACACGACACTATTTTGTATATATTATTGTGTTGAAGTGGTTAGAATTTAAAATCATTGTCATACGCTAGAAATTACGTGTTAAGTGGCGATTTTATGGGTTTTTAAGGTTTCTTTGCACTTTCGCGTATAACGTAGCTCACACATGGTTTATTTTGCACGAAACTTGTCATATAACACTATTTGGTGTGTATTATTGGGTTGAAGTGGTTAGAATCGTAAATCATAGTCATATGCTAGAAATTTCGTGTTAAGTTGCGATTTTATGGGTTTTTTACGTTTCTTTTGCACTTTCGCGTATAAAGTAGCTCAAACTTGGTTTGTTTTGCACGAAACTTTGCACACGACACTATTTGGCATATATTATTGTGTTGAAGTGGTTAGAATTGAAAATCTTTGTCATATGCTAGAAATTACGTGTTAAGTTGCATTTCATGGGTATTTAAACTTTTTTGGCACTTTTGCGCATAAAGTAGCTCAAACTTGGTTTGTTTTGCAAGAAACTTGGCACATAACGCTATTCGATATATATTAGTGTGTTGAAGTGGTTAGAATTGAAAATCATAGTCATATGCAAGAAATTTAGTGTTAAGATGCGATTTTATGGGTTTTTTATGCTTTTGTTGCACGGTCTCGCATAAAGTAGCTTAAACTTGGTTCTTTTTGCACGAAACTTTGAACACGACACTATTTGGTATATATTTCTGTTTTGAAGTAGTTAGAATTTAAAATCATTGTTATACGCAAGAAATTATGTGTTAAGTGGCGATTTTATGGGTTTTTAAGGTATCTTTGAACTTTCGCACATAAGGTAGCTCACACATGGTTTGTTTAGCACGAAACTTGTCATACAACACTATTTGGTATATATTATTGGGTTGAAGTGGTTAGAATTAAAAATCATAGTCATATGCTAGAATTTTCGTGTTAAGTTGCAATTTTATGAGTTTTTTTACGCTTTTTTTTACACTTTCGCGCATAAAGTAGCTCAAACTTGGTTTGTTTTGCACGAAACCTTGCACACAACACTATTTGGTATATATTATTCTGTTGTAGTGTTTATAATTGAAAATCATAGTCATATGCAAGACATTTAGTGTTAAGATGCGATTTTATGGGTTTTTTATGCTTTTGTTGCACGGTCTCGCATAAAGTAGCTTAAACTTGGTTCTTTTTGCACGAAACTTTGAACACGACACTATTTGGTATATATTTCTGTTTTGAAGTAGTTAGAATTTAAAATCATTGTTATACGCAAGAAATTATGTGTTAAGTGGCAATTTTATGGGTTTTTAAGGTATCTTTGAACTTTCGCACATAAGGTAGCTCACACATGGTTTGTTTAGCACGAAACTTGTCATACAACACTATTTGGTATATATTATTGGGTTGAAGTGGTTAGAATTAAAAATCATAGTCATATGCTAGAATTTTCGTGTTAAGTTGCAATTTTATGAGTTTTTTTACGCTTTTTTTTACACTTTCGCGCATAAAGTAGCTCAAACTTGGTTTGTTTTGCACGAAACCTTGCACACAACACTATTTGGTATATATTATTCTGTTGCAGTGTTTATAATTGAAAAACATAGTCATATGCAAGAAATCACATGTTAAGTTGCGATTTTATGGGTTTTGATGCTTTTTTGGTAATTTTGCTTATAAAGTAGCTCAAACTTGTTTTGTTTTGCACGAAACTTGGCACACGACACTATTTAATATATATTATTGTGTTGAAGTTATTGGAAACGAAAATCATAGTCATATGCTAGAAATTACGTGTTAAGTTGCGATTTTATGGGTTTTTAAGCTTTTTTGGTGCCTTCGTGCATAAAGTGGTTCAAACTTGGTTTGTTTTGCACGAAACTTGGAACACAACGCTATTCGATATATATTAGTGTGTTGAAGAGGTTAGAATTGAAAATCATAGTCATATGCTAGAAATTTCGTGTTAAGTTGCGATTTTATGGGTTTTTTACGCTTTTTTTGCACTTTCGCGCATAAAGTAGGTCAATATTGGTTATTTTGCACGAAACTTGGCACACGACAATATTTGGTATATATTATTGTGTTGAAGTGGTTAGAATTGAAAATCATAATCATATGCTAGAAATTACATTTTAAGTATCGATTTTATGGGTTTTTATGCTTTTTTGGTACTTTCGCGCATAAAGTAGCTCAAACTTGGTTTGTTTTGCACGAAACCTTGCACACAACACTATTTGGTATATATTATTCTGTTGTAGTGTTTATAATTGAAAATCATAGTCATATGCAAGAAATTACGTGTTAAGATACGATTTTATGGGTTTTTTACACTTTTTTTGCACTTTCGCGCATAAAGTAGGTCAATCTTGGTTATTTTGCACGAAACTTGGCACACGACACTATTTGGTACATATTATGGTGTTGAAGTGGTTAGAATTGAAAATCAAAATCATATGCTAGAAATTACATTTTAAGTATCGATTTTATGGGTTTTGATGCTTTTTTGGTACTTTCACGCATAAAATAGCTCAAACTTGGTTTGTATTACAAGAAACTTGTCACATGACACTATTTAATATATATTATTTTGTTTCAGTGGCTTTAAACGAAAATCATAGTGATATGCTAGAAATTACGTCTTAAGTTGCGATTTTATGGGATTTAAAGCTTTTTTGGCACTTTTGCGCATAAAGTAGCTCAAACTTAGTTTGTTTTGCACGAAACATGGCACACAACACTATTCGATATATATTAGTGTGTTGAAGTGGTTAAAATTTAAAATGATAGTCATATTCTAGTAATCGTGTTAAGTTACGATTTTATGGGTTTTTTTACGCTTTTTTTGCACTTTCGGGCATAATGTAGGTCAATCTTGGTATGTTTTGCACGAAACTTGGCACACGACACTATTTGGTACATATTATTGTGTTGAAGTGGTTAGAATTGAAAATCATAATCATATGCTAGAAATTACGTTTTAAGTTGCGATTTTTTGGTTTTTAAGCTTTTTTGGCACTTTCTCGCATAAAGTAGCTGAAACATGGTTTGTTTTGCATGAAACTTGGCACACGACACTATTTGATATATAATAATGTGTTGAAGTGGTAAGAATTGAAAATCATAGTCATATGCTAGAAATGTTAAGTGGCGATTTTATGGGTTTTTTACGCTTTTTTTTCCATTTTCGCGCATAAAGTAGCTCAAACTTGGTTTGTTTTGCACGAAACTTGGCACACAACACTATTCGATATATATTAGTGTGTTGAAGTGGTTAGAATTTAAAATCATAGTCATATGCTAGAAATTTCGTGTTATGTTGCGATTTTATGGGTTTTTTACGCTTTTTTTCCATTTTCGCGCATAAAGTAGTTCAAACTTGGTTTGTTTTGCACGAAACTTGGCACACAACATTATTCGATATGTATTAGTGTGTTGAAGTGGTTAGAATTGAAAATCAAAGTCATATGCTAGAAATTTCGTGTTAAGTTGTGATTTTATGGGTTTTTTACGCTTTTTTTGCACTTTCTCACATAATGTAGCGTAGGTTAAGCTTGGTTTGTTTTGTACGAAACTTTGCACACGACACTATTTTGTATATATTATTGTGTTGAAGTGGTTAGAATTTAAAATCATTGTCATACGCTAGAAATTACGTGTTAAGTGGCGATTTTATGGGTTTTTAAGGTTTCTTTGCACTTTCGCGTATAACGTAGCTCACACATGGTTTGTTTTGCACGAAACTTGTCATATAACACTATTTGGTGTGTATTATTGGGTTGAAGTGGTTAGAATCGTAATTCATAGTCATATGCTAGAAATTTCGTGTTAAGTTGCGATTTTATGGGTTTTTTACGTTTCTTTTGCACTTTCGCGTATAAAGTAGCTTAAACTTGGTTTGTTTTGCACGAAACTTTGCACACGACACTATTTGGCATATATTATTGTGTTGAAGTGGTTAGAATTGAAAATCTTTGTCATATGCTAGAAATTACGTGTTAAGTTGCGATTTTATGGGTATTTAAACTTTTTTGGCACTTTTGCGCATAAAGTAGCTCAAACTTGGTTTGTTTTGCAAGAAACTTGGCACATAACGCTATTCGATATATATTAGTGTGTTGAAGTGGTTAGAATTGAAAATCATAGTCATATGCAAGAAATTTAGTGTTAAGATGCGATTTTATGGGTTTTTTATGCTTTTGTTGCACGGTCTCTTAGAAAGTAGCTTAAACTTGGTTCTTTTTGCACGAAACTTTGAACACGACACTATTTGGTATATATTTCTGTTTTGAAGTAGTTAGAATTTAAAATCATTGTTATACGCAAGAAATTATGTGTTAAGTGGCGATTTTATGGGTTTTTAAGGTATCTTTAAACTTTCGCACATAAGGTAGCTCACACATGGTTTGTTTAGCACGAAACTTGTCATACAACACTATTTGGTATATATTATTGGGTTGAAGTGGTTAGAATTAAAAATCATAGTCATATGCTAGAATTTTCGTGTTAAGTTGCAATTTTATGAGTTTTTTTACGCTTTTTTTACACTTTCGCGCATAAAGTAGCTCAAACTTGGTTTGTTTTGCACGAAAACTTGCACACAACACTATTTGGTATATATTATTCTGTTGCAGTGTTTATAATTGAAAAACATAGTCATATGCAAGAAATCACATGTTAAGTTGCGATTTTATGGGTTTTGATGCTTTTTTGGTAATTTTGCTTATAAAGTAGCTCAAACTTGTTTTGTTTTGCACGAAACTTGGCACACGACACTATTTAATATATATTATTGTGTTGAAGTTATTGGAAACGAAAATCATAGTCATATTGTAACACCCCGATATTTTCCCGATATATTAAATGTTTTGCTAGTAATATTATTATTTTTTTTATTATTATCATTCTTTTTAGAAAAATATATATTTCTTTTTATTATTTATTTTGTTAGTAGATTAAATCATGAGACTTCAATTTTTAAGGCAATTAAAATCATTTTAAGCCCAAATCTTTTTCCTAATCTATCTTTAATTTTTTTTTTAAAAAAAAAAAAGAAAAAAAAAATTAAAGTGGGAAGGTGATTGGTTTGGCCGGCCATATGGAGAATTAAGAGGGATTAGTAACCTCTTAGGAAGATTGAAGATCAAGGAATTATTGCCTTCTTTAATTATTGCCTTAATTTCCTTAATTCCTTTATTTCCTTAATCTCCTAATTACCTTACATCTTTTCATTTTCAAACCATTTGCAAGTAAGAAAACACTCCCAAAACACTACATTTCTCACGCCTAAATCCTCCACCTTGGTTCATCAATTTTGGTGTTGTTCTTGAGCAATTGTGAGTAATTCTTAACCTAGTTTTATTTTTAAGTTTTAATTTAGATTTCTATGGTTTTTTTTGTGTGTGTTATTTTATAGTTTATGATTTATTCATGATTTAAAATTCATGTGTGGAAGTATGATGTTTTTTCCATTTAAATTAATGTATGGTTTTACGGTTTTAGATATGTTTACATGTGTATGAAGAATTGTTTGATGAATGATTGAAAAAAAATATATATATATATATATGTATATACATAAAAAAAAATGGTTGCTCATATAAAAAAAAAATATATGTGGTGATGGAAATTTATTTTTATTTTTATTGATAAATAGTGGAGATTTATAATGTTGGTAGAGAAATATACATGTATATGTGTGGTGTGTTTGTGTGTGTAAATTGGTGTAAAAAGATTTATTTTTGAGAAAAATATAAATAAATAATTAAAATTTATTTTTGGATGTGATCATGAAAATTATGTAAATTTTATTGTTTAGATTTAATAGGGAATAAAGCATTGAAATTTATATATTTGTGATAAAAAAATGAGATCCCGTAGGTTTTGAAGATGATGGAAAAATTGTGTTTTTGGAGCATTTTTGGCTTTAAAATTAAGTTAAAAATACTTATACAATGTTATAAATTATGAAAATTGGTACTCGGGGGTTTTGACGCCTTCCGGACGCAACGGTGAAGTCGGATTTTCAGTTTGACAGTTTTAAGATGAGTTTCTGGACAGATTGTATAGGCTGTCCGGTTTTGTGTATATACCATGTCATAGTATGTGATGGATGTTCATGTTGTGTGTAGTATTCTAGGTATGGATATGATTGTATATGTGTGTTATGGATGATTTGAGGAAAATGTGTATGTGTGCTTATTTCCCGAATACGATTGAACTTTGTAGGAAGTCGATTCGTGACCGGGAATTGATTAAGACGCTTGCGAGTTGGTTATCTTGCTTAAGGTATGTACACGCAGCGTGGTTCGCATTAGTCCGATGTATCATATAATAATGGTATACAAAAGAAAAGCATGGATATATAGTACGGATAATGTTATCTTTCGAATCAATAATTTGTTTATACATTGTTTTGATAAGCAGAGGTAGTATGACCTCACTAACTTTAAAGTGGACGTAGTATGACGTCAATTGGTGGAAAAGAATTACTCGCGGTATATGAGGGCATTATGAGCCACCGCGGGGGTATGCATACTTAACCATAGGCACCGAAGTAAGGCGAGTGTCTATGGTAGAGGCTTGCTTAGGGGTTAGCTCCCGCTAATGTATTGTCTCACTTATGGTGTTTGGAGTGTACCGGCAGTATGGCTGGATAGTACAGCAGTATGGCTGACTAACTTTTACATGAAAATAAATATTCTTAATAAGCATGATCGAAGCGTACGGTTCTGTGAATTGTCAGCTAATTAATTAAAACTTTCTCTTGTGTTATTATTTATTTGGTATGCGACGTTTGCTGACGTGTACTTTTGGTCTTAACGACCCTGCGATGATGTTGTTTCCTATCTGGGCAATGACTAGCAGTAAGTTAAGTTGCAGGGTCTGGGGAGTGAGGATTGTCCCTTGAAGAAATAAATTATTAGGGTAGAGAAGTCTTTATAAGAACTTCAAAATTTAGTTTAAAGCACATTTGGTTTTTATGAGGCGACTTTCGTTCTCAAGTTGTAATAAGTAGATTTAACTTTTCGTTCTTATCCGCTGCTAAGAATTTCTTATTATCTAGTAGTTCTTAATAACGCTAATAGAACTCGATCCGCACGTTTTCCTTAACTTCAAAACCGTTTTAAACTGTTTTCTAACATCCCGGTTTGACTCGGATTATAGTTGTCTCGTTTTTTTTTTTAAAAGGTCATTTTCTCTTTTCGTACGACCCGAGTTATTCTGAGATGTTAGAACTGGTATCAGAGCGGGAGTTTTATTTAGTGTTATTTATCTGTACTGATAGACTAACGTAGAAAAAAAAAATTTGACGAGAGTAAAAAAAGGGGTAGACATTAAGGGGATATGATGTGTTGTGCTTGGTGTCTTTAAGTATGATGTCATGGATAACTTTGATGTGTGCATGATAGGATTTCTGTGTTTATATCTCTGATGCTCTGAATTATCTATCTTTGTCTTATCTCAGAAATTAATTGTCTTGTTTTCTTTCTTTGTGAGTTAGGAAGTTCGATTATTACTTTCTTTCATGGATAAAGGAAAAAGACCGGCCGAGGAGGGAATTAATACCCGAGAGGAACCCTGGAGAGCTTTAGTTAATGCCCCAGCCTGGGCAGAAATAGAGGCTCTGGGAATTTGGGATAGAAAAGAGGGGGAAAGTGATTTGGATTACACCCGACGAATGGAAATGATCTACAAAAGGTCCAAATTAGTGTATGAAAGAATAATGGAAGAGGAGATGATTGCACTGAAAGAGAGGAGTGACCAGTTTCACCTAGAGATTGACAGAAGGGTAAGAGCAGTGCAAACTGAGGGTCGGGTCGGAGTACTTGACGTTCCAGAACCTAGTGGGGCAAGGAGAGATAATAATGAGGAGGATGTTCCCGTAGTAGACCCAAACTCAGTGCCATTTATAATCTTCGATGAGTTGGATTTCGAGAGGGATCCCGAAGAGGATCCAGAAGAGGATCCAGAAGAGGATCCGGAGGAGGACCCCGATGAGGACCCAGAAGAGGAATTTGAGGAGGATTTCGAAGGAAATTCTGATGAGGAGCAGGGAGAATTCATGGAGGAGGATTCTTTAGGAGTGGTAGAAGATCCTGATGAGGATAACTTAGGGGATGGATATAATGCTGATGAGGAGGGGGAACTAGCTGATAGAGATGGAATGTTGAGTGATGATGATAGCGGGGTAATTATTTTAGGGGGTTGGCCGGTGAGGCGAGAGGATCTTATGAGCGAGGAAGAGAGTGAAATCATGATGTGGGAGGAGGAACCACCCGAGCCAATAATTGTAGAGCTTTCTGATTCCGTAGCGCGACTTACTGTGAGTGATTCCTTATCTGTAGGAACCCCATCTGATTCCGATAGCGCGTCTAGCGATGACTCTGGTGATGCTGATTTTGACCCTGATCAATACATGGAGGATCGGGACTGCATGGATGCGTCACCTTTATTTGCCTGATTGTTTTTTTTTACTTTATTTGATTATGCATGTGTTAGAGTTCGTATGTCTAGTTCCTTAGTAGAATAAATTGCGAACAATTTTGTTGGTTAAATGATTTGGTTGTTTATCTCGGACTTTTGTAGTTTTGAACAATGACTATGTGGGAATTTATACCCAAGTATTCTTTCTAGATTGGAAGTATATGGTATATTTGTTTTGAATTTGAATTTTGTTTTTAAAAATATAAACATTAGTAAGTAGGATCGATTCAGCGTTGTATTTATGGAAAAATGAATAAATCTGATTATAGACTCATTGTTCAACCTTTTTACCTTTAGGGCTACTACCTTGTATATTTTAGAGCAATAACAGAATGAGTTTTTCCTTAAACCTCAAACGCTATAGAAATGTATTTACATACCTTGTTTAACCTAATGCAGTATACCTGCCATCATGCCACCCTTTTTGAAAAGGTCCGTGCCAAGAGGAAACTCTGATCGCGTGCTTCGAAACCTAGTTAAGGCCCTAGCTGGTGCAAGGAATCCGAGACCGAAATCCTTGGAGGAAAAGGCTTCGTCAATTAGTAAGAGAATAGCCCAGAGTAAACCCTCGACTTATAGTGGAAAAGGTGAACCTTCTATGTTGGAAAACTGGCTGAGAGAATTTGACAAGTTTTTTAGTGTGGTGAGATGTCCTGCTGAGCTCATGGTTGACCAAGCCGCGTTTTTCCTAGTGGAAGACGCTGACTATTGGTGGACACATAGTAAGATGAGGTTGATATTAGAAAACGACGGTGACTTAAGCTGGGAAGGATTTAAGGGGGCGTTAAGGGACCAATTTTATCCGCCTCATGTTAGGAAGGACAAATCAAATGAGTTTGCTAGGTTCGAAATGGGAAACCTAACGGTAGATGAATATTATCAGAAATTTATGGAATACTTGAAGTTTTGCCCTGACGATGTCCCAACTGAGGGAAAGAAAATACAGCGTTTTGAGTTAGGTCTATCGTATGAGATCCAAAAACACATTGAGACTGATAGATATGATACGTTAGACCAGCTATATAAGAGAGCTGCGCAGATTGGGAATGTTATCAGGAAGGAAAAAGAGAAGTTGGGCCATAGCGGAGAAAAGAGAAAAGAACCCATGTTTCAGAATGATACGAATGCGAGTAATCAAGTCCAAAATCAATTTAAGAAGCACAAACCGTTTGGAGGCTTTCAGGAGAAAGGTTTCCATTCTGGTCAAAACAGCAAGAATGGGGGAAATTCGAGAATAGAGGCTAGAATGCAGAAGCCTTTGTATGATCGTAATGGGAAGGAAAGAATCTTCAACTGTAGGAGATGCCAAAAGAATCACCCAGGAAGGGACTGCCGGGGGGCGTTAGTGGACTGTTCTTACTGTGGTAAGCCGGGCCATAGAATGTACGAGTGTTATACTCGCATAGGACAACAAGAGTTGCAAGGGGGAAATCATAGAGGTTTCCAACAGCAAAGACTCACTAACGGACGAAGTAGTAATGAAGCTGGAAGGGGGAATCACAATGGTGGAAGTTTTGGCCGAAACTTGGGAGGTGCCTCAAACCCTAGGTTTCTGGGAAATAACTCCGGTGTTCAGCAACGACCGGGAAATGCTAGAAACGAGAATTTCTTTTCAAGCCAACGTGGTAATCAAGGAGGTGTTACTACTTCTACCCAGAACGACGGCAGGCTTTCGGCAGTTAACTCGAGGGAGGCAGCGCAAGCGTCGGATGTGGTCATAGGTACGTTCTGTATTAATACAAAATCCGTTAAAGTACTGTTTGATTCTGGTGCATCGTACTCGTTTGTTTCAAAGTCTAGAGTTAAAGATTTAGAATTGGAGAACCCCGAGAAAACATCTTTTTCAGTCTCTACTCCTTCTGGGGAGACTTTTCAATGTAATACGTTGTTCCGTGAAGTGCCGGTTAAGATAGGGAAAGTGAAATTTCCAAGTAATTTATTTTCTCTAGAAATGGATGATTTAAATGTAATACTTGGGATGGATTGGCTAAGTAGATACAAAGCGATAATAGATTGTGAAGAACAGTCAGTAACCTTAAGTGGACCTAGGGGGGAGAAGGTTAAGTATAGGAGTCTTCCTAAGGGACCAAGGATAAAGATCGTATCATCATTAAAGGTCAAGAAGTTAATCAAGCAAGGGCAACCGTGGTTTCTGTGTAGTATAAGTAAAGTAGGGGAGCGAGAGTTGCAACTTGAGAACATTCCAGTGGTCTGTGATTTTAGAGATGTTTTTCCAGAAGAACTTCCTGGTATGCCGCCAAGAAGGGACGTGGACTTCTCGATTGATTTAATCCCTGGGACAGGGCCAATTTCAAAAGCTCCTTACCGAATGGCCCCAAAGGAGATGGAAGAATTGAAAGTCCAATTAGAAGAGTTGTTAGAGAAGGGTTATATAAGACCTAGTGTGTCGCCTTGGGGAGCCCCAGTGTTGTTTGTAAGGAAAAAGGACGGAACGATGCGTCTCTGTATTGATTACAAAGAACTTAATAAGGTCACTGTTAAGAATAAGTACCCGTTACCACGGATCGATGATCTTTTTGATCAGTTTCAAGGGGCAGGAGTCTTTTCCAAGATTGATCTGCGGTCAGGGTATCATCAGTTACGTATCAAGGAGGAGGAAATTAGTAAATCAGCTTTTAGAACCAGATACGGACACTTCGAGTTTACCGTGATGCCTTTTGGGTTGACCAACGCACCTGCAGCATTTATGGGGTTGATGAATTGGGTTTTTAACGCGTACCTCGATAAGTGTGTGGTGGTGTTCATTGATGATATTTTGGTACATTCCAAGAGCCAAGAAGAACATCAAGAACATTTAAGGATAGTCTTGCAGATTCTGCGAGAGAATCAGTTGTATGCTAAGTTTTCGAAGTGTGAATTTTGGTTAGAGCAAGTGGCTTTTCTGGGTCACATTGTTTCTAAGGAAGGAATTTCCATTGATCCAGCAAAAGTAGCAGCTGTTCGGGATTGGTCTACACCTCGGAATGTTACAGATATCCGGAGTTTCTTGGGATTAGCAGGATACTATCGTCGTATTGTGAAGGACTTTTCTCGCATCGCTCGTCCATTAACAGCCTTGATGAAGAAAGAAAAGAAGTTCGAATGGACTGAGGAGTGTGAGAAGGCATTTCAGTTGTTGAAGGAGAAGTTAACTACAGCCCCTGTGTTGACCTTACCTGATCCATCCTTGGAATACTCTGTCTACAGTGACGCTTCTAAACATGGATTAGGTTGTGTTTTAATGCAAGATAGAAGGGTGGTGGCGTATGCTTCACGTCAACTAAGGACTCATGAGGTGAATTATCCAACACATGACTTGGAGTTAGCTGCTGTGGTTTTCGCATTGAAAATCTGGCGACATTACCTTTATGGTGTCAAATGCAAGGTCTTTACGGATCATAAAAGTTTGCAATTTTTGTTCACTCAATCCGAGTTGAATTTGCGCCAACGACGTTGGTTAGAACTTATCAATGATTATGATTTAGAGATTTCATATCACGAAGGCCGTGCAAATGTAGTCGCTGATGCTTTGAGTAGGAAATCGAGGCATTCCGTCTCAGCGTTAATAACCTCTGAGGAGTTGTGTAAGGAGTTTGGGAGAATGAACTTGGAGATAATCCAAGAAGGGGAATTGGAAGCCAGGTTGAGTGCCTTGTCTATTCAACCTACCTTTTTCGAAGAGATTATGGCTAAGCAACTGGAAGACCCAAAGTTTATAAAACTTCGGGAGCAGATCAGTGAAGGGAAAGCTGAAGGTTTTACAATTCATGAGGACGGTAGTCTTCGTTTTAAGGGACGGTGGTGTGTGCCGGATGGGTGTGACTCCTTGAAGGAAAAATTATTGAACGAAGCTCATTATTCTAGATACTCGGTTCATCCTGGTGGGGATAAGATGTATCAAGATTTAAAAAGCATGTTTTGGTGGTCTGGTATGAAAAAGAATATTGCTGATTTTGTTTCCAAGTGTTTAACGTGTCAAAAGATTAAGAGTGAACATCGAAGACCAGCTGGGTTACTGCAACCTCTAGAAGTCCCGGTCTGGAAGTGGGATGACATATCTATGGATTTCGTTTTAGGGTTGCCACGAACTAAGGCTGGTAATGATACTCTTTGGGTTATCGTGGATAGGCTTACTAAGTCTGCAAGGTTTATTCCGATGAACTGTAAGTGGGATATGGAACAACTTGCTCGTGCCTATATTAGATACGTTGTTCGATATCACGGAATACCTCGTACTATTGTCTCTGATCGTAATACTCGATACTTGTCACATTTTTGGAAATCATTACAGCAGGCTTTGGGAACCACTCTTCTTCATAGTACGTCTTTTCACCCTATGACGGATGGTCAGACTGAACGTGTCAACCAGATACTAGAAGACATGTTGAGAGCAATAGCCATGGAATGGCAAGGTTCATGGGATGAACATTTGGATTTAGTGGAATTCTCTTATAATAACAGTTATCAGGCAACAATTCAAATGGCTCCGTTTGAAGCACTTTATGGTCGTAAGTGCCGTAGTCCTGTATGTTGGGATGATTTTACTGAATCTGTCACCTTAGGACCTGATATGCTTGTACAAATGACTGAGAAAGTAAAGTTAATTCGCGAAAAATTGAAGGCAGCCCAGGATAGACAAAAATCGTACGCCGATCTCCGACGACGGCCTGATGAGTACGAAGTGGGCGACAAAGTTCTACTCCGTGTGTCTCCGATGAGAGGTGTGGTTCGTTTTGGTGCTCGTGGGAAGTTGAGCCCGCGTTTCATTGGCCCCTATGATATTGTGGAGCGGATTGGGAAGTTAGCTTACCGGTTAGCGTTACTTAATGCGCTGGGTAAAGTTCATGACGTTTTTCATATCTCCCAGTTAAAACGTTATGTTGCGGCTTCTTCGCATGTCTTAGACCCGGAACCGTTAGAACTTGATGAAAGCCTCACCTATGAAGAGCAACCTGTTCAGATTTTAGATAGAAAGGTTCGCAGTACTCGGCGAAAAGATGTTGCAATGGTTAAGGTTCTATGGTCAAATCATCGGTCACAAGAGGCAACTTGGGAAACAGAAGCTTCAATGCGAGAGAAGTATCCGCACCTTTTTCCTCAGGTTAGTAAGTTACGGAGACGTAACTTTTTAAGGGGGGTAGGAAGCGGTAGAATTTTGCGTTTTGCGCGCTTTGAGGTTTATTTTGATCTATTTCTTTTGTTGTGTGCTTGTTTTGTCGTTTTTTTTTTTATGTGTGTGATTGTTGTGTGTTTTGTGATTGATTGTTGTATGTTGTGTTTGAACGTTGAGGTTTTGGGGTCAAAACCATTTTAAAGGGGGTAGTCTATAACACCCCGATATTTTTCCGATATATTAAATGATTTGCTAGTAATATTATTATTTTTTTTATTATTATCATTCTTTTTAGAAAAATATATATTTCTTTTTATTATTTATTTTGTTAGTAGATTAAATCATAAGACTTCAACTTTTAAGGCAATTAAAATCATTTTAAGCCCAAATCTTTTTCCTAATCTATCTTTAATTTTTTTTTTTAAAAAAAAAAAAGAAAAAAAAAATTAAAGTGGGAAGGTGATTGGTTTGGCCGGCCATATGGAGAATTAAGAGGGATTAGTAACCTCTTAGGAAGATTGAAGATCAAGGAATTATTGCCTTCTATAATTATTGCCTTAATTTCTTTAATTCCTTTATTTCCTTAATCTCCTAATTACCTTACATCTTTTCATTTTCAAACCATTTGCAAGTAAGAAAACACTCCCAAAACACTACATTTCTCACGCCTAAATCCTCCACCTTGGTTCATCAATTTTGGTGTTGTTCTTGAGTAATTGTGAGTAATTCTTAACCTAGTTTTATTTTTAAGTTTTAATTTAGATTTCTATGGTTTTTTTTGTGTGTGTTATTTTATAGTTTATGATTTATTCATGATTTAAAATTCATGTGTGGAAGTATGATGTTTTTTCCATTTAAATTAATGTATGGTTTTAGGGTTTTAGATATGTTTACATGTGTATGAAGAATTGTTTGATGAATGATTGAAAAAAAATATATATATATATGTATATACATAAAAAAAAATGGTTGCTCATATAAAAAAAAAATATATGTGGTGATGGAAATTTATTTTTATTTTTATTGATAAATAGTGGAGATTTATAATGTTGGTAGAGAAATATACATGTATATGTGTGGTGTGTTTGTGTGTGTAAATTGGTGTAAAAAGATTTATTTTTGAGAAAAATATAAATAAATAATTAAAATTTATTTTTGGATGTGATCATGAAAATTATGTAAATTTTATTGTTTAGATTTAATAGGGAATAAAGCATTGAAATTTATATATTTGTGATAAAAAAATGAGATCCCGTAGGTTTTGAAGATGATGGAAAATTGTGTTTTTGGAGCATTTTTGGCTTTAAAATTAAGTTAAAAATACTTATACTATGTTATGAATTATGAAAATTGGTACTCGGGGGTTTTGACGCCTTCCGGACGCAACGGTGAAGTCGGATTTTCAGTTTGACAGTTTTAAGATGAGTTTCTGGACAGATTGTATAGGCTGTCCGGTTTTGTGTATATACCATGTCATAGTATGTGATGGATGTTCATGTTGTGTGTAGTATTCTAGGTATGGATGTGATTGTATATGTGTGTTATGGATGATTTGAGGAAAATGTGTATGTGTGCTTATTTCCCGAATACGATTGAACCTCTTAGGAAGTCGATTCGTGACCGGGAATTGATTAAGACGCTTGCGAGTTGGTTATCTTGCTTAAGGTATGTACACGCAGCGTGGTTCGCATTAGTCCGATGTATCATATAATAATGGTATACAAAAGAAAAGCATGGATATATAGTACGGATAATGTTATCTTTCGAATCAATAATTTGTTTATACATTGTTTTGATAAGCAGAGGTAGTATGACCTCACTAACTTTAAAGTGGACGTAGTATGACGCCAATTGGTGGAAAAGAATTACTCGCGGTATATGAGGGCATTATGAGCCACCGCGGGGGTATGCATACTTAACCATAGGCACCGAAGTAAGGCGAGTGTCTATGGTAGAGGCTTGCTTAGGGGTTAGCTCCCCCTAATGTATTGTCTCACTTATGGAGTTTGGAGTGTACCGGCAGTATGGCTGGATAGTACAGCAGTATGGCTGACTAACTTTTACATGCAAATAAATATTCTTAATAAGCATGATCGAAGCGTACGGTTCTGTGAATTGTCAGCTAATTAATTAAAACTTTCTCTTGTGTTATTATTTATTTGGTATGCGACGTTTGCTGACGTGTACTTTTGGTCTTAACGACCCTGCGATGATGTTGTTTCCTATCTGGGCAATGACTAGCAGTAAGTTATGTTGCAGGGTCTGGGGAGTGAGGATTGTCCCTTGAAGAAATAAATTATTAGGGTAGAGAAGTCTTAATAAGAACTTCAAAATTTAGTTTAAAGCACATTTGGTTTTTATGAGGCGACTTTCGTTCTCAAGTTGTAATAAGTAGATTTAACTTTTCGTTCTTATCCGCTGCTAAGAATTTCTTATTATCTAGTAGTTCTTAATAACGCTAATAGAACTCGATCCGCACGTTTTCCTTAACTTCAAAACCGTTTTAAACTGTTTTCTAACATCCCGGTTTGACTCGGATTATAGTTGTCTCGTTTTTTTTTGAAAGGTCATTTTCTCTTTTCGTACGACCCGAGTTATTCTGAGATGTTACACATATGCTAGAAATTACGTGTTAAGTTGCGATTTTATGGGTTTTTAAGCTTTTTTGGTGCCTTCGTGCATAAAGTGGTTCAAACTTGGTTTGTTTTGCACGAAACTTGGAACACAACGCTATTCGATATATATTAGTGTGTTGAAGAGGTTAGAATTGAAAATCAAAGTCATATACTAGAAATTTCGTGTTAAGTTGCGATTTTATGGGTTTTTTACGCTTTTTTTGCACTTTCGCGCATAAAGTAGGTCAATCTTGGTTATTTTGCACGAAACTTGGCACACGACAATATTTGGTATATATTATTGTGTTGAAGTGGTTAGAATTGAAAATCATAATCATATGGTAGAAATTACATTTTAAGTATCGATTTTATGGGTTTTTATGCTTTTTTGGTACTTTCGCGCATAAAGTAGCTCAAACTTGGTTTGTTTTGCACGAAACCTTGCACACAACACTATTTGGTATATATTATTCTGTTGTAGTGTTTATAATTGAAAATCATAGTCATATGCAAGAAATTACGTGTTAAGTTACGATTTTGTGGGTTTTTTACGCTTTTTTTGCACTTTCGCGCATAAAGTAGGTCAATCTTGGTTATTTTGCACGAAACTTGGCACACGACACTATTTGGTACATATTATTGTGTTGAAGTGGTTAGAATTGAAAATCAAAATCATATGCTAGAAATTACATTTTAAGTATCGATTTTATGGGTTTTGATGCTTTTTTGGTACTTTCACGCATAAAGTAGCTCAAACTTGGTTTGTATTACAAGAAACTTGTCACATGACACTATTTAATATATATTATTTTGTTTCAGTGGCTTTAAACGAAAATCATAGTGATATGCTAGAAATTACGTCTTAAGTTGCGATTTTGTGGGATTTAAAGCTTTTTTGGCACTTTTGCGCATAAAGTAGCTCAAACTTAGTTTGTTTTGCACGAAACATGGCACACAACACTATTCGATATATATTAGTGTGTTGAAGTGGTTAAAATTTAAAATGATAGTCATATTCTAGTAATCGTGTTAAGTTACGATTTTATGGGTTTTTTTTAGCTTTTTTTGCACTTTCGGGCATAATGTAGGTCAATCTTGGTATGTTTTGCACGAAACTTGGCACACGACACTATTTGGTACATATTATTGTGTTGAAGTGGTTAGAATTGAAAATCATAATCATATGCTAGAAATTACGTTTTAAGTTGCGATTTTTTGGTTTTTAAGCTTTTTTGGCACTTTCTCGCATAAACTAGCTGAAACATGGTTTGTTTTGCATGAAACTTGGCACACGACACTATTTGATATATAATAATGTGTTGAAGTGGTAAGAATTGAAAATCATAGTCATATGCTAGAAATGTTAAGTTGCGATTTTATGGGTTTTTTACGCTTTTTTTCCATTTTCGCGCATAAAGTAGCTCAAACTTGGTTTGTTTTGCACGAAACTTGGCACACAACACTATTTGATATATATTAGTGTGTTGAAGTGGTTAGAATTTAAAATCATAGTCATATGCTAGAAATTTCGTGTTATGTTGCGATTTTATGGGTTTTTTACGCTTTTTTTTCCCATTTTCGCGCATAAAGTAATTCAAACTTGGTTTGTTTTGCACGAAACTTGGCACACAACATTATTCGATATGTATTAGTGTGTTGAAGTGGTTAGAATTGAAAATCAAAGTCATATGCTAGAAATTTCGTGTTAAGTTGTGATTTTATGGGTTTTTTACGCTTTTTTTGCACTTTCTCACATAATGTAGCGTAGCTTAAGCTTGGTTTGTTTTGTACGAAACTTTGCACACGACACTATTTTGTATATATTATTGTGTTGAAGTGGTTAGAATTTAAAATCATTGTCATACGCTAGAAATTACGTGTTAAGTGGCGATTTTATGGGTTTTTAAGGTTTCTTTGCACTTTCGCGTATAACGTAGCTCACACATGGTTTATTTTGCACGAAACTTGTCATATAACACTATTTGGTGTGTATTATTGGGTTGAAGTGGTTAGAATCGTAAATCATAGTCATATGCTAGAAATTTCGTGTTAAGTTGTGATTTTATGGGTTTTTTTACGTTTCTTTTGCACTTTCGCGTATAAAGTAGCTCAAACTTGGTTTGTTTTGCACGAAACTTTGCACACGACACTATTTGGCATATATTATTTTGTTGAAGTGGTTAGAATTGAAAATCTTTGTCATATGCTAGAAATTACGTGTTAAGTTGCATTTTATGGGTATTTAAACTTTTTTGGCACTTTTGCGCATAAAGTAGCTCAAACTTGGTTTGTTTTGCAAGAAACTTGGCACATAACGCTATTCGATATATATTAGTGTGTTGAAGTGGTTAGAATTGAAAATCATAGTCATATGCAAGAAATTTAGTGTTAAGATGCGATTTTATGGGTTTTTTATGCTTTTGTTGCACGGTATCGCATAAAGTAGCTTAAACTTGGTTCTTTTTGCACGAAACTTTGAACACGACACTATTTGGTATATATTTCTGTTTTGAAGTAGTTAGAATTTAAAATCATTGTTATACGCAAGTAATTATGTGTTATGTGGCGATTTTATGGGTTTTTAAGGTATCTTTGAACTTTCGCACATAAGGTAGCTCACACATGGTTTGTTTAGCACGAAACTTGTCATACAACACTATTTGGTATATATTATTGGGTTGAAGTGGTTAGAATTAAAAATCATAGTCATATGCTAGAATTTTCGTGTTAAGTTGCAATTTTATGAGTTTTTTTACGCTTTTTTTACACTTTCGCGCATAAAGTAGCTCAAACTTGGTTTGTTTTGCACGAAACCTTGCACACAACACTATTTGGTATATATTATTCTGTTGCAGTGTTTATAATTGAAAAACATAGTCATATGCAAGAAATCACATGTTAAGTTGCGATTTTATGGGTTTTGATGCTTTTTTGGTAATTTCGCTTATAAAGTAGCTCAAACTTGGTTTGTTTTGCACGAAACTTGGCACACGACACTATTTAATATATATTATTGTGTTGAAGTTATTGGAAACGAAAATCATAGTCATATGCTAGAAATTACGTGTTAAGTTGCGATTTTATGGGTTTTTATGCTTTTTTGGTGCCTTCGTGCATAAAGTGGTTCAAACTTGATTTGTTTTGCACGAAACTTGGAACACAACGCTATTCGATATATATTAGTGTGTTGAAGAGGTTAGAATTGAAAATCATAGTCATATGCTAGAAATTTCGTGTTAAGTTGCGATTTCATGGGTTTTTTTACGCTTTTTTTTGCACTTTCGCGCATAAAGTAGGTCAATCTTGGTTATTTTGCACGAAACTTGGCACACGACAATATTTGGTATATATTATTGTGTTGAAGTGGTTAGAATTGAAAATCATAATCATATGCTAGAAATTACATTTTAAGTATCGATATTATGGGTTTTTATGCTTTTTTGGTACTTTCGCGCATAAAGTAGCTCAAACTTGGTTTGTTTTGCACGAAACCTTGCACACAACACTATTTGGTATATATTATTCTGTTGTAGTGTTTATAATTGAAAATCATAGTCATATGCAAGACATTTAGTGTTAAGATGCGATTTTATGGGTTTTTTATGCTTTTGTTGCACGGTCTCGCATAAAGTAGCTTAAACTTGGTTCTTTTTGCACGAAACTTTGAACACGACACTATTTGGTATATATTTCTGTTTTGAAGTAGTTATAATTTAAAATCATTGTTATACGCAAGAAATTATGTGTTAAGTGGCGATTTTATGGGTTTTTAAGGTATCTTTGAACTTTCGCACATAAGGTAGCTCACACATGGTTTGTTTAGCACGAAACTTGTCATACAACACTATTTGGTATATATTATTGGGTTGAAGTGGTTAGAATTAAAAATCATAGTCATATGCTAGAATTTTCGTGTTAAGTTGCAATTTTATGAGTTTTTTTACGCTTTTTTTACACTTTCGCGCATAAAGTAGCTCAAACTTGGTTTGTTTTGCACGAAACCTTGCACACAACACTATTTGGTATATATTATTCTGTTGCAGTGTTTATAATTGAAAAACATAGTCATATGCAAGAAATCACATGTTAAGTTGCGATTTTATGGGTTTTGATGCTTTTTTGGTAATTTCGCTTATAAAGTAGCTCAAACTTGGTTTGTTTTGCACGAAACTTGGCACACGACACTATTTAATATATATTATTGTGTTGAAGTTATTGGAAACGAAAATCATAGTCATATGCTAGAAATTACGTGTTAAGTTGCGATTTTATGGGTTTTTAAGCTTTTTAGGTGCCTTTGTGCATAAAGTGGTTCAAACTTGGTTTGTTTTGCACGAAACTTGGAACACAACGCTATTCGATATATATTAGTGTGTTGAAGAGGTTAGAATTGAAAATCATAGTCATATGCTAGAAATTTCGTGTTAAGTTGCGATTTTATGGGTTTTTTACGCGTTTTTTGCACTTTCGCGCATAAAGTAGGTCAATCTTGGTTATTTTGCACGAAACTTGGCACACGACAATATTTGGTATATATTATTGTGTTGAAGTGGTTAGAATTGAAAATCATAATCATATGGTAGAAATTACATTTTAAGTATCGATTTTATGGGTTTTTATGCTTTTTTGGTACTTTCGCGCATAAAGTAGCTCAAACTTGGTTTGTATTGCACGAAACCTTGCACACAACACTATTTGGTATATATTATTCTGTTGTAGTGTTTATAATTGAAAATCATAGTCATATGCAAGAAATTACGTGTTAAGTTACGATTTTATGGGTTTTTTACGCTTTTTTTGCACTTTCGCGCATAAAGTAGGTCAATCTTGGTTATTTTGCACGAAACTTGGCACACGACACTATTTGGTACATATTATTGTGTTGAAGTGGTTAGAATTGAAAATCAAAATCATATGCTAGAAATTACATTTTAAGTATCGATTTTATGGGTTTTGATGCTTTTTTGGTACTTTCACGCATAAAGTAGCTCAAACTTGGTTTGTATTACAAGAAACTTGTCACATGACACTATTTAATATATATTATTTTGTTTCAGTGGCTTTAAACGAAAATCATAGTGATATGCTAGAAATTACGTCTTAAGTTGCGATTTTGTGGGATTTAAAGCTTTTTTGGCACTTTTGCGCATAAAGTAGCTCAAACTTAGTTTGTTTTGCACGAAACATGGCACACAACACTATTCGATATATATTAGTGTGTTGAAGTGGTTAAAATTTAAAATGATAGTCATATTCTAGTAATCGTGTTAAGTTACGATTTTATGGGTTTTTTTTAGCTTTTTTTGCACTTTCGGGCATAATGTAGGTCAATCTTGGTATGTTTTGCACGAAACTTGGCACACGACACTATTTGGTACATATTATTGTGTTGAAGTGGTTAGAATTGAAAATCATAATCATATGCTAGAAATTACGTTTTAAGTTGCGATTTTTTGGTTTTTAAGCTTTTTTGGCACTTTCTCTCGCATAAACTAGCTGAAACATGGTTTTTTGCATGAAACTTGGCACACGACACTATTTGATATATAATAATGTGTTGAAGTGGTAAGAATTGAAAATCATAGTCATATGCTAGAAATGTTAAGTTGCGATTTTATGGGTTTTTTACGCTTTTTTTTCCATTTTCGCGCATAAAGTAGCTCAAACTTGGTTTGTTTTGCACGAAACTTGGCACACAACACTATTTGATATATATTAGTGTGTTGAAGTGGTTAGAATTTAAAATCATAGTCATATGCTAGAAATTTCGTGTTATGTTGCGATTTTATGGGTTTTTTACGCTTTTTTTCCCATTTTCGCGCATAAAGTAATTCAAACTTGGTTTGTTTTGCACGAAACTTGGCACACAACATTATTCGATATGTATTAGTGTGTTGAAGTGGTTAGAATTGAAAATCAAAGTCATATGCTAGAAATTTCGTGTTAAGTTGTGATTTTATGGGTTTTTTACGCTTTTTTTGCACTTTCTCACATAATGTAGCGTAGCTTAAGCTTGGTTTGTTTTGTACGAAACTTTGCACACGACACTATTTTGTATATATTATTGTGTTGAAGTGGTTAGAATTTAAAATCATTGTCATACGCTAGAAATTACGTGTTAAGTGGCGATTTTATGGGTTTTTAAGGTTTCTTTGCACTTTCGCGTATAACGTAGCTCACACATGGTTTATTTTGCACGAAACTTGTCATATAACACTATTTGGTGTGTATTATTGGGTTGAAGTGGTTAGAATCGTAAATCATAGTCATATGCTAGAAATTTCGTGTTAAGTTGTGATTTTATGGGTTTTTTACGTTTCTTTTGCACTTTCGCGTATAAAGTAGCTCAAACTTGGTTTGTTTTGCACGAAACTTTGCACACGACACTATTTGGCATATATTATTTTGTTGAAGTGGTTAGAATTGAAAATCTTTGTCATATGCTAGAAAATTACGTGTTAAGTTGCATTTTATGGGTATTTAAACTTTTTTGGCACTTTTGCGCATAAAGTAGCTCAAACTTGGTTTGTTTTGCAAGAAACTTGGCACATAACGCTATTCGATATATATTAGTGTGTTGAAGTGGTTAGAATTGAAAATCATAGTCATATGCAAGAAATTTAGTGTTAAGATGCGATTTTATGGGTTTTTTATGCTTTTGTTGCACGGTATCGCATAAAGTAGCTTAAACTTGGTTCTTTTTGCACGAAACTTTGAACACGACACTATTTGGTATATATTTCTGTTTTGAAGTAGTTAGAATTTAAAATCATTGTTATACGCAAGTAATTATGTGTTATGTGGCGATTTTATGGGTTTTTAAGGTATCTTTGAACTTTCGCACATAAGGTAGCTCACACATGGTTTGTTTAGCACGAAACTTGTCATACAACACTATTTGGTATATATTATTGGGTTGAAGTGGTTAGAATTAAAAATCATAGTCATATGCTAGAATTTTCGTGTTAAGTTGCAATTTTATGAGTTTTTTTACGCTTTTTTTACACTTTCGCGCATAAAGTAGCTCAAACTTGGTTTGTTTTGCACGAAACCTTGCACACAACACTATTTGGTATATATTATTCTGTTGCAGTGTTTATAATTGAAAAACATAGTCATATGCAAGAAATCACATGTTAAGTTGCGATTTTATGGGTTTTGATGCTTTTTTGGTAATTTCGCTTATAAAGTAGCTCAAACTTGGTTTGTTTTGCACGAAACTTGGCACACGACACTATTTAATATATATTATTGTGTTGAAGTTATTGGAAACGAAAATCATAGTCATATGCTAGAAATTACGTGTTAAGTTGCGATTTTATGGGTTTTTATGCTTTTTTGGTGCCTTCGTGCATAAAGTGGTTCAAACTTGATTTGTTTTGCACGAAACTTGGAACACAACGCTATTCGATATATATTAGTGTGTTGAAGAGGTTAGAATTGAAAATCATAGTCATATGCTAGAAATTTCGTGTTAAGTTGCGATTTCATGGGTTTTTTACGCTTTTTTTGCACTTTCGCGCATAAAGTAGGTCAATCTTGGTTATTTTGCACGAAACTTGGCACACGACAATATTTGGTATATATTATTGTGTTGAAGTGGTTAGAATTGAAAATCATAATCATATGCTAGAAATTACATTTTAAGTATCGATATTATGGGTTTTTATGCTTTTTTGGTACTTTCGCGCATAAAGTAGCTCAAACTTGGTTTGTTTTGCACGAAACCTTGCACACAACACTATTTGGTATATATTATTCTGTTGTAGTGTTTATAATTGAAAATCATAGTCATATGCAAGACATTTAGTGTTAAGATGCGATTTTATGGGTTTTTTATGCTTTTGTTGCACGGTCTCGCATAAAGTAGCTTAAACTTGGTTCTTTTTGCACGAAACTTTGAACACGACACTATTTGGTATATATTTCTGTTTTGAAGTAGTTATAATTTAAAATCATTGTTATACGCAAGAAATTATGTGTTAAGTGGCGATTTTATGGGTTTTTAAGGTATCTTTGAACTTTCGCACATAAGGTAGCTCACACATGGTTTGTTTAGCACGAAACTTGTCATACAACACTATTTGGTATATATTATTGGGTTGAAGTGGTTAGAATTAAAAATCATAGTCATATGCTAGAATTTTCGTGTTAAGTTGCAATTTTATGAGTTTTTTTACGCTTTTTTTACACTTTCGCGCATAAAGTAGCTCAAACTTGGTTTGTTTTGCACGAAACCTTGCACACAACACTATTTGGTATATATTATTCTGTTGCAGTGTTTTATAATTGAAAAACATAGTCATATGCAAGAAATCACATGTTAAGTTGCGATTTTATGGGTTTTGATGCTTTTTTGGTAATTTCGCTTATAAAGTAGCTCAAACTTGGTTTGTTTTGCACGAAACTTGGCACACGACACTATTTAATATATATTATTGTGTTGAAGTTATTGGAAACGAAAATCATAGTCATATGCTAGAAATTACGTGTTAAGTTGCGATTTTATGGGTTTTTAAGCTTTTTAGGTGCCTTTGTGCATAAAGTGGTTCAAACTTGGTTTGTTTTGCACGAAACTTGGAACACAACGCTATTCGATATATATTAGTGTGTTGAAGAGGTTAGAATTGAAAATCATAGTCATATGCTAGAAATTTCGTGTTAAGTTGCGATTTTATGGGTTTTTTACGCGTTTTTTGCACTTTCGCGCATAAAGTAGGTCAATCTTGGTTATTTTGCACGAAACTTGGCACACGACAATATTTGGTATATATTATTGTGTTGAAGTGGTTAGAATTGAAAATCATAATCATATGGTAGAAATTACATTTTAAGTATCGATTTTATGGGTTTTTATGCTTTTTTGGTACTTTCGCGCATAAAGTAGCTCAAACTTGGTTTGTATTGCACGAAACCTTGCACACAACACTATTTGGTATATATTATTCTGTTGTAGTGTTTATAATTGAAAATCATAGTCATATGCAAGAAATTACGTGTTAAGTTACGATTTTATGGGTTTTTTTACGCTTTTTTTGCACTTTCGCGCATAAAGTAGGTCAATCTTGGTTATTTTGCACGAAACTTGGCACACGACACTATTTGGTACATATTATTGTGTTGAAGTGGTTAGAATTGAAAATCAAAATCATATGCTAGAAATTACATTTTAAGTATCGATTTTATGGGTTTTGATGCTTTTTTGGTACTTTCACGCATAAAGTAGCTCAAACTTGGTTTGTATTACAAGAAACTTGTCACATGACACTATTTAATATATATTATTTTGTTTCAGTGGCTTTAAACGAAAATCATAGTGATATGCTAGAAATTACGTCTTAAGTTGCGATTTTGTGGGATTTAAAGCTTTTTTGGCACTTTTGCGCATAAAGTAGCTCAAACTTAGTTTGTTTTGCACGAAACATGGCACACAACACTATTCGATATA
>NC_080048.1:24400708-24425708 GCF_026212465.1 Amaranthus tricolor
TTAAATTAAAATAGTAAATATTAATATTTTTAAACGAAATTTTTTCTGTACATATATATACATGAAATATAAGTTTTGTATTAATTTGGTGAATTATAGTGAAGTATAAATATTATTATTAATTTTTGCTAAAAAAATGCATAAAATAAAGAAATTCATAAATTTGGGTTAAAAATAATTATTTCTGAAAAAAATAATTTATTTTAGTAAAACTGTATTTTCATTTCATTTAAATTATTTTTTTGTAAAATTTTGTGATATTAAAATTTTAAAGAAATAAATTAATAATCTAAATTGTTATTGTAGGCAAATAGAAAGAAAAATGAAAATAATAATTAAAATTAATTTATTTTGGTGAATAAGAATATACACCAACTCAATTAATAATAAGTTATTTATTTTAAAATATTTCATGTAGATTTTAATCTTAAGGAAATTAATTATTCATGTATTAAATCTAAAAATAAGTTATTAAGAAAATAATGAAGCATAATTGAAATTTATTTATAAATAAATACGAAAGACCCATTTAGTTTTGATTTTAATAGTAATAAATGATTATTTGTATGTAAGTCGTAATGAATTTATTTCTATTGTATGTTATTGTAATGTTGCATTTATATGAAAACAGTAACATGATAATAAAAAGGCTTGATAGTAAGGAAATGCCGAACCATGCTTCCGGCATGTAAAAAACGTGGGACGTGTTTTCCGGCACGTAAAATACGGCGAACACAGTAAGGTTGTTTAACCTGATCTGTGGCTCGAGCAACATTATACTGGAGGAGTGACGACTCCCACTAAGTTAGGGGTTTTGGTTTACCTCACCCTAACAGGCCCTTACATATATCAAACAAAGATCATATGTGTTGCATTCATTAAATAAGTAATCGGATTCCACGCCCTAACACTCAAGCAGAAGTGTTAGTAAATCACGCCCTGGTACTCAAGCAGAAGGACCAGAAGTTATATATATATAAATGAATCTAATATAAAAATGAATTCCTTATAATACATAAGATACCTTGCATATTATTTATTGCAATGCACTTATTTTTGCTTATTACTTAATGCCGTGCATATACTATCAATACTTGTATATTTGCGGTAAGTTTTTATACTCGGTTTTTTTTAAAGCTGACCGATTTCCATCGGCTGTTCCCATATTTCGGGAGCAGATGCTGCAGGTAATTTTACATGAAGTTATTAAGAAGCTATTGTATTGTCTATGTGATGTTAGTATATATGTAGTTTATATTATGAGTATGTAAAAACGATAATTATGTATTAAAGAAAGATGTAATACGTAAAATTATATTTTAATGATTTAAGTTTTCTTTGTTTTTGTTGAAAATTATGTTTTGTCTTATTTGTTTTTCACAATAATCACGGTACGATAGACTTCCGCTTAGCATTACCTACTATTATATTTTATAATAAACCTACATTAGAAAAGAACGATCCGTTACACTTGGTATGAGAGCCAATGTTATTCGAACGGTCGGATCTTCTTATCCGATACTAGGAAACACCGTGATAAATTACGTTTTTGAAAAAAAAAAAAATTTTATTTTAAAAGAAATTTTTTTGATATGTTTATGTGTTTAAAAAAAAACAATGTGATTTGCGATTTAAAATATAGCTTACGCAACAATTCCCTACCTTATTAAAAGATGCCAAAAGGTGGTAGTAGAGGGTATATCGTAAGAGGTGAACCATTGGAGATCATTATGATGATTTACACCAGGAGTTTGAAGTTGAAGGTAAAGTAAATTCTGGAAAATTTCCTGTTGGTAATTTTACAGCAAATGTTTTGTTTGATTGTGGAGCGGATAGGTCTTTTATTTCTAGTGCTTTTCTCCGCATATCTTCTATTTCTTTAAAACCTCAAAAATCCCACTTGTGTATCAACTTACCTGATGGTACACCTTACCTGTGTGATCGTATCTTTTATGATTTTCCATTGGAGATTTGTGGGAATCTTTTACCAGCTGACTTAATTCAATTTGATTTGGGAACATTTGATATCATTTTGGGTATGGATTGGTTGGAGAGATATTCAGCGGAGATTTTGTGTAAGGAAAAGGTTGTTAGAATAAAAACTTCCGAGGGAACAAAGTGTATTCGGAAGAACTCAAGATCTCAGCTAGAGACAATTTCTGTAATTCAAGCATCACAAATGATAAGACAAGGAGATGAAGGGTTCTTATGTTATGTTACTACTGAAGAAGTAAAACCTAAACCTAGTTTGCAAGAAACCCCGATCGTGCAAGAATATTCTGATGTGTTTCCTGAAGAATTACCCGGTATACCTCCAAGAAGAGAAGTAGACTTCCATATTGACCTTATTCCTAATATCACCCCTATTTCTAAAACTCCTTACCGTTTTGCTCCAGCTGAATTGGCTGAGCTGAAAAAGCAGCTAGATGAATTGCTGGAAAAAGGTTTCATTCGACCTAGTGTTTCACCATGGGGAGCTCCGGTCCTCTTTGTCAGAAAGAAAGATGGGAGTATGAGGCTATGCATTGATTATCGGGAGATCAATAAGATTACCATCAAGAATCGTTATCCTTTGCCAAGGATAGACGACCTTTTTGATTAGTTAGGGGGAGCAAGGGTCTTTTCGAAGATAGATTTGAGGTCTGGTTATCATCAATTGAGGATTGCTGAAGAAGATATTCCTAAGACTGCATTCAGAACCAGATATGGGCACTATGAGTTTCTAGTAATGCCATTTGGTCTAACGAATGCTCCAGCAGCATTTATGGACCTCATGCAAAGATATTTCAACCCTTACCTGGATAAGTTTATGGTTGTGTTTATTGATGATATATTGGTGTATTCGAAGAATGAAGAGCAACATGAGAAGCACTTAAGGATAGTTTTGGAGAAGTTGAGAAAGGAGAAACTTTATGGCAAGTTTAGTAAATGTGAATTTTGGTTAGAGAACATATCTTTCTTAGGGCACGTTGTTTCGAAAGATGGAATTTCTGTTGACCTTGAAAAGATTAGAGCAGTGATGGAATGGCCGAATCCAAAGAGTGTTACTGAAGTAAGAAGTTTCTTAGGCTTAGCAGGCTATTATAGGAAGTTTGTGGAAAATTTTTCTAAAATTGCCCGACCGTTGTTTGAGTTGCTTAAAAAGGGAGTTCGGTTTCAATGGGGCGAGAAGCAGAGTAAATCACTAGAAGAGCTTAAGAGGAGACTTACGACGGCACCTGTGTTGATCATGCCCGACTGTGGGAAAGCATTTGAGGTATATTGTGATGCATCGAAGGAAGGTTTGGGATGTGTGCTAATGCAAGAAGGCAAAGTAGTAGCTTATGCGTCAAGGCAATTAAGGCCACACGAGCTGAATTATCCAGTACACGACATTGAACTAGCAGCCGTAATTTTTGCCCTAAAGTTATGGAGACATTATCTCTATGGAGTACCATGCAAGATCTTCACTGATCATAAAAATTTGAAATATGTCTTCACTCAGAAGGAACTGAATATGCGACAAAGGCGGTGGCTGGAAATCATTAAAGACTTTGAAGTTGACATAAATTATCATCCCGGAAAAGCAAATAAAGTGGCAGATGCATTGAGCAGAAGGCCGAGGATATCTGTAAATGCTATAATGACGGTACCTTGGGAATTATACCGAGAAATCCAGAAGTTAGATCTAGAAATTGTTAATCACTATCAAGTTGTTGAATATTTGGGAGCAATGACTATACAACCGACTTTGTTCGAAAGAATTATAGAAGCACAACAAGAAGATCCCGAGATAATCGAGTTAATCATTCGAGTTCAAAGAAAAGAGATAGAAGCGTTCGAAGTGGGTGAGAAAGGTGAACTAAGAATGAACGGGAGATTGTGTATACAAGACAACACAGAGTTGAAAAAAGAGATTTTGAAGGAAGGACACCAAGGAATGTTTCACTTACACCCTGGTAGAGATAAAATGATTGAAGAATTAAGGAAATTATTTTGGTGGAAAAGTATGAGGAAAGATGTAGCTGATTTTGTATCTCGATGCTTGATATGCCAGAAGGTGAAATTTGAAAGGCAGAAGAGTTCTGGACTATTTCAACCACTAGAAATTCCTGAGTGGAAATGGGATTCCGTATCCATGGATTTTGTAGTTGGATTACCAAGAACGCAACGAGGAAATGACACAATTTGGGTAATAGTTGACAGATTGACCAAAGTTGCAAGGTTTCTGCCAATGAAGGGAACATGGTCAGTAAAACAATTGGCTGATACTTATGTTCGAGAAATTGTAAGATTACATGGAGTACCGAGAACAATTGTGTCTGACAGAGACCCAAAATTTTTGTCTCGATTTTGGGAAAAGTTGCAAGAAGCATTCGGATCGAAGCTATGTTTAAGTACCGCATTTCATCCGGCTACTGATGGCCAAACCGAAAGAACCATCCAGACATTAGAGGATCTTTTGAGATGTTGTATTCTTGAATTTGGTGGTTCATGGGAACAGAAATTGCCTTTGATAGAGTTTTCGTACAACAACAGCTATCAAACCAGCATTAAGATGGCACCAAACGAAGCCTTATACGGAAGAAAATGTCGAGTGCCGTTGTGTTGGGATCAGATGGACCGAAATGTGCCTGAAGGACCAGATCTTATTCAAGACTCTATTGATAGCTTAAGGGTGGTACAAGAGAACATGAAGGCAGCACAAAGTAGACAGAAGAGTTATGCAGACAACCGTCGCAGAGCTTTGCAATTTGCTGAAGGCGACAAAGTATTTCTAAAGATTTCACCAACAAAAGGGGTCCAACGCTTTGGGATAAAAGGGAAATTAAGCCCTAAATTTATCGGACCTTTTGAAATTTTGAAAAGAGTAGGGGAGGTGGCATACGAACTAGCTTTACCCCCGGATTTAGCTAGAGTTCATAATGTATTCCATGTTTCTCAGTTGAGAAAGTATATCCACGACCCATCACATGTGTTAGTTCACGAACCCTTACAAATTGATGAAAACCTAGCTTATGAAGAAAGACCAATTAGAATTTTGGATCGTCAAGTGAAAGAATTGAGGAATAAAAGAATACCTCAAGTTAAAGTGCTATGGTCGAACCATCATGTCGAAGAAGCAACTTGGGAAAGTGAAACTGATATGAGAGAACGCTATCCCCAGTTGTTCATTTAGGTTCAAGTTTCGGGACGAAACTATGTTAAGGGGGGAAGAGTTGTAACAGACCGTTTTTCTTAATCTTAAATATTTTGACAAATTCAATAATCGTGTCGTTTTATTATTTTCTTTTTAATGCCGTTTCGAAATTTTATTCCAATCGTTCTTAAGTTCTCGTTTTTGTTTTATATATAATTTATTTCTCTTAAAATAAATTACCTAAATATTAAGTCTCGCTAAATTACCTACAATAACTTAATCTTTTTAATTTCTATATTAAATTATAATTAAAAATAAAAATATATAATAATAATAAAATTTAAAAAAAAAAGAAAAAAAGAAAAAAAAAAAAAAAAGTTGTAAATCTTGGAAGTGGGCGGCAAGGTTGGCTAGGTGCCAAAATATTAACTTAGTCTTATCCTAAGATAAAACCAAGTACTAAATATCTTGGAAGATAATTACTACTTGCTTGTACATGAAGGAAAATTATAATAATAAAAAAAAAATTTCAATCTTAGCCTATATAACCCAAGCAAACCGTGGGTAAGGAAAAAAAAAAAGAAGAGAAGGAAAATAAGAAAAATTACTCTCAAATAACAAATTATTCCTAAAAAAATTCTAAAAATCCTAGAAAAATTCCTAAAAGTTCTCAAAAATTTTCTAATAATAGTATATAGTGTTAATTATAGAAATTCAAGGGGAGGAAGCTAATTTTGTGGCTAAAAATTCTACAACAAAGGGAATTAATTAATAGTGATATTATTAAAGGTATAAATTCTTACATATATTTATTTACATAAAATTAAGCTCATAAATTTTATATGTTTTTATTATGTATAAATTAATATTTCTGGAAATTTAGGTGAATTAATTCGTTGTATATTATTTTATATGATTTATTCTTTGAAATTGCCAAAAACCGCAAAATCTGAAATAATTTAAATTAAAAAAGTAAATATTAATATTTTTAAACGAAATTTTTTCTGTACATATATATACATGAAATATAAGTTTTGTATTAATTTGGTGAATTATAGTGAAGTATAAATATTATTATTAATTTTTGCTAAAAAAATGCATAAATAAAGAAATTCATAAATTTGGGTTAAAAATAATTATTTCTGAAAAAAATAATTTATTTTAGTAAAACTGTATTTTCATTTCATTTAAATTATTTTTTTGTAAAATTTTGTGATATTGAAATTTTAAAGAAATAAATTAATAATCTAAATTGTTATTGTAGGCAAAAAGAAAGAAAAATGAAAATAATAATTAAAATTAATTTATTTTGGTGAATAAGAATATACACCAACTCAATTAATAATAAGTTATTTATTTTAAAATATTTCATGTAGATTTTAATCTTAAGGAAATTAATTATTCATGTATTAAATCTAAAAATAAGTTATTAAGAAAATAATGAAGCATAATTGAAATTTATTTATAAATAAATACGAAAGACCCATTTAGTTTTGATTTTAATAGTAATAAATGATTATTTGTATGTAAGTCGTAATGAATTTATTTCTATTGTATGTTATTGTAATGTTGCATTTATATGAAAACAGTAACATGATAATAAAAAGGCTTGATAGTAAGGAAATGCCGAACCATGCTTCCGGCATGTAAAAAACGTGGGACGTGTTTTCCGGCACGTAAAATACGGCGAACACAGTAAGGTTGTTTAACCTGATCTGTGGCTCGAGCAACATTATACTGGAGGAGTGACGACTCCCACTAAGTTAGGGGTTTTGGTTTACCTCACCCTAACAGGCCCTTACATATATCAAACAAAGATCATATGTGTTGCATTCATTAAATAAGTAATCGGATTCCACGCCCTAACACTCAAGCAGAAGTGTTAGTAAATCACGCCCTGGTACTCAAGCAGAAGGACCAGAAGTTATATATATATAAATGAATCTAATATAAAAATGAATTCCTTATAATACATAAGATACCTTGCATATTATTTATTGCAATGCACTTATTTTTGCTTATTACTTAATGCCGTGCATATACTATCAATACTTGTATATTTGCGGTAAGTTTTTATACTCGGTTTTTTTTAAAGCTGACCGATTTCCATCGGCTGTTCCCATATTTCGGGAGCAGATGCTGCAGGTAATTTTACATGAAGTTATTAAGAAGCTATTGTATTGTCTATGTGATGTTAGTATATATGTAGTTTATATTACGAGTATGTAAAAACGATAATTATGTATTAAAGAAAGATGTAATACGTAAAATTATATTTTAATGATTTAAGTTTTCTTTGTTTTTGTTGAAAATTATGTTTTGTCTTATTTGTTTTTCACAATAATCACGGTACGATAGACTTCCGCTTAGCATTACCTACTATTATATTTTATAATAAACCTACATTAGAAAAGAACGATCCGTTACACTTGGTATGAGAGCCAACGTTATTCGAACGGTCGGATCTTCTTATCCGATACTAGGAAACACCGTGATAAATTACGTTTTTGAAAAAAAAAAAAAATTTATTTTAAAAGAAATTTGTTTGATATGTTTATGTGTTTAAAAAAAAACAATGTGATTTGCGATTTAAAATATAGCTTACGCAACAATTCCCTACCTTATTAAAAGATGCCAAAAGGTGGTAGTAGAGGGTATATCGTAAGAGGTGAACCATTGGAGATCATTATGATGATTTACACCAGGAGTTTGAAGTTGAAGGTAAAGTAAATTCTGGAAAATTTCCTGTTGGTAATTTTACAGCAAATGTTTTGTTTGATTGTGGAGCGGATAGGTCTTTTATTTCTAGTGCTTTTCTCCGCATATCTTCTATTTCTTTAAAACCTCAAAAATCCCACTTGTGTATCAACTTACCTGATGGTACACCTTACCTGTGTGATCGTATCTTTTATGATTTTCCATTGGAGATTTGTGGGAATCTTTTACCAGCTGACTTAATTCAATTTGATTTGGGAACATTTGATATCATTTTGGGTATGGATTGGTTGGAGAGATATTCAGCGGAGATTTTGTGTAAGGAAAAGGTTGTTAGAATAAAAACTTCCGAGGGAACAAAGTGTATTCGGAAGAACTCAAGATCTCAGCTAGAGACAATTTCTGTAATTCAAGCATCACAAATGATAAGACAAGGAGATGAAGGGTTCTTATGTTATGTTACTACTGAAGAAGTAAAACCTAAACCTAGTTTGCAAGAAACCCCGATCGTGCAAGAATATTCTGATGTGTTTCCTGAAGAATTACCCGGTATACCTCCAAGAAGAGAAGTAGACTTCCATATTGACCTTATTCCTAATATCACCCCTATTTCTAAAACTCCTTACCGTTTTGCTCCAGCTGAATTGGCTGAGCTGAAAAAGCAGCTAGATGAATTGCTGGAAAAAGGTTTCATTCGACCTAGTGTTTCACCATGGGGAGCTCCGGTCCTCTTTGTCAGAAAGAAAGATGGGAGTATGAGGCTATGCATTGATTATCGGGAGATCAATAAGATTACCATCAAGAATCGTTAACCTTTGCCAAGGATAGACGACCTTTTTGATCAGTTAGGGGGAGCAAGGGTCTTTTCGAAGATAGATTTGAGGTCTGGTTATCATCAATTGAGGATTGCTGAAGAAGATATTCCTAAGACTGCATTCAGAACCAGATATGGGCACTATGAGTTTCTAGTAATGCCATTTGGTCTAACGAATGCTCCAGCAGCATTTATGGACCTCATGCAAAGATATTTCAACCCTTACCTGGATAAGTTTATAGTTGTGTTTATTGATGATATATTGGTGTATTCGAAGAATGAAGAGCAACATGAGAAGCACTTAAGGATAGTTTTGGAGAAGTTGAGAAAGGAGAAACTTTATGGCAAGTTTAGTAAATGTGAATTTTGGTTAGAGAACATATCTTTCTTAGGGCACGTTGTTTCGAAAGATGGAATTTTTGTTGACCTTGAAAAGATTAGAGCAGTGATGGAATGGCCGAATCCAAAGAGTGTTACTGAAGTAAGAAGTTTCTTAGGCTTAGCAGGCTATTATAGGAAGTTTGTGGAAAATTTTTCTAAAATTGCCCGACCGTTGTTTGAGTTGCTTAAAAAGGGAGTTCGGTTTCAATGGGGCGAGAAGCAGAGTAAATCACTAGAAGAGCTTAAGAGGAGACTTACGACGGCACCTGTGTTGATCATGCCCGACTGTGGGAAAGCATTTGAGGTATATTGTGATGCATCGAAGGAAGGTTTGGAATGTGTTCTAATGCAAGAAGGCAAAGTAGTAGCTTATGCGTCAAGGCAATTAAGGCCACACGAGCTGAATTATCCAGTACACGACATTGAACTAGCAGCCGTAATTTTTGCCCTAAAGTTATGGAGACATTATCTCTATGGAGTACCATGCAAGATCTTCACTGATCATAAAAATTTGAAATATGTCTTCACTCAGAAGGAACTGAATATGCGACAAAGGCGGTGGTTGGAAATCATTAAAGACTTTGAAGTTGACATAAGTTATCATCCCGGAAAAGCAAACAAAGTGGCAGATGCATTGAGCAGAAGGCCGAGGATATCTGTAAATGCTATAATGACGGTACCTTGGGAATTATACCGAGAAATCCAGAAGTTAGATCTAGAAATTGTTAATCACTATCAAGTTGTTGAATATTTGGGAGCAATGACTATACAACCGACTTTGTTCGAAAGAATTATAGAAGCACAACAAGAAGATCCCGAGATAATCGAGTTAATCATTCGAGTTCAAAGAAAAGAGACAGAAGCGTTCGAAGTGGGTGAGAAAGGTGAACTAAGAATGAACGGGAGATTGTGTATACAAGACAACACAGAGTTGAAAAAAGAGATTTTGAAGGAAGGACACCAAGGAATGTTTCACTTACACCCTGGTAGAGATAAAATGATTGAAGAATTAAGGAAATTATTTTGGTGGAAAGGTATGAGGAAAGATGTAGCTGATTTTGTATCTCGATGCTTGATATGCCAGAAGGTGAAATTTGAAAGGCAGAAGAGTTCTGGACTACTTCAACCACTAGAAATTCCTGAGTGGAAATGGGATTCCGTATCCATGGATTTTGTAGTTGGATTACCAAGAACGCAACGAGGAAATGACACAATTTGGGTAATAGTTGACAGATTGACCAAAGTTGCAAGGTTTCTGCCAATGAATGGAACATGGTCAGTAAAACAATTGGCTGATACTTATGTTCGAGAAATTGTAAGATTACATGGAGTACCGAGAACAATTGTGTCTGACAGAGACCCAAAATTTTTGTCTCGATTTTGGGAAAAGTTGCAAGAAGCATTCGGATCGAAGCTATGTTTAAGTACCGCATTTCATCCGGCTACTGATGGCCAAACCGAAAGAACCATCCAGACATTAGAGGATCTTTTGAGATGTTGTATTCTTGAATTTGGTGGTTCATGGGAACAGAAATTGCCTTTGATAGAGTTTTCGTACAACAACAGCTATCAACCAGCATTAAGATGGCACCAAACGAAGCCTTATACGGAAGAAAATGTCGAGTGCCGTTGTGTTGGGATCAGATGGACCGAAATGTGCCTGAAGGACCAGATCTTATTCAAGACTCTATTGATAGCTTAAGGGTGGTACAAGAGAACATGAAGGCAGCACAAAGTAGATAGAAGAGTTATGCAGACAACCGTCGCAGAGCTTTGCAATTTGCTGAAGGCGACAAAGTATTTCTAAAGATTTCACCAACAAAAGGGGTCCAACGCTTTGGGATAAAAGGGAAATTAAGCCCTAAATTTATCGGACCTTTTGAAATTTTGAAAAGAGTAGGGGAGGTGGCATACGAACTAGCTTTACCCCCGGATTTAGCTAGAGTTCATAATGTATTCCATGTTTCTCAGTTGAGAAAGTATATCCACGACCCATCACATGTGTTAGTTCACGAACCCTTACAAATTGATGAAAACCTAGCTTATGAAGAAAGACCAATTAGAATTTTGGATCGTCAAGTGAAAGAATTGAGGAATAAAAGAATACCTCAAGTTAAAGTGCTATGGTCGAACCATCATGTCGAAGAAGCAACTTGGGAAAGTGAAACTGATATGAGAGAACGCTATCCCCAGTTGTTCATTTAGGTTCAAGTTTCGGGACGAAACTATGTTAAGGGGGGAAGAGTTGTAACAGACCGTTTTTCTTAATCTTAAATATTTTGACAAATTCAATAATCGTGTCGTTTTATTATTTTCTTTTTAATGCCGTTTCGAAATTTTATTCCAATCGTTCTTAAGTTCTCGTTTTTGTTTTATATATAATTTATTTCTCTTAAAATAAATTACCTAAATATTAAGTCTCGCTAAATTACCTACAATAACTTAATCTTTTTAATTTCTATATTAAATTATAATTAAAAATAAAAATATATAATAATAATAAAATTTTAAAAAAAAAGAAAAAAAGAAAAAAAAAATAAAAGTTGTAAATCTTGGAAGTGGGCGGCAAGGTTGGCTAGGTGCCAAAATATTAACTTAGTCTTATCCTAAGATAAAACCAAGTCCTAAATATCTTGGAAGATAATTACTACTTGCTTGTACATGAAGGAAAATTATAATAATAAAAAAAAATTTTCAATCTTAGCCTATATAACCCAAGCAAACCGTGGGTAAGGAAAAAAAAAAAAAGAAGAGAAGGAAAATAAGAAAAATTACTCTCAAATAACAAATTATTCCTAAAAAAATTCTAAAAATCCTAGAAAAATTCCTAAAAGTTCTCAAAAATTTTCTAATAATAGTATATAGTGTTAATTATAGAAATTCAAGGGGAGGAAGCTAATTTTGTGGCTAAAAATTCTACAACAAAGGGAATTAATTAATAGTGATATTATTAAAGGTATAAATTCTTACATATATTTATTTACATAAAATTGAGCTCATAAATTTTATATGTTTTTATTATGTATAAATTAATATTTCTGGAAATTTAGGTGAATTAATTCGTTGTATATTATTTTATATGATTTATTCTTTGAAATTGCCAAAAACCGCAAAATCTGAAATAATTTAAATTAAAAAAGTAAATATTAATATTTTTAAATGAAATTTTTTCTGTACATATATATACATGAAATATAAGTTTTGTATTAATTTGGTGAATTATAGTGAAGTATATATATTATTATTAATTTTTGCTAAAAAAATGCATAAAATAAAGAAATTCATAAATTTGGGTTAAAAATAATTATTTCTGAAAAAAATAATTTATTTTAGTAAAACTGTATTTTCATTTCATTTAAATTATTTTTTTGTAAAATTTTGTGATATTGAAATTTTAAAGAAATAAATTAATAATCTAAATTGTTATTGTAGGCAAAAAGAAAGAAAAATGAAAATAATAATTAAAATTAATTTATTTTGGTGAATAAGAATATACACCAACTCAATTAATAATAAGTTATTTATTTTAAAATATTTCATGTAGATTTTAATCTTAAGGAAATTAATTATTCATGTATTAAATCTAAAAATAAGTTATTAAGAAAATAATGAAGCATAATTGAAATTTATTTATAAATAAATACGAAAGACCCATTTAGTTTTGATTTTAATAGTAATAAATGATTATTTGTATGTAAGTCGTAATGAATTTATTTCTATTGTATGTTATTGTAATGTTGCATTTATATGAAAACAGTAACATGATAATAAAAAGGCTTGATAGTAAGGAAATGCCGAACCATGCTTCCGGCATGTAAAAAACGTAGGACGTGTTTTCCGGCACGTAAAATACGGCGAACACAGTAAGGTTGTTTAACCTGATCTGTGGCTCGAGGAACATTATACTGGAGGAGTGACGACTCCCACTAAGTTAGGGGTTTTGGTTTACCTCACCCTAACAGGCCCTTACATATATCAAACAAAGATCATATGTGTTGCATTCATTAAATAAGTAATCGGATTCCACGCCCTAACACTCAAGCAGAAGTGTTAGTAAATCACGCCCTGGTACTCAAGCAGAAGGACCAGAAGTTATATATATATAAATGAATCTAATATAAAAATGAATTCCTTATAATACATAAGATACCTTGCATATTATTTATTGCAATGCACTTATTTTTGCTTATTACTTAATGCCGTGCATATACTATCAATACTTGTATATTTGCGGTAAGTTTTTATACTCGGTTTTTTTTAAAGCTGACCGATTTCCATCGGCTGTTCCCATATTTCGGGAGCAGATGCTGCAGGTAATTTTACATGAAGTTATTAAGAAGCTATTGTATTGTCTATGTGATGTTAGTATATATGTAGTTTATATTACGAGTATGTAAAAACGATAATTATGTATTAAAGAAAGATGTAATACGTAAAATTATATTTTAATGATTTAAGTTTTCTTTGTTTTTGTTGAAAATTGTGTTTTGTCTTTTTTGTTTTTCACAATAATCACGGTACGATAGACTTCCGCTTAGCATTACCTACTATTATATTTTATAATAAACCTACATTAGAAAAGAACGATCCGTTACACTTGGTATGAGAGCCAACGTTATTCGAACGGTCGGATCTTCTTATCCGATACTAGGAAACACCGTGATAAATTACGTTTTTGAAAAAAAAAAAAATTTATTTTAAAAGAAATTTGTTTGATATGTTTATGTGTTTAAAAAAAAACAATGTGATTTGCGATTTAAAATATAGCTTACGCAACAATTCCCTACCTTATTAAAAGATGCCAAAAGGTGGTAGTAGAGGGTATATCGTAAGAGGTGAACCATTGGAGATCATTATGATGATTTACACCAGGAGTTTGAAGTTGAAGGTAAAGTAAATTCTGGAAAATTTCCTGTTGGTAATTTTACAGCAAATGTTTTGTTTGATTGTGGAGCGGATAGGTCTTTTATTTCTAGTGCTTTTCTCCGAATATCTTCTATTTCTTTAAAACCTCAAAAATCCCACTTGTGTATCAACTTACCTGATGGTACACCTTACCTGTGTGATCGTATCTTTCATGATTTTCCATTGGAGATTTGTGGGAATCTTTTACCAGCTGACTTAATTCAATTTGATTTGGGAACATTTGATATCATTTTGGGTATGGATTGGTTGGAGAGATATTCAGCGGAGATTTTGTGCAAGGAAAAGGTTCTTAGAATAAAAACTTCCGAGAGAACAAAGTGTATTCGGAAGAACTCAAGATCTCAGTTAGGGGGAGCAAGGGTCTTTTCGAAGATAGATTTGAGGTCTGGTTATCATCAATTGAGGATTGCTGAAGAAGATATTCCTAAGACTGCATTCAGAACCAGATATGGGCACTATGAGTTTCTAGTAATGCCATTTGGTCTAACGAATGCTCCAGCAGCATTTATGGACCTCATGCAAAGATATTTCAACCCTTACCTGGATAAGTTTGTAGTTGTGTTTATTGATGATATATTGGTGTATTCGAAGAATGAAGAGCAACATGAGAAGCACTTAAGGATAGTTTTGGAGAAGTTGAGAAAGGAGAAACTTTATGGCAAGTTTAGTAAATGTGAATTTTGGTTAGAGAACATATCTTTCTTAGGGCACGTTGTTTCGAAAGATGGAATTTCTGTTGACCTTGAAAAGATTAGAGCAGTGATGGAATGGCCGAATCCAAAGAGTGTTACTGAAGTAAGAAGTTTCTTAGGCTTAGCAGGCTATTATAGGAAGTTTGTGGAAAATTTTTCTAAAATTGCCCGACCGTTGTTTGAGTTGCTTAAAAAGGGAGTTCGGTTTCAATGGGGCGAGAAGCAGAGTAAATCACTAGAAGAGCTTAAGAGGAGACTTACGACGGCACCTGTGTTGATCATGCCCGACTGTGGGAAAGCATTTGAGGTATATTGTGATGCATCGAAGGAAGGTTTGGGATGTGTGCTAATGCAAGAAGGCAAAGTAGTAGCTTATGCGTCAAGGCAATTAAGGCCACACGAGCTGAATTATCCAGTACACGACATTGAACTAGCAGCCGTAATTTTTGCCCTAAAGTTATGGAGACATTATCTCTATGGAGTACCATGCAAGATCTTCACTGATCATAAAAATTTGAAATATGTCTTCACTCAGAAGGAACTGAATATGCGACAAAGGCGGTGGCTGGAAATCATTAAAGACTTTGAAGTTGACATAAGTTATCATCCCGGAAAAGCAAACAAAGTGGCAGATGCATTGAGCAGAAGGCCGAGGATATCTGTAAATGCTATAATGACGGTACCTTGGGAATTATACCGAGAAATCCAGAAGTTAGATCTAGAAATTGTTAATCACTATCAAGTTGTTGAATATTTGGGAGCAATGACTATACAACCGACTTTGTTCGAAAGAATTATAGAAGCACAACAAGAAGATCCCGAGATAATCGAGTTAATCATTCGAGTTCAAAGAAAAGAGACAGAAGCGTTCGAAGTGGGTGAGAAAGGTGAACTAAGAATGAACGGGAGATTGTGTATACAAGACAACACAGAGTTGAAAAAAGAGATTTTGAAGGAAGGACACCAAGGAATGTTTCACTTACACCCTGGTAGAGATAAAATGATTGAAGAATTAAGGAAATTATTTTGGTGGAAAGGTATGAGGAAAGATGTAGCTGATTTTGTATCTCGATGCTTGATATGCCAGAAGGTGAAATTTGAAAGGCAGAAGAGTTCTGGACTACTTCAACCACTAGAAATTCCTGAGTGGAAATGGGATTCCGTATCCATGGATTTTGTAGTTGGATTACCAAGAACGCAACGAGGAAATGACACAATTTGGGTAATAGTTGACAGATTGACCAAAGTTGCAAGGTTTCTGCCAATGAAGGGAACATGGTCAGTAAAACAATTGGCTGATACTTATGTTCGAGAAATTGTAAGATTACATGGAGTACCGAGAACAATTGTGTCTGACAGAGACCCAAAATTTTTGTCTCGATTTTGGGAAAAGTTGCAAGAAGCATTCGGATCGAAGCTATGTTTAAGTACCGCATTTCATCCGGCTACTGATGGCCAAACCGAAAGAACCATCCAGACATTAGAGGATCTTTTGAGATGTTGTATTCTTGAATTTGGTGGTTCATGGGAACAGAAATTGCCTTTGATAGAGTTTTCGTACAACAACAGCTATCAACCAGCATTAAGATGGCACCAAACGAAGCCTTATACGGAAGAAAATGTCGAGTGCCGTTGTGTTGGGATCATATGGACCGAAATGTGCCTGAAGGACCAGATCTTATTCAAGACTCTATTGATAGCTTAAGGGTGGTACAAGAGAACATGAAGGCAGCACAAAGTAGATAGAAGAGTTATGCAGACAACCGTCGCAGAGCTTTGCAATTTGCTGAAGGCGACAAAGTATTTCTAAAGATTTCACCAACAAAAGGGGTCCAACGCTTTGGGATAAAAGGGAAATTAAGCCCTAAATTTATCGGACCTTTTGAAATTTTGAAAAGAGTAGGGGAGGTGGCATACGAACTAGCTTTACCCCCGGATTTAGCTAGAGTTCATAATGTATTCCATGTTTCTCAGTTGAGAAAGTATATCCACGACCCATCACATGTGTTAGTTCACGAACCCTTACAAATTGATGAAAACCTAGCTTATGAAGAAAGACCAATTAGAATTTTGGATCGTCAAGTGAAAGAATTGAGGAATAAAAGAATACCTCAAGTTAAAGTGCTATGGTCGAACCATCATGTCGAAGAAGCAACTTGGGAAAGTGAAACTGATATGAGAGAACGCTATCCCCAGTTGTTCATTTAGGTTCAAGTTTCGGGACGAAACTATGTTAAGGGGGGAAGAGTTGTAACAGACCGTTTTTCTTAATCTTAAATATTTTGACAAATTCAATAATCGTGTCGTTTTATTATTTTCTTTTTAATGCCGTTTCGAAATTTTATTCCAATCGTTCTTAAGTTCTCGTTTTTGTTTTATATATAATTTATTTCTCTTAAAATAAATTACCTAAATATTAAGTCTCGCTAAATTACCTACAATAACTTAATCTTTTTAATTTCTATATTAAATTATAATTAAAAATAAAAATATATAATAATAATAAAATTTAAAAAAAAAAGAAAAAAAGAAAAAAAAAATAAAAGTTGTAAATCTTGGAAGTGGGCGGCAAGGTTGGCTAGGTGCCAAAATATTAACTTAGTCTTATCCTAAGATAAAACCAAGTACTAAATATCTTGGAAGATAATTACTACTTGCTTGTACATGAAGGAAAATTATAATAATAAAAAAAAATTTTCAATCTTAGCCTATATAACCCAAGCAAACCGTGGGTAAGGAAAAAAAAAAAGAAGAGAAGGAAAATAAGAAAAATTACTCTCAAATAACAAATTATTCCTAAAAAAATTCTAAAAATCCTAGAAAAATTCCTAAAAGTTCTCAAAAATTTTCTAATAATAGTATATAGTGTTAATTATAGAAATTCAAGGGGAGGAAGCTAATTTTGTGGCTAAAAATTCTACAACAAAGGGAATTAATTAATAGTGATATTATTAAAGGTATAAATTCTTACATATATTTATTTACATAAAATTAAGCTCATAAATTTTATATGTTTTTATTATGTATAAATTAATATTTCTGGAAATTTAGGTGAATTAATTCGTTGTATATTATTTTATATGATTTATTCTTTGAAATTGCCAAAAACCGCAAAATCTGAAATAATTTAAATTAAAAAAGTAAATATTAATATTTTTAAATGAAATTTTTTCTGTACATATATATACATGAAATATAAGTTTTGTATTAATTTGGTGAATTATAGTGAAGTATAAATATTATTATTAATTTTTGCTAAAAAAATGCATAAAATAAAGAAATTCATAAATTTGGGTTAAAAATAATTATTTCTGAAAAAAATAATTTATTTTAGTAAAACTGTATTTTCATTTCATTTAAATTATTTTTTTGTAAAATTTTGTGATATTGAAATTTTAAAGAAATAAATTAATAATCTAAATTGTTATTGTAGGCAAAAAGAAAGAAAAATGAAAATAATAATTAAAATTAATTTATTTTGGTGAATAAGAATATACACCAACTCAATTAATAATAAGTTATTTATTTTAAAATATTTCATGTAGATTTTAATCTTAAGGAAATTAATTATTCATGTATTAAATCTAAAAATAAGTTATTAAGAAAATAATGAAGCATAATTGAAATTTATTTATAAATAAATACGAAAGACCCATTTAGTTTTGATTTTAATAGTAATAAATGATTATTTGTATGTAAGTCGTAATGAATTTATTTCTATTGTATGTTATTGTAATGTTGCATTTATATGAAAACAGTAACATGATAATAAAAAGGCTTGATAGTAAGGAAATGCCGAACCATGCTTCCGGCATGTAAAAAACGTGGGACGTGTTTTCCGGCACGTAAAATACGGCGAACACAGTAAGGTTGTTTAACCTGATCTGTGGCTCGAGCAACATTATACTGGAGGAGTGACGACTCCCACTAAGTTAGGGGTTTTGGTTTACCTCACCCTAACAGGCCCTTACATATATCAAACAAAGATCATATGTGTTGCATTCATTAAATAAGTAATCGGATTCCACGCCCTAACACTCAAGCAGAAGTGTTAGTAAATCACGCCCTGGTACTCAAGCAGAAGGACCAGAAGTTATATATATATAAATGAATCTAATATAAAAATGAATTCCTTATAATACATAAGATACCTTGCATATTATTTATTGCAATGCACTTATTTTTGCTTATTACTTAATGCCGTGCATATACTATCAATACTTGTATATTTGCGGTAAGTTTTTATACTCGGTTTTTTTTAAAGCTGACCGATTTCCATCGGCTGTTCCCATATTTCGGGAGCAGATGCTGCAGGTAATTTTACATGAAGTTATTAAGAAGCTATTGTATTGTCTATGTGATGTTAGTATATATGTAGTTTATATTACGAGTATGTAAAAACGATAATTATGTATTAAAGAAAGATGTAATACGTAAAATTATATTTTAATGATTTAAGTTTTCTTTGTTTTTGTTGAAAATTATGTTTTGTCTTTTTTGTTTTTCACAATAATCACGGTACGATAGACTTCCGCTTAGCATTACCTACTATTATATTTTATAATAAACCTACATTAGAAAAGAACGATCCGTTACACTTGGTATGAGAGCCAACGTTATTCGAACGGTCGGATCTTCTTATCCGATACTAGGAAACACCGTGATAAATTACGTTTTTGAAAAAAAAAAAAAATTTTATTTTAAAAGAAATTTGTTTGATATGTTTATGTGTTTAAAAAAAAACAATGTGATTTGCGATTTAAAATATAGCTTACGCAACAATTCCCTACCTTATTAAAAGATGCCAAAAGGTGGTAGTAGAGGGTATATCGTAAGAGGTGAACCATTGGAGATCATTATGATGATTTACACCAGGAGTTTGAAGTTGAAGGTAAAGTAAATTCTGGAAAATTTCCTGTTGGTAATTTTACAGCAAATGTTTTGTTTGATTGTGGAGCGGATAGGTCTTTTATTTCTAGTGCTTTTCTCCGCATATCTTCTATTTCTTTAAAACCTCAAAAATCCCACTTGTGTATCAACTTACCTGATGGTACACCTTACCTGTGTGATCGTATCTTTTATGATTTTCCATTGGAGATTTGTGGGAATCTTTTACCAGCTGACTTAATTCAATTTGATTTGGGAACATTTGATATCATTTTGGGTATGGATTGGTTGGAGAGATATTCAGCGGAGATTTTGTGTAAGGAAAAGGTTCTTAGAATAAAAACTTCCGAGGGAACAAAGTGTATTCGGAAGAACTCAAGATCTCAGCTAGAGACAATTTCTGTAATTCAAGCATCACAAATGATAAGACAAGGAGATGAAGGGTTCTTATGTTATGTTACTACTGAAGAAGTAAAACCTAAACCTAGTTTGCAAGAAACCCCGATCGTGCAAGAATATTCTGATGTGTTTCCTGAAGAATTACCCGGTATACCTCCAAGAAGAGAAGTAGACTTCCATATTGACCTTATTCCTGATATCACCCATATTTCTAAAACTCCTTACCGTTTTGCTCCAGCTGAATTGGCTGAGCTGAAAAAGCAGCTAGATGAATTGCTGGAAAAAGGTTTCATTCGACCTAGTGTTTCACCATGGGGAGCTCCGGTCCTCTTTGTCAGAAAGAAAGATGGGAGTATGAGGCTATGCATTGATTATCGGGAGATCAATAAGATTACCATCAAGAATCGTTATCCTTTGCCAAGGATAGACGACCTTTTTGATCAGTTAGGGGGAGCAAGGGTCTTTTCGAAGATAGATTTGAGGTCTGGTTATCATCAATTGAGGATTGCTGAAGAAGATATTCCTAAGACTGCATTCAGAACCAGATATGGGCACTATGAGTTTCTAGTAATGCCATTTGGTCTAACGAATGCTCCAGCAGCATTTATGGACCTCATGCAAAGATATTTCAACCCTTACCTGGATAAGTTTGTAGTTGTGTTTATTGATGATATATTGGTGTATTCGAAGAATGAAGAGCAACATGAGAAGCACTTAAGGATAGTTTTGGAGAAGTTGAGAAAGGAGAAACTTTATGGCAAGTTTAGTAAATGTGAATTTTGGTTAGAGAACATATCTTTCTTAGGGCACGTTGTTTCGAAAGATGGAATTTCTGTTGACCTTGAAAAGATTAGAGCAGTGATGGAATGGCCGAATCCAAAGAGTGTTACTGAAGTAAGAAGTTTCTTAGGCTTAGCAGGCTATTATAGGAAGTTTGTGGAAAATTTTTCTAAAATTGCCCGACCGTTGTTTGAGTTGCTTAAAAAGGGAGTTCGGTTTCAATGGGGCGAGAAGCAGAGTAAATCACTAGAAGAGCTTAAGAGGAGACTTACGACGGCACCTGTGTTGATCATGCCCGACTGTGGGAAAGCATTTGAGGTATATTGTGATGCATCGAAGGAAGGTTTGGGATGTGTGCTAATGCAAGAAGGCAAAGTAGTAGCTTATGCGTCAAGGCAATTAAGGCCACACGAGCTGAATTATCCAATACACGACATTGAACTAGCAGCCGTAATTTTTGCCCTAAAGTTATGGAGACATTATCTCTATGGAGTACCATGCAAGATCTTCACTGATCATAAAAATTTGAAATATGTCTTCACTCAGAAGGAACTGAATATGCGACAAAGGCGGTGGCTGGAAATCATTAAAGACTTTGAAGTTGACATAAATTATCATCCCGAAAAAGCAAACAAAGTGGCAAATGCATTGAGCAGAAGGCCGAGGATATCTGTAAATGCTATAATGACGGTACCTTGGGAATTATACCGAGAAATCCAGAAGTTAGATCTAGAAATTGTTAATCACTATCAAGTTGTTGAATATTTGGGAGCAATGACTATACAACCGACTTTGTTCGAAAGAATTATAGAAGCACAACAAGAAGATCCCGAGATAATCGAGTTAATCATTCGAGTTCAAAGAAAAGAGACAGAAGCGTTCGAAGTGGGTGAGAAAGGTGAACTAAGAATGAACGGGAGATTGTGTATACAAGACAACACAGAGTTGAAAAAAGAGATTTTGAAGGAAGGACACCAAGGAATGTCTCACTTACACCCTGGTAGAGATAAAAAGATTGAAGAATTAAGGAAATTATTTTGGTGGAAAGGTATGAGGAAAGATGTAGCTGATTTTGTATCTCGATGCTTGATATGCCAGAAGGTGAAATTTGAAAGGCAGAAGAGTTCTGGACTACTTCAACCACTAGAAATTCCTGAGTGGAAATGGGATTCCGTATCCATGGATTTTGTAGTTGGATTACCAAGAACGCAACGAGGAAATGACACAATTTGGGTAATAGTTGACAGATTGACCAAAGTTGCAAGGTTTCTGCCAATGAAGGGAACATGGTCAGTAAAACAATTGGCTGATACTTATGTTCGAGAAATTGTAAGATTACATGGAGTACCGAGAACAATTGTGTCTGACAGAGACCCAAAATTTTTGTCTCGATTTTGGGAAAAGTTGCAAGAAGCATTCGGATCGAAGCTATGTTTAAGTACCGCATTTCATCCGGCTACTGATGGCCAAACCGAAAGAACCATCCAGACATTAGAGGATCTTTTGAGATGTTGTATTCTTGAATTTGGTGGTTCATGGGAACAGAAATTGCCTTTGATAGAGTTTTCGTACAACAACAGCTATCAACCAGCATTAAGATGGCACCAAACGAAGCCTTATACGGAAGAAAATGTCGAGTGCCGTTGTGTTGGGATCAGATGGACCGAAATGTGCCTGAAGGACCAGATCTTATTCAAGACTCTATTGATAGCTTAAGGGTGGTACAAGAGAACATGAAGGCAGCACAAAGTAGACAGAAGAGTTATGCAGACAACCGTCGCAGAGCTTTGCAATTTGCTGAAGGCGACAAAGTATTTCTAAAGATTTCACCAACAAAAGGGGTCCAACGCTTTGGGATAAAAGGGAAATTAAGCCCTAAATTTATCGGACCTTTTGAAATTTTGAAAAGAGTAGGGGAGGTGGCATACGAACTAGCTTTACCCCCGGATTTAGCTAGAGTTCATAATGTATTCCATGTTTCTCAGTTGAGAAAGTATATCCACGACCCATCACATGTGTTAGTTCACGAACCCTTACAAATTGATGAAAACCTAGCTTATGAAGAAAGACCAATTAGAATTTTGGATCGTCAAGTGAAAGAATTGAGGAATAAAAGAATACCTCAAGTTAAAGTGCTATGGTCGAACCATCATGTCGAAGAAGCAACTTGGGAAAGTGAAACTGATATGAGAGAACGCTATCCCCAGTTGTTCATTTAGGTTCAAGTTTCGGGACGAAACTATGTTAAGGGGGGAAGAGTTGTAACAGACCGTTTTTCTTAATCTTAAATATTTTGACAAATTCAATAATCGTGTCGTTTTATTATTTTCTTTTTAATGCCGTTTCGAAATTTTATTCCAATCGTTCTTAAGTTCTCGTTTTTGTTTTATATATAATTTATTTCTCTTAAAATAAATTACCTAAATATTAAGTCTCGCTAAATTACCTACAATAACTTAATCTTTTTAATTTCTATATTAAATTATAATTAAAAATAAAAATATATAATAATAATAAAATTTAAAAAAAAAAGAAAAAAAGAAAAAAAAAAAATAAAAGTTGTAAATCTTGGAAGTGGGCGGCAAGGTTGGCTAGGTGCCAAAATATTAACTTAGTCTTATCCTAAGATAAAACCAAGTACTAAATATCTTGGAAGATAATTACTACTTGCTTGTACATGAAGGAAAATTATAATAATAAAAAAAAATTTTCAATCTTAGCCTATATAACCCAAGCAAACCGTGGGTAAGGAAAAAAAAAAAGAAGAGAAGGAAAATAAGAAAAATTACTCTCAAATAACAAATTATTCCTAAAAAAATTCTAAAAATCCTAGAAAAATTCCTAAAAGTTCTCAAAAATTTTCTAATAATAGTATATAGTGTTAATTATAGAAATTCAAGGGGAGGAAGCTAATTTTGTGGCTAAAAATTCTACAACAAAGGGAATTAATTAATAGTGATATTATTAAAGGTATAAATTCTTACATATATTTATTTACATAAAATTAAGCTCATAAATTTTATATGTTTTTATTATGTATAAATTAATATTTCTGGAAATTTAGGTGAATTAATTCGTTGTATATTATTTTATATGATTTATTCTTTGAAATTGCCAAAAACCGCAAAATCTGAAATAATTTAAATTAAAAAAGTAAATATTAATATTTTTAAATGAAATTTTTTCTGTACATATATATACATGAAATATAAGTTTTGTATTAATTTGGTGAATTATAGTGAAGTATAAATATTATTATTAATTTTTGCTAAAAAAATGCATAAAATAAAGAAATTCATAAATTTGGGTTAAAAATAATTATTTCTGAAAAAAATAATTTATTTTAGTAAAACTGTATTTTCATTTCATTTAAATTATTTTTTTGTAAAATTTTGTGATATTGAAATTTTAAAGAAATAAATTAATAATCTAAATTGTTATTGTAGGCAAAAAGAAAGAAAAATGAAAATAATAATTAAAATTAATTTATTTTGGTGAATAAGAATATACACCAACTCAATTAATAATAAGTTATTTATTTTAAAATATTTCATGTAGATTTTAATCTTAAGGAAATTAATTATTCATGTATTAAATCTAAAAATAAGTTATTAAGAAAATAGTGAAGCATAATTGAAATTTATTTATAAATAAATACGAAAGACCCATTTAGTTTTGATTTTAATAGTAATAAATGATTATTTGTATGTAAGTCGTAATGAATTTATTTCTATTGTATGTTATTGTAATGTTGCATTTATATGAAAACAGTAACATGATAATAAAAAGGCTTGATAGTAAGGAAATGCCGAACCATGCTTCCGGCATGTAAAAAACGTGGGACGTGTTTTCCGGCACGTAAAATACGGCGAACACAGTAAGGTTGTTTAACCTGATCTGTGGCTCGAGCAACATTATACTGGAGGAGTGACGACTCCCACTAAGTTAGGGGTTTTGGTTTACCTCACCCTAACAGGCCCTTACATATATCAAACAAAGATCATATGTGTTGCATTCATTAAATAAGTAATCGGATTCCACGCCCTAACACTCAAGCAGAAGTGTTAGTAAATCACGCCCTGGTACTCAAGCAGAAGGACCAGAAGTTATATATATATAAATGAATCTAATATAAAAATGAATTCCTTATAATACATAAGATACCTTGCATATTATTTATTGCAATGCACTTATTTTTGCTTATTACTTAATGCCGTGCATATACTATCAATACTTGTATATTTGCGGTAAGTTTTTATACTCGGTTTTTTTTAAAGCTGACCGATT